>NW_027212891.1:0-321675 GCF_030788295.1 Drosophila virilis | reverse complement strand
CTATAATATACATAGCTGCCATAGGAACGATCGGTCGAAAATTAAGTTTTTGTATGAAAAAAAATTTTGTTTTTCAAGATATCTTGACCAAACTCGGCATTTATTAGTTTTACTATGCTCTTCATATATATGAAAAATCCTATTAAGATCAGGCTACTACATCATATAGCTGCCATAGGAACGATCGGTCGAAATTTAAGTTTTTGTAAGAAAATCATTTTGTTTATCTATATATCTTGACCAAACTTGGCATTTATTAGTTTTACTATACTCCTCAAATATAAGCTAAATCCTATTAAGATCGGACCACTATATAATATACATAGCTGCCATAGGAACGATCGGTTGAAAATTAAGTTTTAGTATGAAAAACATTTTGTTTATCAAGATATCTTGATCAAACTCGGCATTTATTAGTTTTACTGTACACCTCATATATAAGCTAAATCCTATTAAGATCGGACCACTATATAATATATATAGCTGCCATAGGAACGATCGGTCGAAAATTAAGTTTTTGTATAAAAAACATTTTATTTATTAATATATTTTGAGCAAACTTGGCATTTATTAGTTTTAATATGCTCCTCATATATATGTAATCTCCTATTAAGTTCGGACTATTATATCCTCATATATATGCGAAATCCAGTATATCATATAGTTGCCGTAGGAATGATCGTTCGAAAAAAAAGTTTTTGTATAAAAAAATGTAGTTTATCAAGATATCGTAACCAAACTCGGCATATAGTAGTTTTTCTATGCTCCTCATATAAATGCAAAATCCTATTAAGATCGGACCACTATATAATATATATAGCTGCCATAGGAACGATCGGTCGAAAATTAAGTTTTTGTATGAAAAACATTTTGTTTATCTAGATATCTCGACCAAACTCGGCATTTATTTGTTTTACTATGCACCTCATATATATGCAATCTCCTATTAAGTTCGGACTATTATATCCTCATATATATGCGAAATCCAGTATATCATATAGTTGCCGTAGGAATGATCGTTCGAAAAACAGTTTTTGTATAAAAAACATTTTGTTTATCAAGATACCATAACTAAACTCGGCATTTATTAGTGTTTATATGCTCCTCATATAAAGTCAAAATCCTATTAGGATCGGACTACTATATCATATAGTTGCCATAGAAACAATCGCTCGATATTTAAGTTTTTGAATAAAAAAACATTTTATTTATCAAGATACCTCGACCAAACTCGGCATTTATTAGTTTTACTATGCTCATCATCAATACGCGAAGTCCTATTAAGATCGGAACACTATATCATATAGCTGCCATAGGAACAATAGGTCGAAAATTAAGATTTTGTATTAAAAAACATTTTGTTTATCAAGATACCTTGACCAAACTCGGAATTTATTGGTTTTACTATGCTCCTCATATATATGCAATCTCCTATTAAGAACGGACCACCATAGCCGATATTGGAACGATCGGTTGAAAATTAAGTTTTTGTATGAAAAACATTTTGTTTATCAAGATATCCAGACCAAACTAGGCATTTATTAGTTTTACTATACTCCTCACATATATGCAAAGTTCTATTAAGATCGGACCACTATATAATATACATAGCTGCCATAGGAACGATTGGTCGAAAATTAAGTTTTTGTATAAAAAACATTTTGTTTATCAAGATATCTTGACCAAGCTGGGCATATAATAGTTTTAATATGCTCCTCATACATTTGCAAAATCGTATTAAGATCGGAACACTTTATAATATACATAGCTGCCATAGGAACGGTCGGTCGAAAATTAGGTTTTGTATGAAAAACATTTTATTTATCAAGATATTTTGACCAAGTTGGCATTTATTAGTTTTACTATGCTCCTAATCTATATGCAAAATCCTGTTAAGATCGGACCAATATATCATATAGCTGCCATAGGAACGATCGGTCGAAAATTAAGTTATTGTATGAAAAACATTTTGTTTATCAAGGTATCTGGACCAAACTCTGCATTCATTAGTTTTAATATGCTCCTCATATATATACAAAATCCTATTAAGATCGGACTAAAATATCATATAGCTGCCATAGGAACGATCGGTCGAAATTTAAGTTTATATATAAAAAAACATTTTATTTATCAAGATACCGCGACCAAACTCGGCGTTTTTTAGTTTAACTATGCTCCTCATAAATATGCGAAGTCCTATTGAGATCGGACCACTACATCATATAGCTGCCATAGGAACGATAGGTCGAAAATTTAGTTTTTGTATGAAAAAGCATTTTGTTTATCAAGACACCTTGACCAAACTCAGAAACTATTCGTTTTACTATGCTGCTCATATATATGCAAAATCCTATTAAGATCGGACCACTATTTCATATAGCTGCCATAGGAACGATCGGTTGAAAATTAAGTTTTTTTATAAAAAAAAAAAATTTTGTTTATCAAGATATCTTGACCGAACTCGGCATTTATTAGTTTAAATATGCTCCTCATATACATGCAAAATCCTATTAAGATCATATCACTATATAATATACATAGCTGCCATAGGAACGATCGATCGAAAATGAATATTTGGTATGAAAAAGATTTGGTTTATCAAGATATCTTGACCAAACTCGGCACTTATTAGTTTTACTATAGTCCTCATATATATGCTATCTCCTGTTTAGATCGAATCATTATATTCTCATATATATGCGAAATCCTATTAAGATCGGACCACTATTTCATACGAACGATCGGTGGAAAATTAAGTTTTTTTATAAAAAAAAAAATATTGTTTATCAAGATATCTTGACCAAAGTCGGCATTTATTAGTTTGAATATGCTCCTCGTATATATGCAAAATGCTATTAAGAGCAGACCACTATATAATATATATAGCTGCCATAGGAACGATCGGTCGAAAATTAAGTTTTTGTGTGAAAAACATTTTGTTTATCAAGATATCGCGACCAAACTCAGCATTTATATGTTTTACTATGCTCCTCATATACATGCAATCTCCTATTAAGTTCGGCCTATTATATCCTCATATATATGCGAAATCCAGTATATCATATAGTTGCCATAGGAAAGATCGTTCGAAAAAGAAGTTTTTGTATAAAAAACATTTGGTTTATCAAGATATCGTAACTAAACTCTGAATTTATTAATTTTAATATGCTCCTCATATATATACAAAATCCTATTAAGATCGGACTAAAATATCATATAGCTGCCATAGGAACGATCAGTCGAAATTTAAGTTTTTGTATAAAAAAACATTTTATTTATCAAGATACCTCGACCAAACTCGGAATTTATTAGTTTTGCTATGCTCCTCATAAATATGCGAAGTCTAATTAAGATCGGACCACTACATCATATAGCTGCCATACGAACGATCGGTTGAAAATTAAGTTTTTGTATGAAAAACATTTTGTTTATCAAGATATCTTGACCAAACTCGGCACTAATTAGTTTTACTATAATGCTCATATATATGCAATCTCCTATTAAGATCAGATCATTATATTCTCACATATATGCAAAATCTTCTTTAGATCGGACCACAATTTCATATACCTGCCATAGGAACGATCGGTCGCAAATTAAGTTTTTGTATGAAAAACATTTTGTTTATCAAGATATCTTGACCAAACTCGGCATTTATTAGTTTTACTATGCTACTCAAATATATGCAATCTCCTATTAAGATCGGACCATTATATCCTCATATATATGGGAATTCCTATTAAGATCGGACCACTTTATCATATAGCTGCTATAAGAAAGATCGGTGGAAAATTAAGTTTTTGTATAAGAAACATTTTGTTTATCAAGATATAGTAACCAAACTCGGCATTTATAAGTTTTTCTATGCTCCTCATAAAAATGCAAAGTCCTACTAAGATCGGACTACTATATCATATAGTTGCCTTAACGATCGATCGAAATTTAAGTTTTTGTATTAAAAAACATTTTATTTATCAAGATACCTCGACCAAACTCGGCATTTATTAGTTTTACTATGCTCATCATAAATATGCGAAGTCCTATTAAGATCGGAACACTATATCATATAGCTGCCATAGGAACGAAAGGTCGAAAATTAAGTTTTTGTATGAAAAAACATTTTGTTTATCAAGATACCTTGACCAAACTCGGAATTTATTGGTTTTACTATGCTCCTCATATATATGCAATCTCCTATAAATATCGACCCACCATATCATATAGCTGATACTGGAACGATCGGTCGAAAATTAAGTTTTTGTATGAAAAACATTTTGTTAATCAAGATATCTTGACCAAAGTCGGCATTTATTAGTTTCACTATACTCATCATAAATATGGAAAATCCTATTAAGATCGGACCACTATATAAAATACATAGCTGCCATAGGAACGATCGGAAGAAAATTATATTTTTGTATGAAAAACATTTTGATTATCAAGATATCTTGACCGAACTCGGCACTTATTACTTTTACTATAGTCCTCATATATATGCAAAATCCTATCGATCGGATCGGACCACTATATAATACACATAGCTGCCATAGGAACGATTGGTCTAAAATTAAGTTATTGTATGGAAAACATTTTGTTTATCAAGATATCTGGACCAAACTCGGCATTTATTAGTTTTACTATGCTCCTCATATTTATACAAAATCCTATTAAGATCGGACTAATATATCATATAGCTGCCATAGGAACGATCTGTCGAAATTTAAGTTATTGTATGAAAAACATTTTGTTTATCAAGATATCTGGACCAAACTCGGCATTTATTAGTTTAACTATGCTCCTCATATATATACAAAATCCTATTAAGATCGGACTAATATATCATATAGCTGCCATAGGAACGATCCGTCGAAATTTAAGTTTTTATATAAAAAAACATTTTATTTATCAAGATACCTCGACCAAACTCGGCGTTTTTTAGTTTTACTATGCGCCTCATAAATATGCGAAGTCCTATTAAGATCGGACCACTACATCATATAGCTGCCATAGGAACGATAGGTCGAAAATTTAGTTTTTGTATGAAAAAGCATTTTGATTATCAAGACACCTTGACCAAACTCAGAAACTATTCGTTTTACTATGCTGCTCATATATATGCAAAATCCTATTAAGATCGGACCATTATTTCATATAGCTGCCATAGGAACGATCGGTTGAAAATTGTTTTTTTATAAAAAAAAAAACATTTTGTTTATCAAGATATCTTGACCGAACTCGGCATTTATTAGTTTAAATATGCTCCTCATATACATGCAAAATCCTAATAAGATCATATTACTATATAATATACATAGCTGCCATAGGAACGATCGATCGAAAATTAATATTTGGTATGAAAAACATTTTGTTTATCAAGATATCATGACCAAACTCGGCACTTTTTAGTTTTACTATAGTCCTCATATATAAGCTATCTCCTGTTTAGATCGAACCATTATATTCGCATATATATGCGAAATCCTATTAAGATCGGACCACTATTTCATACGAACGATCGGTTGAAAATTAAGTATTTTTATAAAAAAAAACATATTGTTTATCAAGATATCTTGACCAAATTCGGCATTTATTAGTTTGAATATGCTCCTCGTATATATGCAAAATCCTATTAAGAGCGGACCACTATATAATATATATAGCTGCCATAGGAACGATCGGTCGAAAATTAAGTTTTTGTGTGAAAAATATTTTGTTTATCAAGATATCGCGACCAAACTCGGCATTTATATGTTTTACTATGCTCCTCATATATATGCAATCTCCTATTAAGTTCGGACTATTATATCCTCATATATATGCGAAATCCAGTATATCATATAGTTGCCATAGGAAAGATCGTTCGAAAAAGAAGTTTTTGTATAAAAAACATTTTGTTTATCAAGATATCGTAACTAAACTCGGCATTTATTAGTTTTTCTATGCTCCTCATATAAATTCAAAATCCTATTAAGATCGGACTACTATATCATAGAGTTGCCATAGGAACGATCGGTCGAAATTTAAGTTTTTGTATAAAAAAACCATTTTATTTATCAAGATACCTCAAACAAACTCGGCATTTATTAGTTTTACTATGCTCATCATAAATATGCGAAGTCCTATTAAGATCGGAACACTATATTATATAGCTGCCATAGGAACAATAGGTCGAAAATTAAGTTTTTGTATGAAGAAACATTTTGTTTATCGAGATATCTTGACCAAACTCGGCATTAATTAGTTTTACTATAATCCTCAGATATATGAAATCTCCTATTAAGATCGGACCATTATATTCTCATATATATGCGAAATCCTATTACTATTGGAATACTATATCATATAGCTGCCATAGGAACGATCGGTCGAAATTTAAGTTTTTGTATAAAAAAACATTTTATTTATCAAGACACCTCGACCAAACTCGGAATTTATTAGTTTTACTATGCTCCTCATAAATATGCGAAGTCCTATTAAGATCGGACCAGTACATCATATAGCTGCCATACGAACGATCGGTTGAAAATTAAGTTTTTGTATGAAAAACATTTTGTTTATCAAGATATCTTGACCAAACTCGGCATTTATTAGTTTTACTATGCTCCTCATATATATGCAATCTCTTATTAAGATCAGACCATTATATCCTCATATATATGGGAAATCCTATTAAGATCGGACCACAATATCATATAGCTGCCATAGGAAAGATCGGTCGAAAAGTAAGTTTTTGCATAAGAAGCATTTTGTTTATCAAGATATCTGGACCAAACTCGGAATTTATTAGTTGTACTATGCTCCTCATATATATGCAATCTCCTATTAAGATCGGACCACTACATCATATAGTTGCCATAGGAACGATCGGTCGAAAATTAAGTTTTTATATGAAAAAAAATTTTTGGTATCAAGATAGCTGGACCGAACTCGGCATTTATTAGTTTTACTATGCTCCTCATATATTTACAAAATGCTATTAAGATCGGACCAATATATCATATAGCTGCCATAGGAACGATCGATCGAAAATTAAGTTTTTGTATGAAAAACACTTTGTTTATCAAGATATCTTGACCAAACTCGGCATTAAATAGTTTTACTATAATGCTCGTATATATGCAATAACCTATTAAGATCAGATTATTATATTCTCACATATATGCGAAATCTTCTTAAGATCGGACCACTATTTCATATAGCTGCCATAGGAACGATCGGTCGCAAATTAAGTTTTTGTATGATAAACATTTTGTTTATCAAGATATCTTGACCAAGCTCGGCATTTATTAGTTTTACTATGCTCCTCATATATATGCAATCTCCTATTAAGATCAGACCATTATATCCTCATATATATGGGAAATCCTATTAAGATCGGACCACAATATCATATAGCTGCCATAGGAAAGATCGGTCGAAAATTAAGTTTTTGCATAAGAAACGTTTTGTTTATCAAGATATCTGGACCAAACTCGGAATTTATTAGTTGTACTATGCTCCTCATATATATGCAATCTCCTATTAAGATCGGAATACTACATCATATAGTTGCCATAGGAACGATCGGTCGAAAATTAAGTGTTTGTAAATTTGGGGTTTCAAGATATCTGGACCAAACTCGGCATTTATTAGTTTTACAATGGTCCTCATATATATACAAAATCCTATTAAGATCGGACCAATATATCATATAGCTGCCATAGGAACGATCGATCGAAAATTAAGTTTTTGTATGAAAAACACTTTGTTTATCAAGATATCTTGACCAAACTCGGCATTTATTAGTTTTACTATACTACTCAAATATATGCAATCTCCTATTAAGATCGGACCATTATATCCTCATATATATGGGAAATCCTATTAAGATCGGACCACTTTATCATATAGCTGCTATAGGAAAGAGCGGTGGAAAATTAAGTTTTTGTATAAGAAACATTTTGTTTATCAAGATATAGTAACTAAACTCGGCATTTATTAGTTTTTCTATGCTCCTCATATAAATGCAAAATCCTACTAAGATCGGACTACTATATCATATAGTTGCCTTAGGAACGATCGATCGAAATTTAAGTTTTTGTATAAAAAAACATTTTATTTATCAAGATACCTCGACCAAACTCGGCATTTATTAGTTTTACTATGCTCATCATAAATATGCGAAGTCCTATTAAGATCGGAATACTATATCATATAGCTGCCATAGGAACGAAAGGTGGAAAATTAAGTTTTTGTATGAATAAATTATTTGTTTATCAAGATACCTTGACCAAACTCGGAATTTATTGGTTTTACTATGCTCCTCATATATATGCAATCTCCTATTAAGATCGGACCACCATATCACATAGCTGATATTGGAACGATCGGTCGAAAATTAAGTTTTTGTATGAAAAACATTTTGTTTATCAAGATATCTGGACCAAACTCGGCATTTATTAGTTTTACTATGCTCCTCATATAGATACAAAATCATATTAAGATCGGACTAATATATCATATAGCTGCCATAGGAACGATCGGTCGAAAATTAAGTTTTTGTTGTGAGGCGGCTAAGGAGACCAGCCACCCCACCGTTTTCACGGCAAGGAGCCGTCATCCCTTTGGCCAAATTACGGCAAGGAGCCGCTGGCGGGACAACGCGTTAATTTTCTTTAGTTATAAGTATTAATTATATTAGGTTAAGATCTTAGTGAAATAAGAGGCAAGGAGCCATCAGTAATATAATCAGATCGATTAGTAGCAAAGAGGCAAGGAGCCGCGAATATTATAATTGATTTAAATAGAGAATTTGAATTTAACCGCCGGCCGCCGCTGCGACCGTGCGTTGTCGATCGGTTGCTCAACACCGTCTTTGAGAGCGCAACTTCAATTCGGCGGCGAAGAGCGAAAGCTCCGAAGCCGAAGCGAGCGCATTGCTTGCCGGCGAGCGTGCCGGCACTTGTGATCGAACGTTAAGGTTGAGTAGAAGTGCTGCGCGAGATCAAGGAAATCATAGATGGTATAGTGGAGCGCTAGGGCTCCAGAAAACAGTGCGGCAGGGCTTAGCTTAGGATTTACGATAAGGTCGGAATGAATAATAATGAATAAAGTGCCAACGTTGTAATTATCTAGAAAGTATTGGATTATTCCCTGTTTCTTGGTAACCCGGCTTACCTTAACATCGAAACTAACCGGTGTTCGACCTAACCTCGAACGAGGAGCATGCGGTTCGAAATTGTGGCTCCGGGGTGGGCATTGCCGGTTGGTGTTTAGGTAGTGGAGTTGGTGCGAGGCCACGGCCCGCTAGTGTAGTTGGTGCGAGGCCACGGTCCGCTAGTGTAGTTGGTGCGAGGCCACGGCCCGCTAGCATAGTGGTACGAGGCCACGGCCCGGCAGAAAGATAGAGTGTTTAGGGAGTGTAGTTCGTGCGAGGCCACGGCCCGCTAGTGAAGTTGGTGCGAGGCCACGGCCCGCTAGCATAGTGGTACGAGGCCACGGCCCGGCAGAAATATAGAGTGTTTAGGTAGTGGAGTTGGTGCGAGGCCACGGCCCACTAGAGTGGTTGGAGCGAGGCCCGCTA
Source organism: Drosophila virilis (assembly GCF_030788295.1). Lineage (NCBI taxonomy): Eukaryota > Metazoa > Arthropoda > Insecta > Diptera > Drosophilidae > Drosophila > Drosophila virilis. The sequence goes on along the minus strand of NW_027212891.1, from coordinate 312,113 downwards.
GTATAGACGGTACGAGGCCACGTCCCGATGGTGTAGGTGTGTAGAGGTAGATCTGGGTTTGGTTTGGTCAGGATACTAACCCCCCCTCAAGCCCTCTCTCCCAGCGAAATTATAAATAACTTGTAACTCGCTAGACCTGGTGAGACTGACAACTATACCCAGGCCAGAAGCTACCTTACATTGTATGAAAAACATTTTGTTTATCAAGATATCCTGACCAAACTCGGCATTATTAGTTTTACTTAATCCTCATATATATGAAATTTTCTATTAAGATCGGACTATTATATTCTCATTTTGTATAAAAAACATTTGGTTTATCAAGATATCGTAACTAAACTCTGAATTTATTAATTTTAATATGCTCCTCATATATATACAAAATCCTATTAAGATCGGACTAAAATATCATATAGCTGCCATAGGAACGATCAGTCGAAATTTAAGTTTTTGTATAAAAAAACATTTTATTTATCAAGATACCTCGACCAAACTCGGAATTTATTAGTTTTGCTATGCTCCTCATAAATATGCGAAGTCTAATTAAGATCGGACCACTACATCATATAGCTGCCATACGAACGATCGGTTGAAAATTAAGTTTTTGTATGAAAAACATTTTGTTTATCAAGATATCTTGACCAAACTCGGCACTAATTAGTTTTACTATAATGCTCATATATATGCAATCTCCTATTAAGATCAGATCATTATATTCTCACATATATGCAAAATCTTCTTTAGATCGGACCACAATTTCATATACCTGCCATAGGAACGATCGGTCGCAAATTAAGTTTTTGTATGAAAAACATTTTGTTTATCAAGATATCTTGACCAAACTCGGCATTTATTAGTTTTACTATGCTACTCAAATATATGCAATCTCCTATTAAGATCGGACCATTATATCCTCATATATATGGGAATTCCTATTAAGATCGGACCACTTTATCATATAGCTGCTATAAGAAAGATCGGTGGAAAATTAAGTTTTTGTATAAGAAACATTTTGTTTATCAAGATATAGTAACCAAACTCGGCATTTATAAGTTTTTCTATGCTCCTCATAAAAATGCAAAGTCCTACTAAGATCGGACTACTATATCATATAGTTGCCTTAACGATCGATCGAAATTTAAGTTTTTGTATTAAAAAACATTTTATTTATCAAGATACCTCGACCAAACTCGGCATTTATTAGTTTTACTATGCTCATCATAAATATGCGAAGTCCTATTAAGATCGGAACACTATATCATATAGCTGCCATAGGAACGAAAGGTCGAAAATTAAGTTTTTGTATGAAAAAACATTTTGTTTATCAAGATACCTTGACCAAACTCGGAATTTATTGGTTTTACTATGCTCCTCATATATATGCAATCTCCTATAAATATCGACCCACCATATCATATAGCTGATACTGGAACGATCGGTCGAAAATTAAGTTTTTGTATGAAAAACATTTTGTTAATCAAGATATCTTGACCAAAGTCGGCATTTATTAGTTTCACTATACTCATCATAAATATGGAAAATCCTATTAAGATCGGACCACTATATAAAATACATAGCTGCCATAGGAACGATCGGAAGAAAATTATATTTTTGTATGAAAAACATTTTGATTATCAAGATATCTTGACCGAACTCGGCACTTATTCCTTTTACTATAGTCCTCATATATATGCAAAATCCTATCGATCGGATCGGACCACTATATAATACACATAGCTGCCATAGGAACGATTGGTCTAAAATTAAGTTATTGTATGGAAAACATTTTGTTTATCAAGATATCTGGACCAAACTCGGCATTTATTAGTTTTACTATGCTCCTCATATTTATACAAAATCCTATTAAGATCGGACTAATATATCATATAGCTGCCATAGGAACGATCTGTCGAAATTTAAGTTATTGTATGAAAAACATTTTGTTTATCAAGATATCTGGACCAAACTCGGCATTTATTAGTTTAACTATGCTCCTCATATATATACAAAATCCTATTAAGATCGGACTAATATATCATATAGCTGCCATAGGAACGATCCGTCGAAATTTAAGTTTTTATATAAAAAAACATTTTATTTATCAAGATACCTCGACCAAACTCGGCGTTTTTTAGTTTTACTATGCTCCTCATAAATATGCGAAGTCCTATTAAGATCGGACCACTACATCATATAGCTGCCATAGGAACGATAGGTCGAAAATTTAGTTTTTGTATGAAAAAGCATTTTGATTATCAAGACACCTTGACCAAACTCAGAAACTATTCGTTTTACTATGCTGCTCATATATATGCAAAATCCTATTAAGATCGGACCATTATTTCATATAGCTGCCATAGGAACGATCGGTTGAAAATTGTTTTTTTATAAAAAAAAAAAACATTTTGTTTATCAAGATATCTTGACCGAACTCGGCATTTATTAGTTTAAATATGCTCCTCATATACATGCAAAATCCTAATAAGATCATATTACTATATAATATACATAGCTGCCATAGGAACGATCGATCGAAAATTAATATTTGGTATGAAAAACATTTTGTTTATCAAGATATCATGACCAAACTCGGCACTTTTTAGTTTTACTATAGTCCTCATATATAAGCTATCTCCTGTTTAGATCGAACCATTATATTCGCATATATATGCGAAATCCTATTAAGATCGGACCACTATTTCATACGAACGATCGGTTGAAAATTAAGTATTTTTATAAAAAAAAACATATTGTTTATCAAGATATCTTGACCAAATTCGGCATTTATTAGTTTGAATATGCTCCTCGTATATATGCAAAATCCTATTAAGAGCGGACCACTATATAATATATATAGCTGCCATAGGAACGATCGGTCGAAAATTAAGTTTTTGTGTGAAAAATATTTTGTTTATCAAGATATCGCGACCAAACTCGGCATTTATATGTTTTACTATGCTCCTCATATATATGCAATCTCCTATTAAGTTCGGACTATTATATCCTCATATATATGCGAAATCCAGTATATCATATAGTTGCCATAGGAAAGATCGTTCGAAAAAGAAGTTTTTGTATAAAAAACATTTTGTTTATCAAGATATCGTAACTAAACTCGGCATTTATTAGTTTTTCTATGCTCCTCATATAAATTCAAAATCCTATTAAGATCGGACTACTATATCATAGAGTTGCCATAGGAACGATCGGTCGAAATTTAAGTTTTTGTATAAAAAAACCATTTTATTTATCAAGATACCTCAAACAAACTCGGCATTTATTAGTTTTACTATGCTCATCATAAATATGCGAAGTCCTATTAAGATCGGAACACTATATTATATAGCTGCCATAGGAACAATAGGTCGAAAATTAAGTTTTTGTATGAAGAAACATTTTGTTTATCGAGATATCTTGACCAAACTCGGCATTAATTAGTTTTACTATAATCCTCAGATATATGAAATCTCCTATTAAGATCGGACCATTATATTCTCATATATATGCGAAATCCTATTACTATTGGAATACTATATCATATAGCTGCCATAGGAACGATCGGTCGAAATTTAAGTTTTTGTATAAAAAAACATTTTATTTATCAAGACACCTCGACCAAACTCGGAATTTATTAGTTTTACTATGCTCCTCATAAATATGCGAAGTCCTATTAAGATCGGACCAGTACATCATATAGCTGCCATACGAACGATCGGTTGAAAATTAAGTTTTTGTATGAAAAACATTTTGTTTATCAAGATATCTTGACCAAACTCGGCATTTATTAGTTTTACTATGCTCCTCATATATATGCAATCTCTTATTAAGATCAGACCATTATATCCTCATATATATGGGAAATCCTATTAAGATCGGACCACAATATCATATAGCTGCCATAGGAAAGATCGGTCGAAAAGTAAGTTTTTGCATAAGAAGCATTTTGTTTATCAAGATATCTGGACCAAACTCGGAATTTATTAGTTGTACTATGCTCCTCATATATATGCAATCTCCTATTAAGATCGGACCACTACATCATATAGTTGCCATAGGAACGATCGGTCGAAAATTAAGTTTTTATATGAAAAAAAATTTTTGGTATCAAGATAGCTGGACCGAACTCGGCATTTATTAGTTTTACTATGCTCCTCATATATTTACAAAATGCTATTAAGATCGGACCAATATATCATATAGCTGCCATAGGAACGATCGATCGAAAATTAAGTTTTTGTATGAAAAACACTTTGTTTATCAAGATATCTTGACCAAACTCGGCATTTATTAGTTTTACTATACTACTCAAATATATGCAATCTCCTATTAAGATCGGACCATTATATCCTCATATATATGGGAAATCCTATTAAGATCGGACCACAATATCATATAGCTGCCATAGGAAAGATCGGTCGAAAATTAAGTTTTTGCATAAGAAACGTTTTGTTTATCAAGATATCTGGACCAAACTCGGAATTTATTAGTTGTACTATGCTCCTCATATATATGCAATCTCCTATTAAGATCGGAATACTACATCATATAGTTGCCATAGGAACGATCGGTCGAAAATTAAGTGTTTGTAAATTTGGGGTTTCAAGATATCTGGACCAAACTCGGCATTTATTAGTTTTACAATGGTCCTCATATATATACAAAATCCTATTAAGATCGGACCAATATATCATATAGCTGCCATAGGAACGATCGATCGAAAATTAAGTTTTTGTATGAAAAACACTTTGTTTATCAAGATATCTTGACCAAACTCGGCATTTATTAGTTTTACTATACTACTCAAATATATGCAATCTCCTATTAAGATCGGACCATTATATCCTCATATATATGGGAAATCCTATTAAGATCGGACCACTTTATCATATAGCTGCTATAGGAAAGAGCGGTGGAAAATTAAGTTTTTGTATAAGAAACATTTTGTTTATCAAGATATAGTAACTAAACTCGGCATTTATTAGTTTTTCTATGCTCCTCATATAAATGCAAAATCCTACTAAGATCGGACTACTATATCATATAGTTGCCTTAGGAACGATCGATCGAAATTTAAGTTTTTGTATAAAAAAACATTTTATTTATCAAGATACCTCGACCAAACTCGGCATTTATTAGTTTTACTATGCTCATCATAAATATGCGAAGTCCTATTAAGATCGGAATACTATATCATATAGCTGCCATAGGAACGAAAGGTGGAAAATTAAGTTTTTGTATGAATAAATTATTTGTTTATCAAGATACCTTGACCAAACTCGGAATTTATTGGTTTTACTATGCTCCTCATATATATGCAATCTCCTATTAAGATCGGACCACCATATCACATAGCTGATATTGGAACGATCGGTCGAAAATTAAGTTTTTGTATGAAAAACATTTTGTTTATCAAGATATCTGGACCAAACTCGGCATTTATTAGTTTTACTATGCTCCTCATATAGATACAAAATCATATTAAGATCGGACTAATATATCATATAGCTGCCATAGGAACGATCGGTCGAAAATTAAGTTTTTGTTGTGAGGCGGCTAAGGAGACCAGCCACCCCACCGTTTTCACGGCAAGGAGCCGTCATCCCTTTGGCCAAATTACGGCAAGGAGCCGCTGGCGGGACAACGCGTTAATTTTCTTTAGTTATAAGTATTAATTATATTAGGTTAAGATCTTAGTGAAATAAGAGGCAAGGAGCCATCAGTAATATAATCAGATCGATTAGTAGCAAAGAGGCAAGGAGCCGCGAATATTATAATTGATTTAAATAGAGAATTTGAATTTAACCGCCGGCCGCCGCTGCGACCGTGCGTTGTCGATCGGTTGCTCAACACCGTCTTTGAGAGCGCAACTTCAATTCGGCGGCGAAGAGCGAAAGCTCCGAAGCCGAAGCGAGCGCATTGCTTGCCGGCGAGCGTGCCGGCACTTGTGATCGAACGTTAAGGTTGAGTAGAAGTGCTGCGCGAGATCAAGGAAATCATAGATGGTATAGTGGAGCGCTAGGGCTCCAGAAAACAGTGCGGCAGGGCTTAGCTTAGGATTTACGATAAGGTCGGAATGAATAATAATGAATAAAGTGCCAACGTTGTAATTATCTAGAAAGTATTGGATTATTCCCTGTTTCTTGGTAACCCGGCTTACCTTAACATCGAAACTAACCGGTGTTCGACCTAACCTCGAACGAGGAGCATGCGGTTCGAAATTGTGGCTCCGGGGTGGGCATTGCCGGTTGGTGTTTAGGTAGTGGAGTTGGTGCGAGGCCACGGCCCGCTAGTGTAGTTGGTGCGAGGCCACGGTCCGCTAGTGTAGTTGGTGCGAGGCCACGGCCCGCTAGCATAGTGGTACGAGGCCACGGCCCGGCAGAAAGATAGAGTGTTTAGGGAGTGTAGTTAGTGCGAGGCCACGGCCCGCTAGTGAAGTTGGTGCGAGGCCACGGCCCGCTAGCATAGTGGTACGAGGCCACGGCCCGGCAGAAATATAGAGTGTTTAGGTAGTGGAGTTGGTGCGAGGCCACGGCCCACTAGAGTGGTTGGAGCGAGGCCCGCTAGTATAGACGGTACGAGGCCACGTCCCGATGGTGTAGGTGTGTAGAGGTAGATCTGGGTTTGGTTTGGTCAGGATACTAACCCCCCCTCAAGCCCTCTCTCCCAGCGAAATTATAAATAACTTGTAACTCGCTAGACCTGGTGAGACTGACAACTATACCCAGGCCAGAAGCTACCTTACATTGTATGAAAAACATTTTGTTTATCAAGATATCCTGACCAAACTCGGCATTATTAGTTTTACTTAATCCTCATATATATGAAATTTTCTATTAAGATCGGACTATTATATTCTCATATATATGCGAAATACTATTACGATCGGACCAGTTATCATATAGCTGCCATAGGAACGATCGGTCGAAATTTAAGTTTTTGTAAAAAAAAAACATTTTATTTATCAAGATACCTCGACCAAACTCGGCATTTATTAGTTTTACTATGCTCCTCATATATATGCGAAGTCCTATTAAGATCGGACCACTATGTCATATAGCTGCTATAGGAACGATAGGTCGAAAATTAAGTTTTTGCATGAAAAAACATTTTGTTTATCAATATACCTTGACCAAACTCGGAATTTGTTCGTCTTACTATGCTCCTCATATATATGCCATCTACTATTAAGTTCGGTCCACTATATAGTAGACATAGCTGCCATAGGAACGATCGGTTGAAAATTAAGTTTTTGTATGAAAAACATTTTGTTTATCAAGATATCTTGACCAAACTCGGCATTTATTAGTTTTACTATACTCCTCATATATAAGTTAAATTCTATTAAGATCGGACCACTATATAATATACATAGCTGCCATAGGAACGATTGGTCGAAAACTAAGTTTTTTTATAAAAAACATTTTGTTTATCAAGATATCTTGACCAAACTCGGCATTTATTAGTTTTAATATGCTCCTCATATATATGCAAAATCATATTAAGATCGGACCACTATCTAATATATATAGCTGCCATAGGAACGAACGATCGGTCGAAAATTAAGTTTTTGTATAAAAAACATTTTGCTTATCAAGAATTCTTGACCAAACTCGAAATTTATTCGTTTTACTATGCTCCTCATATATATGCAATCTACTATTAAGTTCGGTCCACTATATAATAGACATAGCTGCCATAGGAACGATCGGTTGCAAATTAAGTGTTTGTATGAAAAACATTGTGTTTATCAAGATATCTGGACCAAACTCGGCATTTATTAGTTGCATTATGCTCCTCACTATATGCAAAATCCTATTAAGATCGGACAACTACATCATATAGCTGCCATAGGAACGATCGGTCGAAAGTTAAGTTTTTGTATGAAAAACATTTTGTGTATCAAGATATCTGGACCAAACTCGGCATTAATTAGTTTTACTATGCTCCTCATATATATACAAAATCCTATTAAGATCGGACCAATATAGCGTATAGCTGCCATAAGAACGATCGGTCGAAAATTCAGTTTTTGTATGAAAACCTTTTGTTTATAAAGATATCTGGACCAAATTCGGCATTTATTAGTTGTACTAAGCTCTTCATATATATGCAAAATCCTATTAAGATCGGACAACTACATCACATAGCTGCCATAGGAACGATCGGTCTAAAATTAAGTTTTTGTATGAAAAACATTTTGTTTATCAAGATATCTTGCCCAAACTCGGCATTTATTAGTTTTACTATGCTCCCCATATATATACTAAATCCTATTAAGATGGGACCAATATATCATATAGCTGCCATAGGAATGATCGGTCGAAAATTAAGTTCTTGTATGAAAAACATTTTGTTTATCAAGATATCTCGCCCAAACTCGGCATTTATTAGTTTTAATATGCTCCTCATATATACGCAAAATCCTATTAGGATCGGACCACTATATAACCACCACTATATAATACACATAGCTGCCATAGGAACGATTGGTCGAAAATTAAGTTTTTGTATAAAAAACATTTTGTTTATCAAGATATCTTGACCAAACTCGGCATTTATTAGTTTTAATATGCTCCTCATATATTTGCAAGGTCCTATTAAGATCGGACCACTATATCATATAGCTGCCATAGGAACGATCGGTCGAAAATTAAGTTTTTGTATGAAAAACATTTTATTTATCAAGATATTTTGACCAAGTTGGCATTTATTAGTTTTACTATGCTCCTTATATCTATATGCAAAATCATGTTAAGATCGGACCACTATATCATATAGCTGCCATAGGAACGATCGGTCGAAAATTAAGTTTTTGTATGAAAAACATTTTGTTTATCAAGATATCTGGACCAAACTCGGCATTTATTAGTTTTACTATGCTCCTCATATAGATACAAAATCCTATTAAGATCGGACTAATATATCATATAGCTGCCATCGGAACGATCGGTCGAAAATTAAGTTTTTGTTGTGAGGCGGCTAAGGAGACCAGCCACCCCACCGTTTTCACGGCAAGGAGCCGTCATCCCTTTGGCCAAATTACGGCAAGGAGCCGCTGGCGGGACAACGCGTTAATTTTCTTTAGTTATAAGTATTAATTATATTAGGTTAAGATCTTAGTGAAATAAGAGGCAAGGAGCCATCAGTAATATAATCAGATCGATTAGTAGCAAAGAGGCAAGGAGCCGCGAATATTATAATTGATTTAAATAGAGAATTTGAATTTAACCGCCGGCCGCCGCTGCGACCGTGCGTTGTCGATCGGTTGCTCAACACCGTCTTTGAGAGCGCAACTTCAATTCGGCGGCGAAGAGCGAAAGCTCCGAGGCGAAGTTGCGAAAGCTCGCGGCGAAGTTGAGCAGCCGAAGCGAGCGCATTGCTTGCCGGCGAGCGTGCCGGCGCTTGTGATCGAACGTTAAGGGTGAGTAGAAGTGCTGCGCGAGATCAAGGAAATCATAGATGGTATAGTGGAGCGCTAGGGCTCCAGAAAACAGTGCGGCAGGGTTTAGCTTAGGATTTACGATAAGGTCGGAATGAATAATAATAAATAAAGTGCCAACGTTGTAATTATCTAGAAAGTATTGGATTATTCCCTGTTTCCTGGTAACCCGGCTTACCTTAACATCGAAACTAACCGGTGTTCGACCTAACCTCGAACGAGGAGCATGCGGTACGAAATTGTGGCTCCGGGGTGGGCATTGTCGGTTGGTGTTTAGGTAGTGGAGTTGGTGCGAGGCCACGGCCCGCTAGTGTAGTTGGTGCGAGGCCACGGTCCGCTAGTGTAGTTGGTGCGAGGCCACAGCCCGCTAGCATAGTGGTACGAGGCCACGGCCCGGCAGAAAGATTGAATGTTTAGGGAGTGTAGTTCGTGCGAGGCCACGGCCCGCTAGTGAAGTTGGTGCGAGGCCACGGCCCGCTAGCATAGTGGTACGAGGCCACGGCCCGGCAGAAATATAGAGTGTTTAGGTAATGGAGTTGGTGCGAGGCCACGGCCCACTAGAGTGGTTGGAGCAAAGCCACGGCCCGCTAGTATAGACGGTACGAGGCCACGTCCCGATGGTGTAGGTGTGTAGAGGTAGATCTGGGTTTGGTTTGGTCAGGATACTAACCCCCCCCCTCAAGCCCTCTCTCCCAGCGAAATTATAAATAACTTGTAACTCGCTAGACCTGGTAAGACTGACAACTATACCCAGGCCAGAAGCTACCTTACATTGCATGAAAAACATTTTGCTTATCAAGATATCTTGACCAAACTCGGCATTATTAGTTTTACTTAATCCTCATATATATGAAATCTTCTATTAAGATCGGACTATTATATTCTCATATATATGCGAAATCCTATTACGATCGGACCAGTATATCATATAGCTGCCATAGGAACGATCGGTCGAAATTTAAGTTTTTGTAAAAAAAAAACATTTTATTTATCAAGATACCTCGACCAAACTCGGCATTTATTAGTTTTACTATGCTCCTCATATATATGCGAAGTCCTATTAAGATCGGACCACTATGTCATATAGCTGCCATAGGAACGATAGGTCGAAAATTAAGTTTTTGCATGAAAAAACATTTTGTTTATCAAAATACCTTGACCAAACTCGGAATTTGTTCGTTTTACTATGCTCCTCATATATATGCAATCTACTATTAAGTTCGGTCCACTATATAGTAGACATAGCTGCCATAGGAACGATCGGTTGAAAATTAAGTTTTTGTATGAAAAACATTTTGTTTATCAAGATATCTTGACCAAACTCGGCATTTATTAGTTTTACTATACTCCTCATATATATGCAAAATCCTATTAAGATCGGACCACTATATAAAATACATAGCGGCCATAGGAACGAACGATCGGTCGAAATTTAAGTTTTTGTATAAAAACATTTTGTTTATCAAGGTATTTTGACCAAACTCGGCATTAATTAGTTTTAATATGCTCCTCATATATATGCAAAATCCTATTAAGACCACTATATAATATACATAGCTGCCATACGAACGACCGGTCGATAATTAAGTTTTTGTGTGAAAAACATTTTGTTTATCAAGATATCTGGACCAAACTCGGCATTTATTAGTTGTACTATGCTCCTCACTATATGCAAAATCTTATTAAGATCGGACGACTACATCATATAGCAGCCACGGGAACGATCGGTCGAAAATTAAGTTTTTGTATAAAAAAACATTTTGTTTATCAAGATACCTTGACCAAACTCGGAATTTATTCGTTTTACTATGCTCCTCATATATATGCAATCTACTATTAAGTTCGGTCCACTATATAATAGACATAGCTGCCATAGGAACGATCGGTTGAAAATTAAGTTTTTGTAGGAAAAACATTTTGTTTATCAAGATATCTTGACCAAACTCGGCATTTATTAGCTTTACTATACTCCTCATATATAAGCTAAATCCCATTAAGATCGGACGACTATATAATATACATAGCTGCCATAGAAACGATCGGTCGAAAACTAAGTTTTTTTATAAAAAACATTTTGTTTATCAAGATATCTTGACCAAACTCGGCATTTATTAGTTTTAATATGCTCCTCATATATATGCAAAATCCTATTAAGATCGGACCACTATCTAATATACATAGCTGCCATAGGAACGAACGATCGGTCGAAAATTAAGTTTTTGTATAAAAAACATTTTGCTTATCAAGAATTCTTGACCAAACTCGAAATTTATTCGTTTTACTATGCTCCTCATATATATGCAATCTACCATTAAGTTCGGTCCACTATATAATAGACATAGCTGCCATAGGAACGATCGGTTGAAAATTAAGTGTTTGTATGAAAAACATTTTGTTTATCAAGATATCTGGACCAAACCCGGCATTTATTAGTTGCATTATGCTCCTCACTATATGCAAAATCTTATTAAGATCGGACAACTTCATCATATAGCTGCCATAGGAACGATCGGTCGAAAATTAAGTTTTTGTATGAAAAACATTTTGTGTATCAAGATATCTGGACCAAACTCGGCATTTATTAGTTTTACTATGCTCCTCATATATATACAAAATCCTATTAAGATCGGACCAATATAGCGTTTAGCTGCCATAGGAACGATCGGTCGAAAACTAAGTTTTTGTATGAAAAACAATTTGTTTATCAAGATATCTTGACCAAACTCGGAATTTATTCGTTTTACTATGCTCCTCATATATATGCAATCTACTATTAAGTTCAGACCACTATATAATAGACATAGCTGCCATAGGAACGATCGGTTGAAAATTAAGTTTTTGTATGAAAAATATTTTGTTTATCAAGATATCTTGACCAAACTCGGCATTAATTAGTTTTAATATGCTCCTCATATATATGCAAAATCCTATTAAGACCACTATATAATATACATAGCTGCCATAGAAACGATCGATCGAAAATTAAGTTTTGTATGAAAAACATTTTGTTTATCAAGATATCTGGACCAAACTCGGCATTTATTAGTTGTACTATGCTCCTCACTATATGCAAAATCCCATTAAGATCGGACGACTACATCATATAGCTGCCATAGGAACGATCGGTCGAAAATAAAGTTTTTGTATGAAAAACATTTTGTGTATCAAGATATCTGGACCAAACTTGGCATTTATTAGTTTTAATATGCTCCTCATATATACGCAAAATCCTATTAAGATCGGACCAATATATCGTATAGCTGCCATAGGAACGATCGGTCGAAAACTAAGTTGTTGTATGAAAAAAAATTTTGTTTTTCAAGATATCTTGACCAAACTCGGCATTTATTAGTTTTAATATGCTCCTCATATATATGAAAAATCCTATTAAGATCGGGCCACTACATCATATAGCTGCCATAGGAACGATCGGTCGAAATTTAAGTTTTTGTATAAAAAACATTTTATTTATCAAGATACCTCGTCCAAACTCTGCATTTATTAGTTTTGCTATGCTCCTCATATATATGCGAAGTCCTATTAAGATCGGACAACTATGTCATATAGCTGCCATAGGAACGATAGGTCGAAAATTAAGTTTTTGCATGAAAAAACATTTTGTTTATCAAGATACCTTGACCAAACTCGGAATTTATTAGTTTTACTATGCTCCTCATATATATGCAATCTTCTATTAAGTTCGGGCCACTATATAATAGACATAGCTGCCATAGGAACGATTGGTAGAAAACTAAGTTTTTTTATAAAAAACATTTTGTTTATCAAGATATCTTGACCAAACTCGGCATTTATTAGTTGTACTATGCTCCTCACTATATGCAAAATCCTATTAAGATCGGACGACTACATCATATAGCTGCCATAGGAACGATCGGTCGAAAATAAAGTTTTTGTATGAAAAACATTTTGTGTATCAAGATATCTGGACCAAACTTGGCATTTATTAGTTTTACTATGCTCCTCATATATATGCAAAATCCTATTAAGACCACTATATAATATACATAGCTGCCATAGAAACGATCGGTCGAAAATTAAGTTTTGTATGAAAAACATTTTGTTTATCAAGATATCTGGACCAAACTCGGCATTTATTAGTTGTACTATGCTCCTCACTATATGCAAAATCCCATTAAGATCGGACGACTACATCATATAGCTGCCATAGGAACGATCGGTCGAAAATAAAGTTTTTGTATGAAAAACATTTTGTGTATCAAGATATCTGGACCAAACTTGGCATTTATTAGTTTTACTATGCTCCTCATATATATACAAAATCCTATTAAGATCGGACCAATATAGCGTTTAGCTGCCATAGGAACGATCGGTCGAAAACTAAGTTTTTGTATGAAAAACAATTTGTTTATCAAGATATCTTGACCAAACTCGGAATTTATTCGTTTTACTATGCTCCTCATATATATGCAATCTACTATTAAGTTCAGACCACTATATAATAGACATAGCTGCCATAGGAACGATCGGTTGAAAATTAAGTTTTTGTATGAAAAATATTTTGTTTATCAAGATATCTTGACCAAACTCGGCATTAATTAGTTTTAATATGCTCCTCATATATATGCAAAATCCTATTAAGACCACTATATAATATACATAGCTGCCATAGAAACGATCGGTCGAAAATTAAGTTTTGTATGAAAAACATTTTGTTTATCAAGATATCTGGACCAAACTCGGCATTTATTAGTTGTACTATGCTCCTCACTATATGCAAAATCCCATTAAGATCGGACGACTACATCATATAGCTGCCATAGGAACGATCGGTCGAAAATAAAGTTTTTGTATGAAAAACATTTTGTGTATCAAGATATCTGGACCAAACTTGGCATTTATTAGTTTTAATATGCTCCTCATATATACGCAAAATCCTATTAAGATCGGACCAATATATCGTATAGCTGCCATAGGAACGATCGGTCGAAAACTAAGTTGTTGTATGAAAAAAAATTTTGTTTTTCAAGATATCTTGACCAAACTCGGCATTTATTAGTTTTAATATGCTCCTCATATATATGAAAAATCCTATTAAGATCGGGCCACTACATCATATAGCTGCCATAGGAACGATCGGTCGAAATTTAAGTTTTTGTATAAAAAACATTTTATTTATCAAGATACCTCGTCCAAACTCTGCATTTATTAGTTTTGCTATGCTCCTCATATATATGCGAAGTCCTATTAAGATCGGACCACTATGTCATATAGCTGCCATAGGAACGATAGGTCGAAAATTAAGTTTTTGCATGAAAAAACATTTTGTTTATCAAGATACCTTGACCAAACTCGGAATTTATTCGTTTTACTATGCTCCTCATATATATGCAATCTTCTATTAAGTTCGGGCCACTATATAATAGACATAGCTGCCATAGGAACGATTGGTAGAAAACTAAGTTTTTTTATAAAAAACATTTTGTTTATCAAGATATCTTGACCAAACTCGGCATTTATTAGTTGTACTATGCTCCTCACTATATGCAAAATCCTATTAAGATCGGACGACTACATCATATAGCTGCCATAGGAACGATCGGTCGAAAATAAAGTTTTTGTATGAAAAACATTTTGTGTATCAAGATATCTGGACCAAACTTGGCATTTATTAGTTTTACTATGCTCCTCATATATATACAAAATCCTATTAAGATCGGACCAATATATCGTATAGCTGCCATAGGAACGATCGGTCGAAAATTAAGTTTTTGTATGAAAAACATTTTGTTTATCAAGATATCTTGACCAAACTCGGCATTTATTAGTTTTAATATGCTCCTCATATATACGCAAAATCCTATTAAGATCGGACCACTATCACATATAGCTGCCATAGGAACGATCGGTCGAAAACTAAGTTGTTGTATGAAAAAAAATTTTGTTTTTCAAGATATCTTGACCAAACTCGGCATTTATTAGTTTTAATATGCTCCTCATATATATGAAAAATCCTATTAAGATCGGGCCACTACATCATATAGCTGCCATAGGAACGATCGGTCGAAATTTAAGTTTTTGTATAAAAAACATTTTATTTATCAAGATACCTCGTCCAAACTCTGCATTTATTAGTTTTGCTATGCTCCTCATATATATGCGAAGTCCTATTAAGATCGGACCACTATGTCATATAGCTGCCATAGGAACGATAGGTCGAAAATTAAGTTTTTGCATGAAAAAACATTTTGTTTATCAAGATACCTTGACCAAACTCGGAATTTATTCGTTTTACTATGCTCCTCATATATATGCAATCTACTATTAAGTTCGGGCCACTATATAATAGACATAGCTGCCATAGGAACGATTGGTAGAAAACTAAGTTTTTTTATAAAAAACATTTTGTTTATCAAGATATCTTGACCAAACTCGGCATTTATTAGTTTTAATATGCTCCTCATATATATGCAAAATCCTATTAAGATCGGACCACTATATAAAATACATAGCTGCCATAGGAACGAACGATCGGTCGAAATTTAAGTTTTTGTATAAAAAACATTTTGTTTATCGAGTTATCTTGACCAAACTCGGCATTAATTAGTTTAAATATGCTCCTCATATATATGCAAAATCCTATGAAGACCACTATATAATATACATAGCTGCCATAGGAACGATCGGTCGAAAATTAAGTTTTTGTATGAAAAACATTTTGTTTATCAAGACCAAACTCGGCATTTATTAGTTGTACTATGCTCCTCACTATATGCAAAATCCTATTAAGATCGGACGACTACATCATATAGCTGCCATAGGAACGATCGGTCGAAAGTTAATTTTTGTATGAAAAACATTTTGTGTATCAAGATATCTTGCCCAAACTCGGCATTTATTAATTTTACTATGCTCCTCATATATATACTAAATTCTATTAAGATCGGACCAATATATCATACAGCTGCCATAGGAACGATCGGTCGAAAACTAAGTTGTTGTATGAAAAAAAATTTTGTTTTTCAAGATATCTTGACCAAACTCGGCATTTATTAGTTTTACTATGCTCTTCATATATATAAAATATCCTATTAAGATCGGGCCACTACATCATATAGCTGCAACAGGAACGATCGGTCGAAATTTAAGTTTTTGTATAAAAAAAACATTTTATTTATCAAGATACCTCGACCAAATTCGGAATTTATTCGTTTTACTATGCTCCTCATATATTTGCAATCTACTATTAAGTTCGGTCCACAATATAATAGACATAGCTGCCATAGGAACGATCGGTTGAAAATTAAGTTTCTGTATGAAAAATATTTTGTTTATCAAGATATCTTGACCAAACTCGGCATTAATTAGTTTTAATATGCTCCTCGTATATATGCAAAATCCTATTAAGACCACTATATAATATACATAGCTCCCATAGGAACGTTTGGTCGAAAACTAAGTTTTTTTATAAAAAACATTTTGTTTATCAAGATATCTTGACCAAACTCGGCATTTATTAGTTTTAATATACTCCTCATACATATGCAAAATCCTATTAAGATCGGACTACTATATAAAATACATAGCTGCCATAGGAACGAACGATCGGTCGAAATTTAAGTTTTTGTATAAAAAACATTTTGTTTATCAAGGTATCTTGACCAAACTTGGCATTAATTAGTTTTAATATGCTCCTGATATATATGCAAAATCCTATTAAGACCACTATATAAGATACATAGCTGCCATAGGAACGATCGGTCGAAAATTAAGTTTTTGTATGAAAAACATTTTGTTTATCAAGATATCTAGACCAAACTCGGCATTTATTAGTTGTACCATGCTCCTCACTATATGCAAAATCCTATTAAGATCGGACGACTACATCATATAGCTGCCATAGGAACGATCGGTCGAAAATTAAGTTTTTGTATGAAAAACATTTTGTGTATCAAGATATCTGGACCAAACTCGGCATTTATTAGTTTTAATATGCTCCTCATATATATACTAAATTCTATTAAGATCGGACTAATATATCATACAGCTCCCATAGGAATGATCGGTCGAAAATTAAGTTTTTGTATGAAAAACATTTTGTTTATTAAGATATCTTGACCAAACTCGGCATTTATTAGTTTTAATATGCTCCTCATATATATACAAAATCCCATTAAGATCGGACCAATATATCGTATAGCTGCCATAGGAACGATCGGTCGAAAATTAAGTTTTTGTATGAAAAACATTTTGTTTATCAAGATATCTTGCCCAAACTCGGCATTTATTAATTTTACTATGCTCCTCATATATATACTAAATTCTATTAAGATCGGACTAATATATCATACAGCTCCCATAGGAATGATCGGTCGAAAATTAAGTTTTTGTATGAAAAACATTTTGTTTATTAAGATATATTGACCAAACTCGGCATTTATTAGTTTTAATATGCTCCTCATATAGATGCAAAATCCTATTAAGATCGGACCACTATGTCATATAGCTGCCATAGGAACGATAGGTCGAAATTTAAGTTTTTGTATAAAAAACATTTTGTTTATCAAGGTATCTTGACCAAATTTGGCATTAATTAGTTTTAATATGCTCCTGATATATATGCAAAATCCTATTATAAGATACATAGCTGCCATAGGAACGATCGGTCGAAAATTAAGTTTTTGTATGAAAAACATTTTGTTTATCAAGATATCTGGACCAAACTCGGCATTTATTAGTTTTACTATGCTCCTCATATATATACAAAATCCCATTAAGATCGGACCAATATATCGTATAGCTGCCATAGGAACGATCGGTCGAAAATTAAGTTTTTGTATGAAAAACATTTTGTTTATCAAGATATCTTGCCCAAACTCGGCATTTATTAATTTTACTATGCTCCTCATATATATACTAAATTCTATTAAGATCGGACTAATATATCATACAGCTCCCATATGAATGATCGGTCGAAAATTAAGTTTTTGTATGAAAAACATTTTGTTTATTAAGATATCTTGACCAAACTCGGCATTTATTAGTTTTAATATGCTCCTCATATAGATGCAAAATCCTATTAAGATCGGACCACTATGTCATATAGCTGCCATAGGAACGATAGGTCGAAAATTAAGTTTTTGCATGAAAAAACATTTTGTTTATCAAGATATCTTGACCAAACTCGGCATTTATTAGCTTTATTATACTCCTCATATATAAGCTAAATCCCATTAAGATCGGACCACTATATAATATACATAGCTGCCATAGAAACGATCGGTCGAAAACTAAGTTTTTTTATAAAAAACATTTTGTTTATCAAGATATCTTGACCAAACTCGGCATTTATTAGTTTTAATATGCTCCTCATATATATGCAAAATCCTATTAAGATCGGACCACTATATAATATACATAGCTGCCATAGGAACGAACGATCGAAAATTAAGTTTTTGTATAAAAAACATTTTGCTTATCAAGATATCTTGACCAAACTCAGCATTTATTAGTTGTACTATGCTCCTCACTATATGCAAAATCCTATTAAGATCGGACAACTACATCATATAGCTGCCATAGGACCGATCGGTCGAGATATCTGGACCAAACTCGGCATTTATTAGTTTTACTATGCTTCCATATATATACAAAATACTATTAAGATCGGACCAATATATCGTATAGCTGCCATAGGAACGATCGGTCGAAAATTAAGTTTTTGTATGAAAAACATTTAGTTTATCAAAATATCTTGACCAAACTTGGCATTTATTAGTTTTACTATTCTCTTCATATATATGCAAAATCCTATTAAGATCGGACAACTACATCATATAGCTGCCATAGGAACGATCGGTTGAAAATTAAGTTTTTGTATGAAAAACATTTTGTTTATCAAGATATCTTGACCAAACTCGGCACTTATTAGTTTTACTCTAGTCCTCACATATATGCAATCTCCTGTTAAGATCGGACCATTATATTCTCATATATATGTCAAATCCTATTAAGATCGGATCACTATTTCATATAGCTGCCATACGAACGATCGGTTGAAAATTAAGTTTTTTTATAAAAAAAAAAACATTTTGTTTATCAAGATATCTGGACCAAACTCGGCATTTATTGGTTTGAATATGCTCCTCGTATATATGCAAAATTCTATTTAGATCGGACCACCATATCATATAGCTGATATTGGACGATCAGTCGAAAATTAAGTTTTTGTATAAAAAAAATGTTGTTTATCAAGATATCGTAACCAAACTCGGCATTCAGTAGTTTTTCTATGCGCCTCATATAAATGCAAAATCCTATTATGATCGGACCACTATATAATATATACAGCTGCCATAGGAACGATCGGTCGAAAATTAAGTTTTTGTATGAAAAACATGTTGTTTATCAAGATATCTCGACCAAACTCGGCATTTATTAGTTTTACTATGCTCATCATAAATATGCGAAGTCCTATTAAGATCGGAACACTATATCATATAACTGCTATAGGAACAATAGGTCGAAAATTAAGTTTTTGTATGAAAAAACATTTTGTTTATCAAGATACCTTGACCAAACTCGGAATTTATTGGTTTAACTATGCTCCTCATATATATGCAATCTCCTATTAAGATCGGACCACCATATCATATAGCTGATATTGGAACGATCGGTCGAAAATTAAGTTTTTGTATGAAAAACATTTATTAGTTTTACTATACTCCTCATATATATGCAAAGTCCTTTAAAGATCGGACCACTATATAATATACATAGCTGCCATAGGAACGATTGGTCGAAAACTAAGTTTTTGTATAAAAAACATTTTGTTTATCAAGATTCCTTGACTGTTGGCACCGAGACTCGTGCCGGGGCGCGTATTCGGCAGGGACTTCTAGCGTCGAAAGATACAACTCGATTCAATTCGATTCGTAGGAGGCGGTACGATATAATATAATTCGAACGCTGAAATCTTTATTATTCTTTCATTATTTAACAACCTATATTTTACATGATTATGAGACTTACATTCGTGCTCCGCACGCGCTTCTGTTCTCTTTCACTTCTCCTCAGCTGCAAACACAAAACGAAAATGAACCTCGACAAAAATGCAGCTTGTGCAGCTGCGTGCGATCGACTTATCATGTAAAAACTAATTCTAACGGTGCGCTTCCAGTGTAAGCGGCGAGGGCTGCTTACAGAAAAAATGCGAGACCCAGTAGGACTTAGTCAACAGCTATTTTCACTTCGCCCCGTAACATTCCCCATCCAGTAATTCACGATCGTCCGTGCAGTGTGTTATCAACTTTAATGTCAAGCTTAGCTAGCTTGACGGCGGGGCGAGTAATAATTCCATCGGCGGTTCGCACCACGGCACTTCGGACCTGGCCATCCTTTGAACGGTGCACGTCTACGACCACTCCTCTTGTTCAACAGTTTCGCTTGGCACCATCGTCCACTATTATGACGATGTCGTCGACTGATATTGGTTCGAGTGGCGGTTGAAACCACTTAGTACGTCTGGTGAGTGTAGGCAGATACTCGCGCAGCCATCTCTTCCAAAATTGGTCAGCCAATTGACTGGCGACTCGGAAGCCTCGTGCTAGCTCCGCCTTGCTCCCGTTATCCTCTCTCACGCAATCCGCTTGAATGACCTATAAGAAAATGATTTGGAGTCAGGGCTTCGGACTCAGATGTTTCCAAGGGAACATAAGTGAGTGGCCTTGAGTTGAGTACGCTTTCTACGTCAGCCAATGCTGCTTGTAGCACCTCCTCTCGTAACCCAGAGGGCGGCAGAATTTCCAACAGTATTGACTTTGTAGAGCGCACCATTCGTTCCCACGATCCTCCCATGTGGGGTGATCCTGGCGGGATAAAGGTAAACTCGAGTTCTGGGTACTGTCGCTCGATCAGAGCCGGCGATCTATGTTCAATTTCATCTTTTAATACTCTGCTAGCGCCTCTGAAATTTGTGCCATTGTCCGACAGCATGCGGCGGGGGCATCCGCGTCTGGCCACGAACGACTTCAGAACGCATAAGTATAAGTCAGTTGAGAGCGACGTAGCTATATCCAGGTGAACGGCGCGCACCGTGAGGCATGTAAATAGCACGTCCAACGACAATGTCGGAGGGGCCGAAGTAATCCACTCCAGTATATGTGAACGGTGGAGTATAGGGCGATAATCGTTCGATTGGCAGGTCGCCCATCCCTGGCGGCTTTGGGCGGGCGCGTCGTATGCGGCACGCTGGGCAGGTATTGGAAACTTCTCTCACCAAAGCTCGTAAGCCACAAACCCAGTACCGCTGCCGCAGTTCATTTACGACGATTTCGTTGTGTAGGTGATGATATCTGCGGTGATAAAACTCAACCAGCAGATACGTCAATTGATGTCGTCTTGGCAGAATTATCGGGCGTTTTACGCAGACTTCGACTCCTTCTATATTGTCTATCCGTCCTTTAATACGTAGAATGCCCGAGTCATCCACATAAGCGAAGCACTTAAACAGCAAGCTTTTGCGATCGGTTAAGCGGCGCCCCGATCTTAAGCAGGTGATCTCACTATAGAACTCCTCTTCTTGACAAATCCGGATAAAAATCACATCCATTTCATTGCTTCTTTTAAGGAGCAGCGTCTTCTGCAGATCCAGTTCTCCGTCCAATCTGACCTTCTTAGTAATATTCCGTGGGAAATCCAGTACGCATAGCTGTACGGCTCTCAATTTTTCTAGCTTGCTGATACGCTGCAGATCCGGCAGAATACATCTCCAGGACGACGTGTGATTGGGTTGTTCTTCAGCATGGTACAACATGTTTAATGCAGGGCGTATTTCCGATTGTGGCCACTGCGATTCTTCTAGATACAAAAATGGAGGTCCATTGAACCACCTGGTTGAGCCATGAATTTCAGGCGTTTTAGTCCATTTCGTACCATCGTCTGCCACGTTTTGAGCCGATGGTACCCATCGCCAGCTGTCCACATCTGATTATTCTAAATTCTCTCCTATCCGAAGCGCTATGAATTGCTGGAACTTTCGAGCATTGGAACGGATCCAGTAGAGCACATCCTTTGAATCTGTCCAGAATGTTCGTGTATATATGCGTACCGTCATTTCCTTTTGGATACATTTGGCCAGTCTCAGACCTAAGACCGCGGCCATCAGTTCCATTCGAGGTATGGACACGGGCTATAGGGGTGCTACTCTCGTTTTCGAGGCGACCAAACTGCAATGTACTTGGCCATCAAGTTCCCGCAAAAATACAACTGCGGCGTAGGCATTCATACTGGCGTCAACGAATGTATGCATCTGCACAGCCTGGGCTCGGCTCACCCACTTCATGCACCGTGGAATGCGGACGGCATTCAAAATTGAAAGTAGATCAAGCCAGTGTTGCCAATCGGCTTCGTCTTCGTTCGGAAAAATAGACATGATTACACTCAGAACACGTCTTTTAGTTTAGTTGGGAGCTCCTTAGATGCCTTCGCGAGTAAGTTCGGCGTCACCACAAACGTCAACAGATCTTGTCCAGGTAGCCACCACAGGCCTAAGACCTTCTCTAGCGCTTCATCCAAACTCGGCCTTTAATAGTTTTACTATGCTTCCATATATATACAAAATACCATTGAGATCGGACCAATATATCATATAGCTGCCATAGGAACGATCGGTCGAAAATTAAGTTTTTGTATGAAAAACATTTATTAGTTTTACTATACTCCTCATATATATGCAAAGTCCTATTAAGATCGGACCACTATATAATATACATAGCTGCCATAGGAACGATTGGTCTTAAACTAAGTTTTTGTATAAAAAACATTTTGTTTATCAAGATTCCTTGACTGTTGGCACCGAGACTCGTGCCGGGGCGCGTATTCGGCAGGGACTTCTAGCGTCGAAAGATACAACTCGATTCAATTCGATTCGTAGGAGGCGGTACGATATAATATAATTCGAACGCTGAAATCTTTATTATTCTTTCATTATTTAACAACCTATATTTTACATGATTATGAGACTTACATTCGTGCTCCGCACGCGCTTCTGTTCTCTTTCACTTCTGCTCAGCTGCAAGCACAAAACGAAAATGAACCTCGACAAAAATGCAGCTTGTGCAGCTGCGTGCGATCGACTTATCATGTAAAAACTAATTCTAACGGTGCACTTCCAGTGTAAGCGGCGAGGGCTGCTTACAGAAAAAATGCGAGACCCAGTAGGACTTAGTCAACAGCTATTTTCACTTCGCCCCGTAACATTCCCCATCCAGTAATTCACGTTCGTCCGTGCAGTGTGTTATCAACTTTAATGTCAAGCTTAGCTAGCTTGACGGCGGGGCGAGTAATAATTCCATCGGCGGTTCGCACCACGGCACTTCGGACCTGGCCATCCTTTGAACGGTGCACGTCTACGACCACTCCTCTTGTCCAACAGTTTCGCTTGGCACCGTCGTCCACTATTATGACGATGTCGTCGACTGATATTGGTTCGAGTGACGGTTGAAACCACTTAGTACGTCTGGTGAGTGTAGGCAGATACTCGCGCAGCCATCTCTTCCAAAATTGGACAGCCAATTGACTGGCGACTCGGAAGCCTCGTGCTAGCTCCGCCTTGCTCCCGTAATCCTCTCTCACGCAATCCGCTTGAAAGACCTATTAGAAAATGATTTGGAGTCAGGGCTTCGGACTCAGATGTTTCCAAGGGAACATAAGTGAGTGGCCTTGAGTTGAGCACGCTTTCTACGTCAGCCAATGCTGCTCGTAGCACCTCCTCTCGAAACCCAGAGGGCGGCAGAATTTCCGACAGTATTGACTTTGTAGAGCGCACCATTCGTTCCCACGATCCTCCCATGTGGGGTGATCCTGGCGGGATAAAGGTAAACTCGAGTTCTGGGTACTGTCGCTCGATCAGAGCCGACGATCTATGTTCAATTTCATCTTTTAATACTCTGCTAGCGCCTCTGAAATTTGTGCCATTGTCCGACAGCATGCGGATGCGGGCATCCGCGTCTGGCCACGAACGACTTCAGAACGCATAAGTATAAGTCAGTTGAGAGCGACGTAGCTATATCCAGGTGAACGGCGCGCACCGTGAGGCATGTAAATAGCACGTCCAACGACAATGTCGGAGGGGCCGAAGTAATCCACTCCAATATATGTGAACGGTGGAGTATAGGGCGATAATCGTTCGATTGGCAGGTCGCCCATCCCTGGCGGCTTTGGGCGGGCGCGTCGTATGCGGCACGCTGGGCAGGTATTGGAAACTTCTCTCACCAAACCTCGTAAGCAACAAACCCAGTACCGCTGCCGCAGTTCATTTACGACGATTTCGTTGTGTAGGTGATGATATCTGCGGTGATAAAACTCAACCAGCAGATACGTCAATTGATGTCGTCTTGGCAGAATTATCGGGCGTTTTACGCAGACTTCGACTCCTTCTATATTGTCTATCCGTCCTTTAATACGTAGAATGCCCGAGTCATCCACATAAGCGAAGCACTTAAACAGCAAGCTTTTGCGATCGGTTAAGCGGCGCCCCGATCTTAAGCAGGTGATCTCACTATAGAACTCCTCTTCTTGACAAATCCGGATAAAAATCACATCCATTTCATTGCTTCTTTTAAGGAGCAGCGTCTTCTGCAGATCCAGTTCTCCGTCCAATCTGACCTTCTTAGTATTATTCCGTAGGAAATCCAGTACGCATAGTTGTACGGCTCTCAATTTTTCTAGCTTGCTGATACGCTGCAGATCCGGCAGAATACATCTCCAGGACGACGTGTGATTGGGTTGTTCTTCAGCATGGTACAACATGTTTAATGCAGGGCGTATTTCCGATTGTGGCCACTGCGATTCTTCTAGATACAAAAATGGTGGTCCATTGAACCACCTGGTTGAGCCATGAATTTCAGGCGTTTTAGTCCATTTCGTACCATCGTCTGCCACGTTTTGAGCCGATGGTACCCATCGCCAGCTGTCCACATCTGATTCTTCTAAAATCTCTCCTATCCGAAGCGCTATGAATTGCTGGAACTTTCGAGCATCGGAACGGATCCAGTAGAGCACATCCTTTGAATCTGTCCAGAATGTTCGTGTATGTATGCGTACCGACATTTCCTTTTGGATACATTTGGCCAGTCTCAGACCTAAGACCGCGGCCATCAGTTCCATTCGAGGTATGGACACGGGCTTTAGGGGTGCTACTCTCGTTTTCGAGGCGACCAAACTGCAATGTACTTGGCCATCAAGTTCCCGCAAAAATACAACTGCGGCGTAGGCATTCATACTGGCGTCAACGAATGTATGCATCTGCACAGCCTGGGCTCGGCTCACCCACTTCATGCACCGTGGAATGCGGACGGCATTCAAATTTGAAAGTAGATCAAGCCAGTGTTGCCAATCGGCTTCGACTTCGTTGGTAAGGTCGTCATCCCATCCGATATTGGGCGCCATATGTTCTGAAGGATGATCTTAGCCCGTATATTAAAGAATCCTAGCAGCCCAAGCGAGTCGAAAATAGACATGATCACACTCAGAATACGTCTTTTAGTTTAGTTGGGCGCTCCTTAGATGCCTTCGCGAGTAAGTTCGGCGTCACCACAAACGTCAACAGATCTTGTTCAGGTAGCTACCACAGGCCTAAGACCTTCTCTTGCGCTTCATCCTGAGCGCTGATACGCTTGTACAACTCCTCACAGTCGTCTTCCAGCGCCTGTATAACTTGCTTCGAATTTGATGTCCAGCGGCGCATCTCGAAGCCGCCACTAGCATGAATCCTTTTAACAGTCTCAGCTAACTGTATCATTTCAGCTCCAGTATCCACCGACTGCAGTCGTCGACAAATGTGTTTTCGCAAATCGCCTTTACGGCATCCGGATGCTCCGCTACAAACCACTCGGCATTGCGATTCTTGACGTAATTTGCTAGAGCTGGCGAGCAGCATGCTTCAAACGTCATGACTTGCATAACGTATGTTTCGGGAAAGCGTGACGAATCTCCATCACGCCAGAGAAACTTCTGTGCCGGTTGGTCTTCTTGGCGCATGAAACTTGATGAAACATTTCCCTTATGTCACCGGATACTGCGACAGGTGGCTATCGGAAGCGTATTAGCACCCCCATCAAAGATGCTAGTGTATCTGGACCTTTCAACAAACAATCGTTCAGCGACATGCCACTAACTTTGCCAGCCGCATCCCAAACCAGGCGCGTCTTTTCCTTGTTCGGATTGGTGACTGTAAATATAGGAAGAAACCACGATGTAGTGTTAGCTACTAACTCACTATCCTTCAACCGGCGGATATATCCCTTCTGTTTGTAATCGTGCATCGTGTTCATCATGAACTCTTTCAGTGGGGGGTCTTTTGACATCGTTGCCTCTAAACATTTCAGGCGCTTAACAGCCATCTGATAAGAGTCTGGCAGGTGCAGTCCGGTCTGCCAACGCTTTTCGTCTTCCAGATAGGTTGTTGTTGCCTCAGCGGATGTGAGGAAACGCTCACACCTAGTGACTCAATTGAAAAATAGTTCTTCAGAGCTTCATCCATCCCACGCGCCGCACTGCACTATCAAATATGTAGCAGCCGAGGCGTGGTGCTGTCTCCCACAATGGGGCAGCCATATACGGCCGACGTCGTCGTTTTCACCTTCTCATATCTCCAAGGGTGCAGTTATTTTGATATTGTCTAAACCAATGATAAGCTGAGCCTTGACGTTGTTCACAGCCACGAACATCGACTCAGGTTCACTCTTGGTTATGTCCCCTGTCCATTTAAGACACAGCTGGGTCGCAGGACCATCTAATTCCAGCTCGTCTGCAAGCGCTCTTTCTATTAACGTACACTCATCCACTAATGCATATGCGTGCACGCTTTTTGATTTACTATAGAGCGTGATTGGAACATATCGAAACAGTGTCTTACTTGCGGAGCTGCGTGAAACATAACGGCAGATTCACCTGCCTTAATCCGGTGGTTGGCTCGTGTGCTCGACTTTACTACCACTCATGGTAGGCGTATGCAGCAGCACATGGTGCGTTGACTCGCAACCATCTACATGACACTTCTTCTTTGATTTACACTGTTGTGCACGATGACGTAGAAATCAGCAAAAACAGAGCCTCTTTTCTTAACAAGTTCCTAGCGCTGATTTGTACCCATTGATCTGAAGTCGTCGCAATCTGATAGACGGTGGTTACCGGCGTACTTCGCACATGAAACCCTCTCCTGTTCCTGTTGTGAACGTTGTTGCTGAGAACCCTCAGGGCTATCTACCGTGTTGTGCACAAAAATTCGCTCTCTACTGGTTTTCGTGGAGCTCTTCTTTTCGTTAACAGCCAGTGGTGTCTCGTAGGGCGTGACCATAGTCGCGCACATTGCCACATTGAACAGCCAGTTATCAAAAGTGGCCAAACTGCTACCTTCATTCGACATTCGATGCCGGCCCTAATCCAATTTCATATTGCTGGGCATCTTAGCAACAAGCTCGTTCAGCAGCGCGGGATCGTAAAGATATTCGTGCATACCAATGGCCGCTATCGTTGCGCAGTAGTTTTGGACAGCTAGGGCCAGTCGGATAACGGTGTTCAAGTTGTCCGACTTTATTGCTGTTTCCTCTCGGAGCTTTTGCTGCAGAGCAGCATGTACTATTTCAGAGCGGCCATACATCATTCGCAATGTGCCTGAGGCACTTCTGAAGCCTGATGAGATTTTCCTCGTTGCTGAACCCACATCTCTCTGTGGATTGCTCATAATTGCTGATAAAGATCAACCATTCTTCTGGTTTGCCAGTAAAAATTGGTAAATCTTTGCTGATGACATGTCGCGCGCTGATTTGCGCAGGTGTCAGCGATCCATTCCACGGCATCGCATTATTACAATGCACATTGTCGAATTGCTGCCGTGGCACGTGCTCAATCGATCTATTGAGCGCTCCCAGACTTGTGTGGCCCATGTACGCGGCAGTACTGGGCTCCGTAGCCTGGTTAAACACCGCCGTATTTGCTTGATACGGCAAAGTGGGGTGTACACTCCAATTAGCCGCATCCTGTTTCTGCTTGTAGATCACGTTCTGGTATCCAAAAGGGTCGAAAAGAGCTCCCACTTTCTCAGTTCTTTGCTGCCTTGGTGCTAAACGTTCCCTTGGACCATTCGCAGCGGACGACGTAGACGGACAGCCGCTATAAGTTTCTATGATTGCTGCCCCGCTACCTTTTTCTACACCGGCGACTTTATCTTGTACTCCAGCAGGAACAGGCGATCCGTTAGCCTGTCTCGTTGACCATGCCGTTACAAGCGTTGCAGTTCCACCGGGTTGAATACTACTTGTCGTCCTTCTCGCCCTTGCATCTTGTTCATTACCGTCAGCCATCTTGCCACACCAATACTATGCAATCCGCTTTGAAGTTATGGCTGCTAAGTGTGAGTCTAGCTCTTGTACCACGTGTCTCTCTATAGGCAGCTAAGGTTGTGACTTTGCAAGTCGCTTGCTTCGCAGAAATCTGCGCCGTAGCAGAGAATCCCTCGGATACTCTCTGCTGCAGAGAATATTTCAGAATGTTGGCACCAAGACTCGTGCCGGGGCGTGTATTCGGCAGGGACTTCTAGCGTCGAAAGATACAACTCGATTCAATTCGATTCGTAGGAGGCGGTACGATATAATATAATTCGAACGCTAAATCTTTATTATTCTTTCATTATTTAACAACCTATATTTTACATGATTATGAGACTTACATTCGTGCTCCGCACGCGCTTCTGTTCTCTTTTACTTCTACTCAGCTGCAAGCACAAAACGAAAATGAACCTCGACAAAAATGCAGCTTGTGCAGCTGCGTGCGATCGACATATCATGTAAAAACTAACTCTAACGGTGAGCTTCCAGTGTAAGCAGCGAAGGCTGCTTACAGAAAAAAATGCGAGACCCAGTAGGACTTAGTCAACAGCTATTTTCACCTCGCCCCGTAACACTTGACCAAACTCGGCATTTATTAGTTTTAATATGCTCCTCATATATTTGCAAAATCCTATTAAGATCGGACCACTATATAAAATACTTAGCTGCCATAGGAACGATCGGTCGAAAATTAAGTTTTTGTATGAAAAACATTTTATTTATCAAGATATTTTAACCAAGTCGGCATTTATTAGTTTTACTATGCTCCTCATATATATGCAAAATTCTGTTAAGATCGGACCACTATATCATATAGCTGCCATAGGAACGATCGGTCAAAAATTAAGTTTTTGTAGGAAAAACATTTTGTTTATCAAGATATCTGGACCAAACTCGGCATTTATTAGTTTTACTATGCTCCTCATATATATACAAAATCCTATTAAGATCGGACTAATATATCATATAGCTGCCATGGGAACGATCGGTCGAAAATTAAGTTTTTGGAGGAAAAACAGTTTGTTTATCAAGATATCTGGACCAAACTCTGCATTTATTAGTTTTACTATGCTCCTCATATATATACTAAATCCTATTAAGATCGGACTCACATATAATATAGCTGCCATGGGAACGATCGGCCGAAAATTAAGTTTTTGTATAAAATACATTTTGTTTATCAAGATATCTTGACCAAACTCTGCATTAATTAGTTTTACTATAATCCTCATATATATGAAGTCTCCTATTAAGATCGGACCATTATATTCTCATATATATGCGAAATCCTAATACAATCGGACCACTATATCATATAGCAGCCATAGGAACGATCGGTCGAAATTTAAGTTTTTTTATAAAAAAACATTTTATTTATCAAGATACCTCGACCATACTCGGCATTTATTAGTTTTACTATGCTCATCATATATATGCGAAGTCCTATCAAGATCGGACCACTACATCATATAGCTGCCATAGGAACGATAGGTCGAAAATTAAGATTTTGTATGAAAAAACATTTTGTTTATCAAGATATCTGGACCAAACTCGGAATTTATTCGTTTTACTATGCTCCTCATATATTTGCAATCTCCTATATAGTTCGGACCACTATATAATATACATAGGTGCCATAGGAACGAACGGTCGGAAATGAAGTTTTTGTATATAAAACATTTTGTTTATCAAGATATCTTGACCAAGCTGGGCATTTATTAGTTTTAATATGCTCCTCATATATATGCAAACTCCTATTAAGATCGGACCACTGTATAATTTCCATAGCTGCCATAGGAAAGATCGGTGGAAAATTAAGTTTTTGTATGAAAAACATTTTGTTTATCAAGATTTCTTGACCAAACTCGGCATTTATAAGTGTAATATATCCCTCATATATATGCAAAATCCTATTAAGATCGGACCACTATATAATATACATAGCTGATATAGAAACGATCTGTCGAAAATTAAGTTTTTGTATAAAAAACATTTTGTTTATCAAGATATCTTGACCAAATATATTAATATGCTCCTCATATATTTGCAAAATCCTATTAAGATCGGAACACTATATAATATACAAAGCTGTCATAGGAACGATCGGTCGAAAATTAAGTTTTTGTATGAAAAAACATGTTGTTTATCAAGATACCTTGACAAAACTCGGCATTTATTAATTTTAATATGCTCCTCATATATTTGCAAAATCCTATTAAGATCGGACCACTATATAATATACATAGCTGCCATAGGAACGATCGGTCGAAAATTAAGTTTTTGTATGAAAAATATTTTATTTATCAAGATATTTTGACCAAGTCGGCATTTATTAGTTTTACTATGCTCCTAATATATATGCAAAATCCTGTTAAGATCGGACCACTATATCATATAGATGCCATAGGAACGATAGGTCAAAAATTAAGTTTTTGTATGAAAAAACATTTTGTTTATCAAGATATCTTGACTAAACTCGGCATTTATTAGTTTTAATATGCCCTCATATATTTGCAAAATCCTATTAAGATCGAACCAGTATATAATATACATAGCTGTTATAGGAACGATCGGTCGAAAATTAAGTTTTTGTATGAAAAATATTTTATTTATCAAGATATATTGACCAAGTCGGCATTTATTAGTTTAACTATGCTCCTAATATATATGCAAAATCCTGTTAAGATCGGACCACTATATCATATAGCTGCCATAGGACCGATAGGTCGAAAATTAAGTTTTTGTATGAAAAAACATTTTGTTTATCAAGATACCTTGACCAAACTCGGAATTTATTGGTTTTACTATGCTCCTCATATATATACAAATTCCTATTAAGATCGGACTCATATATCATATAGCTGCCATAGGAACGATCGGTCGAAAATTAAGTTTTTGTGTGAAAAACATTTTGATTATCAAGATATTTTGGCCAAACTCGGCATTAATTAGTTTTACTATAATCCTCATATATAGAAATCTCCTATTATGATCGGACCATTATATTCTCATATATATGCGAAATCCTATTACGATCGGACCAGTATATCATATAGCTGTCATAGGAACAATCGGTTGAAATTTAAGTTTTTGTAAAAAAAAAACATTTTATTTATCAAGATATCTCGACGAAACTCGGCATTTAGTAGTTTTACTATGCTTCTCTTAAATATGCGAAGTACTATTAAGAGCGGACCACTACATCATATAACTGCCATAGGAACGATAGGTCGAAAATTAAGTTTTTGTATGAAAAAACATTTTGTTTATCAAGATACCTTTACCAAACACGTAATTTATTCGTTTTACTATGCTCCTCATATATATGCAATCTCCTATGAAAATCGGACCACTATATAAAATACATAGCTGCCATAGGAACGATCGGTTGAAAATTAAGTTTTTGTATGAAAAACATTTTGTTTATCAGGATATCTTGACCAAACTCGGCATTTATTAGTTTTACTATACTTCTCATATATATGCAAACTCCTATTAAGATCGGACCACTATATAATATACATAGCTGCCATAGGAACGATTGGTCGAAAAAAAAGTTTTTGTATGAAAAACATTTTGTTTTTCAAGATATCTTGACCAAACTCGGCATTTATAAGTTTAATATATTCCTCATATATATGCAAAATCCTATTAAGATCGGACCACTATATAATATACATAGCTGATATAGGAACGATCGGTCGAAAATTAAGTTTTTGTATAAAAAACATTTTGTTTATCAAGATATCTTGCCCAAACTCGGGATTTATTGGTTTTAATATGCTCCTCATATATATGCAAAATCCTATTAATATTAAGTTTTTGTATGAAAAACATTTTGTTTATCAAGATATCTTGACCAAACTCGGCACTTATTAGTTTTACTAAAATCCTCATATATATGCAATCTCCTGTTAAGATCGGACCATTATATTCTCATATATATGCGAAATCCTGTTAAGATCGGACCACTATTTCATATAGCTGCCATAGGAACGATCGGTTGAAAATTAAGTTTTTGTTTGAAAAACGTTTTGTTTATCAAGATATCTGGACCAAATTCGACATTTATTAGTTGTACTATGCTCCTCATATATATGCAATCTCCTATTAAGATCGGAAAACCACATCATAAAGTTGCCATGGGAACGATCGGTCGAAAATTAATTTTTTCTATGAAAAACATTTTGGGTATCAAGATATCTGGACCAAACTCGGCATTTATTATTTTTACTATACTCCTCATATATATGAAAGATCCTATTAAGATCGGACAACTACATCATATAGTTGCCATAGGAACGATCGGTCGAAAATTAAGTTTTTGTATGAAAAACATATTGTTTATTAAGGTATCTTGACCAAACTCGTCATTTATTAGTTTTACTATGCTACTCATATATATGCAAAATCCTATTAAGATCGGACTACTATATCATATAGTTGCCATAGGAACGATCGGTCGAATTTTAAGTTTTTGTATAAAAAACATTTTGTTTATCAAGATATCTTGACCAAACTCGGCATTAATTAGTTTTACTATAATCCTCATATGTAGAAATCTCCTATTAAGATAGGACCATTATATTCTCATATTTATGCGAAATCCTATTACGATCGGACCAGTTTATCATATAGCTGTCATAGGAACAATCGGTCGAAATTTAAGTTTTTGTAAAAAAAAACATTTTATTTATCAAGATACCTCGACCAAACTCGGCATTTATTAGTTTTACTATGCTCCTCATAAATATGCGAAGTCCTATTAAGATCGGACCACTACATCATATAGCTGCCATAGGAACGATAGGTCGAAAATTAAGTTTTTGTATGAAAAAACATTTTGTTTATCAAGATATCTGGACCAAACTCGGAATTTATTCGTTTTACTATGCTCCTCATATATTTGCAATCTCCTATATAGTTCGGACCACTATATAATATACATAGGTGCCATAGGAACGAACGGTCGGAAATGAAGTTTTTGTATATAAAACATTTTGTTTATCAAGATATCTTGACCAAGCTGGGCATTTATTAGTTTTAATATGCTCCTCATATATATGCAAACTCCTATTAAGATCGGACCACTGTATAATTTACATAGCTGCCATAGGAAAGATCGGTGGAAAATTAAGTTTTTGTATGAAAAACATTTTGTTTATCAAGATTTCTTGACCAAACTCGGCATTTATAAGTGTAATATATCCCTCATATATATGCAAAATCCTATTAAGATCGGACCACTATATAATATACATAGCTGATATAGAAACGATCTGTCGAAAATTAAGTTTTTGTATAAAAAACATTTTGTTTATCAAGATATCTTGACCAAATATATTAATATGCTCCTCATATATTTGCAAAATCCTATTAAGATCGGAACACTATATAATATACAAAGCTGTCATAGGAACGATCGGTCGAAAATTAAGTTTTTGTATGAAAAAACATGTTGTTTATCAAGATACCTTGACAAAACTCGGCATTTATTAATTTTAATATGCTCCTCATATATTTGCAAAATCCTATTAAGATCGGACCACTATATAATATACATAGCTGCCATAGGAACGATCGGTCGAAAATTAAGTTTTTGTATGAAAAATATTTTATTTATCAAGATATTTTGACCAAGTCGGCATTTATTAGTTTTACTATGCTCCTAATATATATGCAAAATCCTGTTAAGATCGGACCACTATATCATATAGATGCCATAGGAACGATAGGTCAAAAATTAAGTTTTTGTATGAAAAAACATTTTGTTTATCAAGATATCTTGACTAAACTCGGCATTTATTAGTTTTAATATGCCCTCATATATTTGCAAAATCCTATTAAGATCGAACCAGTATATAATATACATAGCTGTTATAGGAACGATCGGTCGAAAATTAAGTTTTTGTATGAAAAATATTTTATTTATCAAGATATATTGACCAAGTCGGCATTTATTAGTTTAACTATGCTCCTAATATATATGCAAAATCCTGTTAAGATCGGACCACTATATCATATAGCTGCCATAGGACCGATAGGTCGAAAATTAAGTTTTTGTATGAAAAAACATTTTGTTTATCAAGATACCTTGACCAAACTCGGAATTTATTGGTTTTACTATGCTCCTCATATATATACAAATTCCTATTAAGATCGGACTCATATATCATATAGCTGCCATAGGAACGATCGGTCGAAAATTAAGTTTTTGTGTGAAAAACATTTTGATTATCAAGATATTTTGGCCAAACTCGGCATTAATTAGTTTTACTATAATCCTCATATATAGAAATCTCCTATTATGATCGGACCATTATATTCTCATATATATGCGAAATCCTATTACGATCGGACCAGTATATCATATAGCTGTCATAGGAACAATCGGTTGAAATTTAAGTTTTTGTAAAAAAAAAACATTTTATTTATCAAGATATCTCGACGAAACTCGGCATTTAGTAGTTTTACTATGCTTCTCTTAAATATGCGAAGTACTATTAAGAGCGGACCACTACATCATATAACTGCCATAGGAACGATAGGTCGAAAATTAAGTTTTTGTATGAAAAAACATTTTGTTTATCAAGATACCTTTACCAAACACGTAATTTATTCGTTTTACTATGCTCCTCATATATATGCAATCTCCTATGAAAATCGGACCACTATATAAAATACATAGCTGCCATAGGAACGATCGGTTGAAAATTAAGTTTTTGTATGAAAAACATTTTGTTTATCAGGATATCTTGACCAAACTCGGCATTTATTAGTTTTACTATACTTCTCATATATATGCAAACTCCTATTAAGATCGGACCACTATATAATATACATAGCTGCCATAGGAACGATTGGTCGAAAAAAAAGTTTTTGTATGAAAAACATTTTGTTTTTCAAGATATCTTGACCAAACTCGGCATTTATAAGTTTAATATATTCCTCATATATATGCAAAATCCTATTAAGATCGGACCACTATATAATATACATAGCTGATATAGGAACGATCGGTCGAAAATTAAGTTTTTGTATAAAAAACATTTTGTTTATCAAGATATCTTGCCCAAACTCGGGATTTATTGGTTTTAATATGCTCCTCATATATATGCAAAATCCTATTAATATTAAGTTTTTGTATGAAAAACATTTTGTTTATCAAGATATCTTGACCAAACTCGGCACTTATTAGTTTTACTAAAATCCTCATATATATGCAATCTCCTGTTAAGATCGGACCATTATATTCTCATATATATGCGAAATCCTGTTAAGATCGGACCACTATTTCATATAGCTGCCATAGGAACGATCGGTTGAAAATTAAGTTTTTGTTTGAAAAACGTTTTGTTTATCAAGATATCTGGACCAAATTCGACATTTATTAGTTGTACTATGCTCCTCATATATATGCAATCTCCTATTAAGATCGGAAAACTACATCATAAAGTTGCCATGGGAACGATCGGTCGAAAATTAATTTTTTCTATGAAAAACATTTTGGGTATCAAGATATCTGGACCAAACTCGGCATTTATTATTTTTACTATACTCCTCATATATATGAAAGATCCTATTAAGATCGGACAACTACATCATATAGTTGCCATAGGAACGATCGGTCGAAAATTAAGTTTTTGTATGAAAAACATATTGTTTATTAAGGTATCTTGACCAAACTCGTCATTTATTAGTTTTACTATGCTACTCATATATATGCAAAATCCTATTAAGATCGGACTACTATATCATATAGTTGCCATAGGAACGATCGGTCGAATTTTAAGTTTTTGTATAAAAAACATTTTGTTTATCAAGATATCTTGACCAAACTCGGCATTAATTAGTTTTACTATAATCCTCATATGTAGAAATCTCCTATTAAGATCGGACCATTATATTCTCATATTTATGCGAAATCCTATTACGATCGGACCAGTTTATCATATAGCTGTCATAGGAACAATCGGTCGAAATTTAAGTTTTTGTAAAAAAAAACATTTTATTTATCAAGATACCTCGACCAAACTCGGCATTTATTAGTTTTACTATGCTCCTCATAAATATGCGAAGTCCTATTAAGATCGGACCACTACATCATATAGCTGCCATAGGAACGATAGGTCGAAAATTAAGTTTTTGTATGAAAAAACATTTTGTTTATCAAGATACCTTGACCAAACTCGGCATTTATTAGTTTTACTATACTCCTCATATATATGCAAAATCCTATTAAGATCGGACCACTATATAATATACATAGCTGCCATAGGAACGATCGGTCGAAAATTAAGTTTTTGTATAAAAAACATTTTGTTTATCAAGATATCTTGACCAAACTCGGCATTTATTAGTTTTAATATGCTCCTCATAAATATGCAAAATCCTATTAAGATCGGGCAACTATATAATATACATAGCTGCCAAAGGAACTATCGGTCGAAAATTAAGTTTTTGTATAAAAAACATTTTGTTTATCACGATATCTTGACCAAACTCGGCATTTATTAGTTTTAATATGCTCCTCATATATATGCAAAATCCTATTAAGATCGGGCCACTGTATAATATACATAGCTGCCATAGGAACGATCGGTCGAAAATTAAGTTTTTGTATGATAAATATTTTATGTATCAAGATATTTTGACCAAGTCGGCATTTATTAGTTTTACTATGCTCCTCATATATATGCAAAATCCTGTTAAGATCGGACCACTATATCATATAGCTGTCATAGGAACGATAGGTCGAAAATTAAGTTTTTGTATGAAAAAACATTTTGTTTATCAAGATACCTTGACCAAACTCGGAATTTATTGGTTTTACTATGCTCCTCATATATATACAAATTCCTATTAAGATCGGACTCATATATCATATAGCTACCATAGGAACGATCGGTTGAAAATTAAGTTTTTGTGTGAAAAACATTTTGTTTATCAAGATATCTTGACCAAACTCGGCATTAATTAGTTTTATTATAATCCTCATATATAGAAATCTCCTATTAAAATCGGTCCATTATATTCTCATATATATGCGAAATCCTATTACAATCGGACCAGTATATCATATAGATGTCATAGGAACAATCGGTCGAAATTTAAGTTTCTGTAAAAACAACATTTTATTTATCAGGATATCTCGACCAATCTCGGCATTTATTAGTTTTACTATGCTCCTCATAAATATGCGAAGTCCTATTAAGATCGGACCACTACATCATATAGCTGCCATTGGAACGATAGGTCGAAAATTAAGTTTTTATATGAAAAAAAATTTTGTTTATCAAGATACCTTGACCAAACTCGGAATTTATTCGTTTTACTATGCTCCTCATCTATATGCAATCTCCTATAAAGTTCGGACCACTATATAAAATACATAGCTGCCATAGGAACGATCGGTTGAAAATTAAGTTTTTGTATGAAAAACAATTTGTTTATCAGGATATCTTGACCAAACTCGGCATTTATTAATTTTACTATAGTCCTCATATATATGCAAAATCCTATTAAGATCGGACCACTATATAATATACAAAGCTGCCATAGGAACGATCGGTCGAAAATTAAGTTTTTATATAAAAAACAGTTTGTTTATCAAGATATCTTGACCAAACTCGGCATGTATTAGTTTTAAAATTCTCCTCATATATATGCAAAATCCTATTAAGATCGGGTAACTATATAATATACATAGCTGCCATAGGAACTATCGGTCGAAAATTAAGTTTTTGTATAAAAAACATTTTGTTTATCAAGATATCTTGACCAAACTCGGCATTTATTAATTTTACTATACTTCTCATATATATGCAAAATCCTATTAAGATCGGACCACTATATAATATACATAGCTGCCATAGGAACGATCGGTCGAAAATTAAGTTTTTATATAAAAAACATTTTGTTTATCAAGATATCTTGACCAAACTCGGCATTTATTAGTTTTAATATGCTCCTCATATATATGCAACATCCTATTAAGATCGGGTAACTATATAATATACATAGCTGCCATAGGAACTATCGGTCGAAAATTAAGTTTTTGTAAAAAAATACATTTTGTTTATCAAGATATCTTGACCAAACTCGGCATTTATTAGTTTTAATATGCTCCTCATATATATGCAAAGTCCTATTAAGATCGGGCAACTATATAATATACATAGCTGCCATAGGAACTATCGGTCGAAATTTAAGTTTTTGTATGAAAAACAATTTGTTTATCAGGATATCTTGACCAAACTCGGCATTTATTAATTTTACTATACTTCTCATATATATGCAAAATCCTATTAAGATCGGACCACTATATAATATACATAGTTGCCATAGGAACGATCGGTCGAAATTTAAGTTTTTGTATAAAAAACATTTTGTTTATCAAGATATCTTGACCACACTCGGCATATATTAGTTTTAATATGCTCCTCATATATTTGCAATATCCTATTAAGATCGGACCACTATATAATATAGATAGCTGTTATAGGAACGATCGGTCGAAAATTAAGTTTTTGTATGAAAAATATTTTATTTATCAGGATATTTTGACCAAGTCGGCATTTATTAGTTTTACTATGCTCCTAATATATATGCAAAATCCTGTTAAGATCGGACCACTATATCATATAGCTGCCATAGGAACGATAGGTCGAAAATTAAGTTTTTGTATGAAAAAACATTTTGTTTATCAAGATACCTTGACCAAACTCGGAATTTATTGGTTTTACTATGCTCCTCATTTATATATACAAATTCCTATTAAGATCGGACTCATATATCATATAGCTACCATTCCTATTAAGATCGGACTCATATATCATATAGCTACCATAGGAACGATCGCTCGAAAATTAAGTTTTTGTGTGAAAAACACTTTGTTTATCAAGATATCTTGACCAAACTCGACATTAATTAGTTTTACTATAATCCTCATATATAGAAATCTCCTATTAAGATCGGACCATTATATTCTCATATTTATGCGAAATCCTATTACGATCGGACCAGTATATCATATAATTGTCATAGGAACAATCGGTCGAAATTTAAGTTTTTGTAAAAAAAAACATTTTATTTATCAAGATACCTCGACCAAACTCGGCATTTATTAGTTTTACTATGCTCCTCATAAATATGCGAAGTCCTATTAAGATCGGACCACTATATCATATAGCTGCCATAGGAACGATAGGTCGAAAATTAAGTTTTTGTATGAAAAAACATTTTGTTTATCAAGATACCTTGACCAAACTCGGCATTTATTAGTTTTACTATACTCCTCATATATATGCAAAATCCTATTAAGATGGGACCACTATATAATATACATAGCTGCCATAGGAACGATCGGTCGAAAATTAAGTTTTTGTATAAAAAACATTTTGTTTATCAAGATATCTTGACCAAACTCGGCATTTATTAGTTTTAATATGCTCCTCATAAATATGCAAAATCCTATTAAGATCGGGCAACTATATAATATACATAGCTGCCAAAGGAACTATCGGTCGAAAATTAAGTTTTTGTATAAAAAACATTTTGTTTATCACGATATCTTGACCAAACCTGGCATTTATTAGTTTTAATATGCTCCTCATATATATGCAAAATCCTATTAAGATCGGGCCACTGTATAATATACATAGCTGCCATAGGAACGATCGGTCGAAAATTAAGTTTTTGTATGATAAATATTTTATTTATCAAGATATTTTGACCAAGTCGGCATTTATTAGTTTTACTATGCTCCTAATATATATGCAAAATCCTGTTCGTCAAAGATAGATTTAAGGTCATTGTGATTAAATATAACCGGATTTATAATGTTGTTCTTGGCAAGTGTGATTGTGAGCATGCAATTCTCTAATTCTGAAATAAGGATTCTATTCCTGGCTAGAAGTGTTTCGAAAAGGTGGCCGGAGTCAACTAACCCGTCCCTTTTTTCCTTGAGCATTTTATTTACTGTATCTGTAAGTTGGTTAATGTGTTTCTGTGTTTCTGTATTGATTACAACCTGCCTATTGCTTGCTTCGATCAGCGCTGCTTCGTTAGTTTTAATTTATAGAGGTCCTCCGCGTCGAGCGTGCCTGCCACGACCTTAAGTGCAGTGCCCAGGAAATCTAGGCTCCTGGCCATTCTATGGTGCACGGTTAATTCATCCACAATGTTCGGGGCATGATCGACATGCACTTCCAATAACTTTCTCATATGCGACTGTGGGAACAGCTCCAGCATTCTGACCGTAGAGTCAATTATGCTGGAGAACTCAGACAAATTTGTCGAGTGCCTAACTAGGCCATATTGTTCCCACACCAGAACATTCCCGTCCAGTACCGGAATATACTTCGCGTGAGAGAAGTCGGTAATTCTCGCATTCGCTATGGACAGCAGTAAGATGAGTTTAACGGCAAGCCTGTGGAGATTGTAGTAATGTTGAGGAGGTGTTTATTTTATATTGTCCTTATGGACCACCCTCCCTTTAATGAGAACAGACGTTTTTAGGTCTGCTTCTATGCGCTCTTCTGAGTAGAGCGGCGTCAGCTTATTTCCGAGTCTTTTATTATTGCGCACGAGTACCTTTTCCCCAACTTCAAAGACTCTGTTTTGTCTTGAAGTGTTGATTCTATCGAGGTTGGTTTGTTGCGCCTTGTCAATCTTGGCTCTAATAGCCCAGTTAACCCGTGACTTAGTGCAACGATCTATTATATTCTACTGTAGCCCGCAAAATTAATTCCACAGTGTCGTCAATTTTTTTTATCGATTTTGAGGCACCTGGCTATTTCTGCCAAGGTTCTGTGGAATCTTTCCACTTGGCCATTGGAGCTACTGTGAAGCAGTGGCGCATTAATGACATCGATGCTGTATTGGTTTTTCAGCAAAGACGTAATCGTTTCAGAATTGAAGGAAGCCTCATTGTCACAATAGATGGTTTTAGTTTTGTGGTAGAAATTTACCAATTGTATAGGGGCCCGTACATCAACTATTGCACTAGAAGATAAGGGCTGTACGATGGCGAACTTTGAGAACTTATCGATGCAAGTTATGAAGATCTTTTTGTCGGAAGAAAAAATGTCAATATGTAACATCTCCCCTACATATGAAGGAATTGGGGTGCAGCCTAACTCCTGTCGCTTGGGGTGGCGATCGTATTTGGCTTTATTGCAGACTTTGCAACTCGCGACGACTTCGCTGGCCAGTTTTGACATGTTGGGGAAATAGTAGTCGCGAAGAATTTGCTTGGCGTTTTCCTGCGCATGTTCGGCATTAACAATTTCCAGCTGTTCATTGGTATTTGTAATGTCAGTTACAAAGTTTTTACAATGCCAAAATTTCGTTGCAGGAAACTCCTGCCTCAAGGCATGCTGAACACAAGCTAGTGTCGGAAAGTCGCAGTGGATCGCGTTTACGACGTTGGCGTTGATGATTTCTTTAACAGATTCGACAAGTAGGTTTTTGTTATTAAAGTAAATGACGTGGCGAGTTCTATTGCCAAAAACAATGAAGTCTCGCCGAAGTGGTTGGTTTGCCTCTTCCAAAATAATTTGGTTTCTGAAGCAGCTTAGGGGTTTATCCGTAGTCTCGTTGGTGTATGAGAGCGAAAGCTCGCTATGCACCGTGGCAGCGTCGGACTGAGGCTCAACCTCTAGGTTGTTCAAGTGTTGCCGAGACAGCGCACAAGGTTTTGCTTCCCTGGCGTGTAAAACACCTTCCCGTTGTTTTCGTCTATAAAGGCCTTCCATCGCTTGATTTTAGCGTTGGTGTTTCTGTCAGATACCGCATAAGTCAGCGGCTGGTGGTCTGTGAAGATCCTAACCCCCTGAGTGCCGTAAAGGTAGTTCTGTAGTTTGCCTATGGCCCAAACTATCGCTAACAATTCTCTTTCGTTGGTGGCGTAATTTAGCTCGCAATCCTTAAGCGTGCGCGATATCATTGTAATGGGCCTCTTGTTCTGGGACAATACCGCGCCTATTCCACTGGCTGAAGCGTCGGTGGTTAGGTCGAATGGTAATTTAAAGTCGGGGTACGTTAGAATGACATCTTCTGATGCCAGGATATTGCGCAGGTGGTAAAAAACATTTTGTGTATCAAGATATCTTGACCAAACTCGGCATTTATTAGTTTTACTATGCTCCTCATAAATATGCGAAGTCCTATTAAGATCGGACCAATACATCATATAGCTGCCATTGGAACGATAGGTCGAAAATTAAGTTTTTATATAAAAAAACATTTTGTTTATCAAGATACCTTGACCAAACTCGGAATTTATTCGTTTTACTATGCTCCTCATATATATACAAGATCCTTATAGTATCGGACTCATATATCATATAGCTGTCATAGGAACGATAGGTCGAAAATTAAGTTTTTGTATGAAAAAACATTTTGTTTATCAAGATACCTTGACCAAACTCGGAATTTATTGGTTTTACTATGCTCCTCATATATATACAAATTCCTATTAAGATCGGACTCATATATCATATGCTACCATAGGAACGATCCGTTGAAAATTAAGTTTTTGTGTGAAAAACATTTTGTTTATCAAGATATCTTGACCAAACTCGGCATTAATTAGTTTTACTATAATCCTCATATATAGAAATCTCCTATTAAAATCGGTCCATTATATTCTCATATATATGCGAAATCCTATTACAATCGGACCAGTATATCATATAGATGTCATAGGAACAATCGGTCGAAATTTAAGATTTTGTAAAGAAAAAAACATTTTATATATCAAGATACCTCGACCAAACTCGGCATTTATTAGTTTTACTATGCTCCTCATATATATGCAATCTCCTATTAAGATCGGACCATTATATCCTCATATATATGCGAAACCCTATTAAGATCGGACCACTATATTATATAGCTGCCATAGGAACGAAAATTAAGTTTTTGTATAAAAAACATTTTGTTTATAAAGATATCTTAAGTTTTTGTATGAAAAACATTTTGTTTATGAAGATATCTTGACCAAACTCGGCATTTATTAGTTTTACAATGCTCCTCATATATATGCAATCTCCTATTAAGATCGGACCATTATATCCATTTGTATGCGAAACCCTATTAAGATCGGACCACTATATAATATACATATCTGCCATAGGAACGATCGGTCGAAAATTAAGTTTTTGCATAAAAAACATTTTTTTTTCAAGATATCTTAAGTTTTTGTATGAAAAACATTTTGTTTATCAAGATATCTTGAATAAACTCGGCATTTACTAGTTTTACTATTCTCCTCATAAATATGCGAAACCCTATTAAAATCGGACCACTATATTATATAGCTGCCATAGGAACGATCGGTCTAAAATTAAGTTTTTATATAAAAAGTATTTTGTTTATCAAGATATCTCGA
Organism: Drosophila virilis; assembly: GCF_030788295.1. NCBI lineage: Eukaryota > Metazoa > Arthropoda > Insecta > Diptera > Drosophilidae > Drosophila > Drosophila virilis. The sequence continues at coordinate 267,913 of NW_027212891.1, read as the reverse complement.
CCAAACTCGGCATTTATTAGTTCTACTATGCTCCTTATATTAATGCAGTATCCTATTAGAATCGGACCACTATATAATATAGCTACCATAGGAACGGTCGGTTGAAACAAAGTTTTTGTATATATAAACCTTTTGTTTATCAAGATATCGTAAACAAACACGGCATTTATTAGTTTTTCTGTTCTCATCATATAAATGCAAAATTCTATTAAGATCAGACCACTACATCATATAGCTGCCATAGGAACGATCGGTCGAAGTTTAATTTTTTTTATAAAAAAAAACATTTTTTTTATCAAGATACTTCGACCAAACTCGGCATTTATTTGTTTTACTATGCTCCTCATATATATGCAATCTCCTATTAAGATCGTACCATTATATCCTCATATGTATGCAAAACCCTATTAAGATCGGACCACTATATAATATACATAGCTGCTATAGGAACGATCGGTCGAAAATTAAGTTTTTGTATAAAAACATTTTGTTTTTCAAGATATCTTAAGTTTTTGTATGAAAAACATTTTGTTTATCAAGATATCTTGAATAAACTCGGCATTTACTAGTTTTACTATTCTCCTCATAAATATGCGAAACCCTATAAAGATCGGACCACTATATTATATAGCTGCCATAGGAACGATCGGTCGAAAATTAAGTTTTTATATAAAAAACATTTTGTTTATCAAGATATCTTGACCAAACTCGGCATTTATTAGTTCTACTATGCTCCTTATATATATGCAATATCCTATTAGGATCGGACCACTATATAATATAGCTGCCATAGGAACGATCGGTTGAAAGAAAGTTTTTGTACAAAAAAAACATTTTGTTTATCAAGATATCGTAAACAAACACGGCATTTATTAGTTTTTCTGTTCTCCTCATATAAATGCAAAATTCTATTAAGATCGGACCACTACATCATATAGCTGCCATAGGAACGATCGGTCGAAGTTTAATTTTTTTTATAAAAAAAAAACATTTTTTTATCAAGATACCTCGACCAAACTCGGCATTTATTTGTTGGACTATGCTCCTCATATATATGCAATCTCCTATTAAGATCGGACTATTATCTCCTCATATATATGCTAAGTCCAGTATATCATATAGCTGCCATAAGAACGATCGTTCGAAAAATAATGTTTTTGTATCGTAACCAAACTAGGCATTTATTAGTTTTACTATGCTCCTCATATATATGCGAAATCGTATTAAGATCGGACTACTATATCATAAGCTGCCATAGGAATGATCGGTCGAAAATTATGTTTTTATATGTAAAAACATTTTGTTTATCAAGCTATATTGACCAAACTCGGCATTTATTAGTTTTACTATGCTCCTCATATATAAGCAAAATCTTATTAAGATCGGACCACTATATAATATACATAGCAACCATAGGAACGATCGGTCGAAAATTAAGTTTTTGTATAAAAAACATTTTGTTTATCAAGATATCTTGACCAAACTCGGCATTTATTAGTTTTACTGTGCTCCTCATATATAGGCAATCTCCTATTAAGATCGGACCATTATATCCTGTTATGTATGCGAAACCCTATTAAGATCGGACCACTATATAATATACATAGCTGCTATAGGAACGATCGGCCGTAAATTAAGTTTTTGTATAAAAAACATTTTGTTTTTCAAGATATCTTAAGTTTTTGTATGAAAAACATTTTAAATAATAAACTCGGCATTGACTTGTTTTACTATGCTCCTCATAAATATGCGAAATCCTATTATGATCGGACCAATATATCATATAGCTGCCATAGGAACGATCGGTCGAAAACTAAGTTGTTGTATGAAAATACATTTTGTTTTTCAAGATATCTTGACCAAATTCGGCATTTATAAGTTCTACTATGCTCCTTATATATATGCAATACCCTATTATGATCGGAATACTATATAATATAGCTGCCATAGGAACGATCGGTTGAAAAAAAGTTTTTGTATAAAAACATTTTGTTTATCAAGATATCGTAACCAAACATGGCATTTATTAATTTTCTGTGCTCCTCATATAAATGCAAAATTCTATTAAGATCGGACCACTACATCATATAGCTGCCATAGGAACGATCGGTCGAAGTTTAATTTTTTTTATAAAAAAAAAAAATTTCTTTTATCAAGATACCTCGACCAAACTCGGCATTTATTTGTTTACTATGCTTCTCATATATATGCAATCTCCTATTAGGATCGGACTATTATCTCCTCATATATATGCAAAATCCAGTATATCATATAGCTGCCATAAAAACGATCGTTTGAAAAAAAGTTTTTGTATAAAAAACATTTTGTTTATCAAGATATCGTAACCAAACTAGGCATTTATTAGTTTTACTATGCTCCTCATATATATGCAAAATCCTATGAGAATCGGACTACTATATCATATAGCTGCCATAGGAATGATCGGTCGAAAATTAAGTTTTTATATGTAAAAACATTTTGTTTATCAAGATATATTGACCAAACTCGGCATTTATTAGTTTTATTATGCTCCTCATATATATGCAAAATCTTTTTAAGATTGGACCACTATATAATATACATAGCAACCATAGGAACGATCGGTTGAAAATTAAGTTTTTGTATGAAAAACATTTTGTTTATCAAGATATCTTCACCAAACTCGGCATTTATTAGTTTTACTATGCTCCTCATATATATGCAATCTCCTATCAAGATCGGACCATTATATCCTCATATTTATGCGAAACCCTATTAAGATCGGACAACTACATTATATAGCTGCCATAGGAACGATCGGTCGAAAATAAAGTTTTTGTATGTAAAAACATTTTGTTTATCAAGATATCTTAAGTTTTTGTATGAAAAACAGTTTGTTTATAAAGATATCTTGACCAAACTCGGCATTTATTAGTTTTACTATGCTCCTCATATATATGCAATCTCCTATTAAGATCGGACCATTATAGCCTCATATATATGCGAAACCCTATTAAGATCGGACAACTTTATTATATAGCTGCCATAGGAACGATTGATCGAAAATAAAGTTATTGTATGTAAAAACATTTTGTTTATCAAGATATCTTAAGTTTTTGTATGAAAAACATTTTGTTTATAAAGATATCTTGACCAAGCTCGGCATTTATTAGTTTTACTATGCTCCTCATATATATGCAATCTCCTATTAAGACCGGACCATTATATCCTCATATATATGCGAAACCCTATTAAGATCGGACAACTATATTATATAGCTGCCATAGGAACGATTGGTTGAAAATCAAGTTTTTGTATGAAAAACATTTTGTTTATCAAGATATCTTCACCAAACTCGGCATTTATTAGTTTTACTATGCTCCTCATATATGCAATCTCCTATTAATATCGGACCATTATATCCTCATATATATGCGAAACCCTATTAAGATCGGACCACTATATAATATAGCTGCCATAGAAACGATCGGTCGAAAATTAAGTTTTTGTATAAAAAACATTTTGTTTATCAAGATATCTTGACCAAACTCGGCATTTATTAGTTTTACTGTGCTCCTCATATATATGCAATCTCCTATTAAGATCGGACCATTATATCCTCATATATATGCGAAACCCTATTAAGATCAGACCACTATATTATATAGATGCCATAGGAACGATCGGTCGAAAATTAAGTTTTTTATAAAAAACATTTTGTTTATCAAGATATCTTAAGTTTTTGTATGAAAAACATTTTGTTTATGAAGATATCTTGACCAAACTCGGCATTTATAAGTCTTACTATGCTCCTCATATATAGGCAATCTCCTATTAAGATCGGACCATTATATCCTGTCATGTATGCGAAACCATATTAAGATCGGACCACTATATAATATACATAGCTGCCATAGGAACGATCGGTCGTAAATTAAGTTTTTGTATGAAAAACATTTTGTTTATCAAGATATCTTGAATAAACTCGGCATTGACTTGTTTTGCTATGCTCCTCATAAATATGCGAAATCCTATTATGATCGGACCAATATATCATATAGCTGCCGTAGGAACGATCGGTCGAAAACTAAGTTGTTGTATGAAAAAACATTTTGTTTTTCAAGATGTCTTGACCAAATTCGGCATTTATTAGTTCTACTATGCTCCTTATATATATGCAATACCCTATTATGATCGGAATACTATATAATATAGCTGCCATAGGAACGATCGGATGAAAAAAAGTTTTTGTATAAAAACATTTTGTTTATCAAGATATCGTAACCAAACACGGCATTTATTAATTTTCTGTGCTCCTCATATAAATGCAAAATTCTATTAAGATCGGACCACTACATCATATAGCTGCCATAGGAACGATCGGTCGAAGTTTAATTTTTTTTATAAAAAAAAAACATTTCTTTTATCAAGATACCTCGACCAAACTCGGCATTTATTTGTTTACTATGCTCCTCGTATATCCTATTAGGATCGGACTATTATCTCCTCATATATATGCAAAATCCAGTATATCATATAGCTGCCAAAAAACGATCGTTTGAAAAAAAAAGTTTTTGTATAAAAAACATTTTGTTTATCAAGATATCGTAACCAAACTAGGCATTTATTAGTTTTACTATGCTCCTCATATATATGCAAAATCCTATGAGAATCGGACTACTAGATCATATAGCTGCCATAGGAACGATCGGTTGAAAATTAAGTTTTTGTATGAAAAACATTTTGTTTATCAAGATATCTTCACCAAACTCGGCATTTATTAGTTTTACTATGCTCCTCATATATATGCAATCTCCTATTAAGATCGGACCATTATATCCTCATATATATGCGAAACCCTATTAAGATCGGACAACTCTATTATATAGCTGCCATAGGAACGATCGGTCGAAAATAAAGTTTTTGTATGTAAAAACATTTTGTTTATCAAGATATCTTAAGTTTTTGTATGAAAAACATTTTGTTTATAAAGATATCTTGACCAAACTCGGCATTTATTAGTTTTACTTATTCCTCATATATATGCAATCTCCTAATAAGACCGGACCATTATATCCTCATATATATGCGAAGCCCTATTAAGATCGGACAACTATATTATATAGCTGCCATAGGAACGATTGGTTGAAAATCAAGTTTTTGTATGAAAAACATTTTGTTTATCAGGATATCTTCACCAAATTCGGCATTTATTAGTTTTACTATGCTCCTCATATATATGCAATCTCCTATTAAGATCGGACCATTATATCCTCATATATATGCGAAATCCTATTAAGATCGGACCACTATATTATATAGCTGCCATAGGAACGATAGGTTGAAAATTAAGTTTTTGTATAAAAAACATTTTGTTTATCAAGATATCTTGACCAAACTCGGCATTTATTAGTTTTACTATGCTCCTCATATATATGCAATCTCCTATTAAGATCGGACCAATATTTTCTCATATATATGCAAAACCCTATTAAGATCGGACAACTATATTATATAGCTGCCATAGGAACGATCGGTCGAAAATAAAGTTTTTGTATGTAAAAACATTTTGTTTATCAAGATATCTTAAGTTTTTGTATAAAAAACATTTTGTTTAAAAAGATATCTTGACCAAACTCGGCATTTATTAGTTTTACTATGCTCCTCATATATATGCAATCTCCTATTAAGATCGGACCATTATATCCTCATATATATGTGAAACCCTATTAAGATCGGACCACTATATTATATAGCTGCCATAGGAACGATCGGTCGAAAATTAAGTTTTTGTATGTAAAAACATTTTGTTTATCAAGATATCTTAAGTTTTTGTATGAAAAACATTTTGTTTATAAAGATATCTTGACCAAACTCGGCATTAATTAGTTTTACTATGGTTCTCATATATATGCAATCTCCTATTAAGATCGGACCATTATATCCTAATATATATGCGAAACCCTAATAAGATCGGACCACTATTTTATATAGCTGCCATAGGAACGATCGGTCGAAAATAAAGTTTTTGTATGTAAAAACATTTTGTTTATCAAGATATCTTAAGTTTTTGTATGAAAAACATTTTGTTTATAAAGATATCTTGACCAAACTCGGCATTTATTAGTTTTACTATGCTCCTCATATATATGCAATCTCCTATTAAGATCGGACCATTATGTCCTCATATATATGCAAAATTCTATTAAGATCGGACCACAATATAATATACAAAGCTGCCATAGGAACGATCGGTCGTAAATTAAGTATTTGTATAAAAAACATTTTGTTTTTCAAGATATCTTAAGTTTTTGTATGAAAAACATTTTGTTTATAAAGATATCTTGCATTTTGTTTATCAAGATATCGTAACCAAACACGGCATTTATTAATTTTTCTGTGCTCCTCATATAAATGCAAAATTCTATTAAGATCGGACCACTACATCATATAGCTGCCATAGGAACGATCGGTCGAAGTTTAATTTTTTTTATAAAAAAAAACATTTCTTTTATCAAGATACCTCGACCAAACTCGGCATTTATTTGTTTACTATGCTCCTCGTATATATGCAAACTCCTATTAGGATCGGACTATTATCTCCTCATATATATGCAAAATCCAGTATATCATATAGCTGCCAAAAAACGATCGTTTGAAAAAAAAAGTTTTTGTATAAAAAACATTTTGTTTATCAAGATATCGTAACCAAACTAGGCATTTATTAGTTTTACTATGCTCCTCATATATATGCAAAATCCTATGAGAATCGGACTACTAGATCATATAGCTGCCATAGGAACGATCGGTTGAAAATTAAGTTTTTGTATGAAAAACATTTTGTTTATCAAGATATCTTCACCAAACTCGGCATTTATTAGTTTTACTATGCTCCTCATATATATGCAATCTCCTATTAAGATCGGACCATTATATCCTCATATATATGCGAAACCCTATTAAGATCGGACAACTCTATTATATAGCTGCCATAGAAACGATCGGTCGAAAATAAAGTTTTTGTATGTAAAAACATTTTGTTTATCAAGATATCTTAAGTTTTTGTATGAAAAACATTTTGTTTATAAAGATATCTTGACCAAACTCGGCATTTATTAGTTTTACTTATTCCTCATATATATGCAATCTCCTAATAAGACCGGACCATTATATCCTCATATATATGCGAAGCCCTATTAAGATCGGACAACTATATTATATAGCTGCCATAGGAACGATTGGTTGAAAATCAAGTTTTTGTATGAAAAACATTTTGTTTATCAGGATATCTTCACCAAATTCGGCATTTATTAGTTTTACTATGCTCCTCATATATATGCAATCTCCTATTAAGATCGGACCATTATATCCTCATATATATGCGAAATCCTATTAAGATCGGACCACTATATTATATAGCTGCCATAGGAACGATAGGTTGAAAATTAAGTTTTTGTATAAAAAACATTTTGTTTATCAAGATATCTTGACCAAACTCGGCATTTATTAGTTTTACTATGCTCCTCATATATATGCAATCTCCTATTAAGATCGGACCAATATTTTCTCATATATATGCAAAACCCTATTAAGATCGGACAACTATATTATATAGCTGCCATAGGAACGATCGGTCGAAAATAAAGTTTTTGTATGTAAAAACATTTTGTTTATCAAGATATCTTAAGTTTTTGTATAAAAAACATTTTGTTTATAAAGATATCTTGACCAAACTCGGCATTTATTAGTTTTACTATGCTCCTCATATATATGCAATCTCCTATTAAGATCGGACCATTATATCCTCATATATATGTGAAACCCTATTAAGATCGGACCACTATATTATATAGCTGCCATAGGAACGATCGGTCGAAAATTAAGTTTTTGTATGTAAAAACATTTTGTTTATCAAGATATCTTAAGTTTTTGTATGAAAAACATTTTGTTTATAAAGATATCTTGACCAAACTCGGCATTTATTAGTTTTACTATGGTTCTCATATATATGCAATCTCCTATTAAGATCGGACCATTATATCCTAATATATATGCGAAACCCTATTAAGATCGGACCACTATTTTATATAGCTGCCATAGAAACGATCGGTCGAAAATAAAGTTTTTGTATGTAAAAACATTTTGTTTATCAAGATATCTTAAGTTTTTGTATGAAAAAACATTTTGTTTATAAAGATATCTTGACCAAACTCGGCATTTATTAGTTTTACTATGCTCCTCATATATATGCAATCTCCTATTAAGATCGGACCATTATGTCCTCATATATATGCGAAACCCTATTAAGATCGGACCACAATATAATATACAAAGCTGCCATAGGAACGATCGGTCGTAAATTAAGTATTTGTATAAAAAACATTTTGTTTTTCAAGATATCTTAAGTTTTTGTATGAAAAACATTTTGTTTATGAAGATATCTTGAATAAGCTCGGCATTTACTAGTTTTACTATGCTCCTCATAAATATGCGAAATCCTATTATGATCGGACCAATATATCATATAGCTGCCATAGGAACGATCGGTCGAAAACTAAGTTGTTGTATGAAAAAACATTTTGCTGTTCAAGATATCTGGACCAAATTCGGCATTTATTAGTTCTACTATGCTCCTTATATATATGCAATATCCTATTATGATCGGAACGCTATATAATATAGCTGCTATAGGAACGATCGGTTGTAAAAAAGTTGTTGTATAAAAAGCATTTTGTTTATCAAGATATCGTAACCAAACACGGCATTTATTAATTTTTCTGTGCTCCTCATATAAATGCAAAATTCTATTAAGATCGGACCACTATATCATATAGCTGCCATAGGAACGATCGGTCGAAGCTTAATTTTTTTTATAAAATAAACATTTTTTTATCAAGATACCTCGACCAAACTCGGCATTTATTTGTTTTAGTATGCTCCTCATATATATGCAATCTCCTATTAAGATCGGACTATTATCTCGTCATATATATGCTAAATCCAGTATATCATATAGCTGCCATAAGAACGATCGTTCGAAAAAAAGTTTATGTATAAAAAACATTTTGTTTATCAAGATATCGTAACCAAACTAGGCATTTATTAGTTTTACTATGCTCCTCATATATATGCAAAATCCTATTAAGATCAGACTACTATATCATATAGCTGCCATAGGAATGATCGGTCGAAAATAAAGTTTTTATATGTAAAAACATTTTGTTTATCAAGATATATTGACCAAACTCGGCATTTATTAGTTTTACTATGCTCCTCATATATATGCAAAATCTTAGTAAGATCGGACCACTATGTAATATACATAGCAACCATAGGAACGATCGGTTGAAAATTTAGTTTTTGTATGAAAAACATTTTGTTTGACAAGATATCTTCACCAAACTCGGCATTTATTAGTTTTACTATGCTCCTTTTATATATGCAATCTCCTATTAAGATCAGACCATTATATCCTCACATATATGCGAAACCCTATTAAGATCGGACCACTATATTATATAGCTGCCATAGGAACGATAGGTCGAAAATTAAATTTCTGTATGAAAAACATTTTGTTTATGAAGATATCTTGACCAAACTCGGCATTTATTAGTTTTACTATGCTCCTCATATATATGCAATCTCCTATTAAGATTGGACCATTATATCCTCATATGTATGCGAAACCCTATTAACATCGGACCACTATATAATATACATAGCTGCCATAGGAACGATCAGTCGTAAATTAAGTTTTTGTATAAAAAACATTTTGTTTTTCAATATATCTTGAATAAACTCGGCCTTTACCAGTTTTACTATGCTCCTCATAAATGTGCGAAATCCTATTATGATCGGACCAATATATCATATAGCTGCCAGAGGAACGATCGGTCGAAAACTAAGTTGTTGTATGAAAAAACATTTTGTTTTTCAAGATATCTTAAGTTTTTGTATGAAAAACATTTTGTTTATCAAGATATCTTGAATAAACTCGGCATTTATTAGTTTTACTATGCTCCTCATATATATGCAATCTCCCATTAAGATCGGACCATTATGTCCTCATATATATGCGAAACCCTATTAAGATCGGACCACTATATTATATAGCTGCCATAGGAACGATCGGTCGAAAATAAAGTTTTTGTATGTAAAAACATTTTGTTTATCAAGATATCTTAAGTTTTTGTATGAAAAACATTTTGTTTATAAAGATATCTTGACCAAACTCGGCATTTATTAGTTTTACTATGCTCCTCATATATATGCAATCTCCTATTAAGATCGGACCACTATATCACATAGCTGCCATAGGAACGATCGATATCTTGATTAAACTCGGCATTAATTAGTTCTACTATGCTCCTTATATATATGCAATATCCTAATATGATCGGAACACTATATAATAGAGCTGCAATAGAAACGATCGGTTGAAAAAAAAGTTTTTGTATAAAAAACATTTTGTTTATAAAGATATCGTAACCAATCACGGCATTTATTAGTTTTTCTGTGCTCCTCATATAAATGCAAAATTCTATTAAGATCGGACCACTACATCATATAGCTGCCATAGGAACGATCGGTCGAAATTATATTTTTTTTATAAAAAAAAACATTTTTTTATCAAGATACCTCGACCAAACTCGGCATTTATTAGTTTTACTATGCTCCTCATAAATATGCGAATTCCTATTAAGATCGGACCACTACATCATATAGCTGCCATAGGAACGATAGCTTGAAAATTAAGTTTTTCTATGAAAAAACATTTTGTTTATCAAGATACCTTGACCAAACTCGGAATTTATTCCTTTTACTATGCTCCTCATATATATGCAATCTCCTATGAAGTTCGGACCACTATATAATATACATAGCTGCCATAGGAACAATCGGTCGAAAATTAAGTTTTTGTATAAAAAACATTTTGTTTATCAAGATATCGTAACCAAACTCGGCATTTATTAGTTTTAGTATGCTCCTCATATATATGCAAAATCCTATAAAGATCGGACAACTATATAATATACATAGCTGCCATAGGAACGATCGGTCGAAAATTAAGTGTTTGTATAAAAAACATTTTGTTTATCACGATATCTTGACCAAACTCGGCATTTATTAGTTTTAATATGCTCCTCATCTATATGCAAAATCCTATTAAAGTTAAGTTTTTGTATGGAAAACATTTTGTTTATCAAGATATCTTGACCAAACTCGGCACCTGTTAGTTTAACTATAATCCTCATATATATGCAATCTCCTGTTAAGATCGCTAATCATATTCTCATATATATGCAAAATCCTGTTAAGATCGGACCACTATTTCATATAGCTGCCATAGGAACGATCGGTTGAAAATTAAGTTTTTGTATGAAAAACATTTTGTTTATCAAAATATCTGGACCAAACTCGGCATTTATTAGTTGTACTATGTTCCTCATATATATGCAGTCTCCTATTAAGATCGGACAACTACATCATATAGTTGCCATAGGAACGATTGGTCGAAAATTAAGTTTTTGTATGAAAAACATTTTGGGTATCAAGATATCTGGACCAAACTCGGCATTTATTAGTTTAACTATGCTCCTCATATATATACAAAATCCCATTAAGATCGGACCAATATATCATATAGCTGCCAAAGAAATGATCGGTCGATAATTAAGTTTTTGTATGAAAAACATTTTGTTTATCAAGATATTTTGACCAAACTCGGCATTAATTAGTTTTACTATAATCCTTATATATATGCAATCTGCTATTAAGATCAGATCATTATATTCTCACATATATGCGAAATCTTCTTAACATCGGACCACTATTTCATATAGCTGCCATAGGAACGATCGGTCGAAAATTATGTTTTTGTATAAAAAACATTTTGTTTATCAAGATATCTTGACCAAACTCGGCATTTATTAATTTTACTATGCTTCTCATATATATGCAAAATCCCATGAAGATCGCACCACTATATCATATAGCTGCCATAGGAACGATCGGTCGAAACTTAATATCGGACCACTACATAAAATGGCTGCCATAGGAAAGATCGGTCGAAAATTAAGTTTTTGTATAAGAAACATTTTGTTTATCAAGATATCTTGACCAAACACGGCCTTTATAAGTTTTACTATGCTCCTCATATATATGCAAAATCCTATTAATATCGGACCACTATATAATATACATAGCTGATATAGGAACGATCGGTCGAAAATTAAGTTTTTGTATGAAAAACATTTTATTTATCAAGATATCTTGACCAAACTCGGCATTTACTAGTTCTACCATGCTCCTCATATATATGCAATCTCCTATTAAGATCGGACCATTATATCCTCATATATATGCGAAACCCTATTAAAATCGGACCACTATATTATATAGCTGCCATAGGAACGATCGGTCGAAAATTAAGTTTTTGTGTAAAAAACATTTTGTTTATCAAGATATCTTAAGTTTTTGTATAAAAAACATTTTGTTTATGAAGATATCTTGACCAAACTCGGCATTTATTAGTTTTACTATGCTCCTCATATATATGCAATCTCCTATTAAGATCGGACCATTATATCCTCATATATATGCGAAATCCTATTAAGATCGGACCACTATATAATATACAAAGCTGCCATAGGAACGATCGGTCGATAATTAAGTTTTTGTATAAAAAACATTTTGTTTTTCAAGATATCTTAAGTTTTTGTATGAAAAACATTTTGTTTATCAAGATATCTTGAATAAACTCGGCATTTATTAGTTTTACTATGCTCCTCATATATATGCAATCTCCCATTAAGATCGGACCATTATGTCCTCATATATATGCGAAACCCTATTAAGATCGGACCACTATATTATATAGCTGCCATAGGAACGATCGGTCGAAAATAAAGTTTTTGTATGTAAAAACATTTTGTTTATCAAGATATCTTAAGTTTTTGTATGAAAAACATTTTGTTTATAAAGATATCTTGACCAAACTCGGCATTTATTAGTTTTACTATGCTCCTCATATATATGCAATCTCCTATTAAGATCGGACCATTATAACCTCATATGTATGCGAAACCCTATTAAGATCGGACCACTATGTAGTATACATAGCTGCCATAGGAACGATCGGTCGTAAACTAAGTTTTTGTGTAAAAAACATTTTGTTTTTCAAGATATCGTAAGTTTTTGTATGAAAAACATTTTGTTTATTAAGATATCTTGAATAAGCTCGGCATTTACTAGTTTTACTATGCTCCTCATAAATATGCGAAATCCTATTATGATCGGACCAATATATCATATAGCTGCCATAGAACGATCGGTCGAAAACTAAGTTGTTGTATGAAAAAACCTTTTGTTGTTCAAGATATCTGGACCAAATTCGGCATTTATTAGTTCTACTGTGCTCCTTATATATATGCAATATCCTATTATGTTCGGAACGCTATCTAATATAGCTGCCATAGGAACGATCGGTTGAAAAAAGTTTTTGTATAAAAAGCATTTTGTTTATCAAGATATCGTAACCAAACACGGCATTTATTAATTTTTCTGTGCTCCTCATATATATGCAAAATCCTATTAAGATCGGACTACTATATCATATAGCTGCCATAGGAATGATCGGTCGAAAATTAAGTTTTTATATGTAATAACATTTTTTTATCAAGATATATTGACCAAACTCGACATTTATTAGTTTTACTTGCTCCTCATATATATGCAAAATCTTATTAAGATCGGACCACTTTATAATATACATAGCAACCATAGGAACGATCGGTTAAAAATTAAGTTTCTGTATGAAAAACATTTTGTTTATGAAGATATCTTGACCAAACTCGGCATTTATTAGTTTTACTATGCTCCTCATATATATGCAATCTCCTATTAAGATCGGACCATTATATCCTCATATGTATGCGAAACCCTATTAACATCGGACCACTATATAATATACATAGCTGCCATAGGAACGATCGGTCGTAAATTAAGTTTTTGTATAAAAAACATTTTGTTTTTCAATATATCTTAAGTTTTTGTATGAAAAACATTTTGTTTATCAAGATATCTTGAATAAACTCGGCATTTACCAGTTTTACTATGCTCCTCATAAATGTGCGAAATCCTATTATGATCGGACCAATATATCATATAGCTGCCAGAGGAACGATCGGTCGAAAACTAAGTTGTTATATGAAAAAAACATTTTGTTTTTCAAGATATCTTGACCAAACTCGGCATTTATTAGTTCTACTATGCTCCTTATATATATGTAATATCCTAATATGATCGGAACACTATATAATATAGCTGCCAGAGGAACGATCGGTTGAAAAAAAAGTTTTTGTATAAAAAACATTTTGTTTATAAAGATATCGTAACCAATCACGGCATTTATTAGTTTTTCTGTGCTCCTCATATAAATGCAAAATTCTATTAAGATCAGACCACTAGATCATATAGCTGCCATAGGATCGATCGGTCGAAATTTAATTTTTTTTATAAAAAAAAAAAACATTTCTTTATCAAGATACCTCGACCAAACTCGGCATTTATTTGTTTTACTATGCTCCTTATAAATATGCGAATTCCTATTAAGATCGGACCACTACATCATATAGCTGCCATAGGAACGATAGGTCGAAAATTAAGTTTTTCTATGAAAAAACATTTTGTTTATCAAGATATCTTGACCAAACTCGGCACCTGTTAGTTTTACTATAATCCTCATATATATGCAATCTCCTGTTAAGATCGCTAATCATATTCTCATATATATGCGAAATCCTGTTAAGATCGGACCACTATTTCATATAGCTGCCATAGGAACGATCGGTTGAAAATTAAGTTTTTGTATGAAAAACATTTCGTTTATCAAAATATCTGGACCAAACTCGGCATTTATTAGTTGTACTATGTTCCTCATATATATGCAGTCTCCTATTAAGATCGGACAACTACATCATATAGTTGCCATAGGAACGATTGGTCGAAAATTAAGTTTTTGTATGAAAAACATTTTGGGTATCAAGATATCTGGACCAAACTCGGCATTTATTAGTTTAACTATGCTCCTCATATATATACAAAATCCCATTAAGATCGGACCAATATATCATATAGCTGCCAAAGGAATGATCGGTCGATAATTAAGTTTTTGTATGAAAAACATTTTGTTTATTAAGATATTTTGACCAAACTCGACATTTATTAGTTTTACTATGCTCCTCATATATATGCAAAATCTTATTAAGATCGGACCACTATATAATATACATAGCAACCATAGGAACGATCGGTTAAAAATTAAGTTTCTGTATGAATAATATTTTGTTTATGAAGATATCTTGACCGAACTCGGCATTTATTAGTTTTACTATGCTCCTCATATATATGCAATCTCCTATTAAGATCGGACCATTATATCCTCATATGTATGCGAAACCCTATTAAGATCGGACCACCATGTAATATACATAGCTGCCATAGGAACGATCGGTCGTAAATTAAGTTTTTGTGTAAAAAACATTTTGTTTTTCAAGATATCTTAAGTTTTTGTATGAAAAACATTTTGTTTATCAAGATATCTTGAATAAGCTCGGCATTTACTAGTTTTACTATGCTCCTCATAAATATGCGAAATCCTATTATGATCGGACCAACATATCATATAGCTGCCAGAGGAACGATCGGTCGAAAACTAAGTTGTTATATGAAAAAACATTTTGTTTTTCAAGATATCTTGACCAAACTCGCCATTTATTAGTTCTACTATGCTCCTTATATATATGCAATATCCTTATAGATCGGAAAACTATATAATATAGCTGCCAGAGGAACGATCGGTTGAAAAAAAAGTTTTTGTATAAAAAACATTTTGTTTATAAAGATATCGTAACCAATCACGGCATTTATTAGTTTTTCTGTGCTCCTCATATAAATACAAAATTCTATTAAGATCGGACCACTACATCATATAGCTGCCATAGGAACGATCGGTCGAAATTTAATTTTTTTTATAAAAAAAAAAACATTTTTTTATCAAGATACCTCGACCAAACTCGGCATTTATTTGTTTTACTATGCTCCTCATAAATATGCGAATGCCTATTAAGATCGGACCACTACATCATATAGCTGCCATAGGAACGATAGGTCGAAAATTAAGTTTTTCTATGAAAAAACATTTTGTTTATCAAGATATCTTGACCAAACTCGGCACCTGTTAGTTTTACTATAATCCTCATATATATGCAATCTCCTGTTAAGATCGCTAATCATATTCTCATATATATGCGAAATCCTGTTAAGATCGGACCACTATTTCATATAGCTGCCATAGGAACGATCGGTTGAAAATTAAGTTTTTGTATGAAAAACATTTCGTTTATCAAAATATCTGGACCAAACTCGGCATTTATTAGTTTAACTATGCTCCTCATATATATACAAAATCCCATTAAGATCGGACCAATATATCATATAGCTGCCAAAGGAATGATCGGTCGATAATTAAGTTTTTGTTTGAAAAACATTTTGTTTATTAAGATATTTTGACCAAGCTCGGCATTAATTAGTTTTACTATAATCCTCATATATATGCAATCTGCTATTAAGATCAGATCATTATATTCTCACATATATGCGAAATCTTCTTTACATCGGACCACCATTTCATATAGCTGCCATAGGAACGATCGGTCGAACATTTTGTTTTTGTATAAAAAACATTTTGTTTATCAAGATATCTTGACCAAACTCGGCATTTATTAATTTTACTATGCTCTTCATATATATGCAAAATCCTATGAAGATCGCACCACTATATCATATAGCTGCCATAGGAACGATCGGTCGAAAATTATTATCGGACCACTACATCATATAGCTGCCATAGGAAAGATCGGTCGAAAATTAAGTTTTTGTATAAGAAACATTTTATTTATCAAGATATCTTGACCAAACTCGGCATTTACTAGTTCTACTATGCTCCTCATATATATGCAATCTCCTATTAAGATCGGACCATTATATCCTCATATATATGCGAAACCCTATTAAAATCGGACCACTATATTATATAGCTGCCATAGGAACGATCGGTCGAAAATTAAGTTTTTGTATAAAAAACATTTTGTTTATCAAGATATCTTAACTTTTTGTATGAAAAACATTTTGTTTATGAAGATATCTTGACCAAACTCGGCATTTATTAGTTTTACTATGCTCCTCATATATATGCAATCTCCTATTAAGATCGGACCATTATATCCTCATATGTATGCGAAACCCTATTAAGATCGGACCACTATATAATATACATAGCTGCCATAGGAACGATCGCTCGATAATTAAGTTTTTGTATAAAAAACATATGTTTTTCAAGATATCTTAAGTTTTTGTATGAAAAACATTTTGTTTATCAAGATATCTTGAATAAACTCGGCATTTACTAGTTTTACTATTCTCGTCATAAATATGCGAAATCCTATTATGATTGGACCACTATATCATATAGCTGCCATAGGAACGATCGGTCGAAAACTAAGTTGTTGTATGAAAAAACATTTTGTTTATCAAGATATCTGGACCAAACTCGGCATTTATTAGTTCTACTATGCTCCTTATATACATGCAATATCCTATTAGGATCGGACCACTATATAATATAGCTGCCATAGGAACGATCGGTTGAAAGAACGTTTTTGTATAAAAAACATTTTGTTATATTAGTTTTTCTGTGCTCCTCATATAAATGCAAAATTCTATTAAGATCGGACCACTACATCATATAGCTGCCATAGGAACGATCGGTCGAAGTTTAATTTTTTTTTATAAAAAAAAACATTTTTTTATCAAGATACCTCGACCAAACTCGGCATTTATTTGTTTTACTATGCTCCTCATATATATGCAATGTCCTATTAAGATCGGACTATTATCTCCTCATATATATGCTAAATCCAGTATATCATATAGCTGCCATAAGAGCGAACGTTCGAAAAATAAAGTTTTTGTATAAAAAACAATTTGTTTATCAAGATATGGTAACCAAACTAGGCATTTATTAGTTTTACTATGCTCCTCATATATATGCAAAATCCTATTAAGATCGGACTACTATATCATATAGCTGCCATAGGAATGATCGGTCGAAGTTTAATTTTTTTTATAAAAAAAAACGTTTTTTTATCAAGATACCTCGACCAAACTCGACATTTATTTGTTTTACTATGCTCCTCATATATATGCAAAATCCTATTAAGACCGGACTACTATATCATATAGCTGCCATAGGAATGATCGGTCGAAAATTAAGTTTTTATATGTAATAACAATTTTTTATCAAGATATATTGACCAAACTCGACATTTATTAGTTTTACTATGCTCCTCATATATATGCAAAATCTTATTAAGAACGGACCACTATATAATATACATAGCAACCATAGGAACGATCGGTTAAAAATTAAGTTTCTGTATGAAAAACATTTTGTTTATGAAGATATCTTGACCAAACTCGGCATTTATTAGTTTTACTATGCTCCTCATATATATGCAATCTCCTATTAAGATCGGACCATTATATCCTCATATGTGTGCGAAACCCTATTAACATCGGACCACTATATAATATACATAGCTGCCATAGGAACGATCGGTCGTAAATTAAGTTTTTGTATAAAAAACATTTTGTTTTTCAATATATCTTAAGTTTTTGTATGAAAAACATTTTGTTTATCAAGATATCTTGAATAAACTCGGCATTTACCAGTTTTACTATGCTCCTCATAAATGTGCGAAATCCTATTATGATCGGACCAATATATCATATAGCTGCCAGAGGAACGATCGGTCGAAAACTAAGTTGTTATATGAAAAAACATTTTGTTTTTCAAGATATCTTGACCAAACTCGGCATTTATTAGTTCTACTATGCTCCTTATATATATGCAATATCCTAATATGATCGGAACACTATATAATATAACTGCCAGAGGAACGATCGGTTGAAAAAAAAGTTTTTGTATAAAAAACATTTTGTTTATAAAGATATCGTAACCAATCACGGCATTTATTAGTTTTTCTGTGCTCCTCATATAAATGCAAAATTCTATTAAGATCGGACCACTACATCATATAGCTGCCATAGGAACGATCGGTCGAAATTTAATTTTTTTTATAAAAAAAAAACATTTTTTTATCAAGATACCTCGATCAATCTCGGCATTTATTTGTTTTACTATGCTCCTCATAAATATGCGAATTCCCTTTAAGATCGGACCACTACATCATATAGCTGCCATAGGAACGATAGGTCGAAAATTAAGTTTTTCTATGAAAAAACATTTTGTTTATCAAGATATCTTGACCAAACTCGGCAACTGTTAGTTTTACTATAATCCTCATATATATGCAATCTCCTGTTAAGATCGCTAATCATATTCTCATATATATGCGAAATCATGTTAAGATCGGACCACTATTTCATATAGCTGCCATAGGAACGATCGGTTGAAAATTAAGTTTTTGTATGAAAAACATTTCGTTTATCAAAATATCTGGACTAAACTCGGCATTTATTAGTTGTACTATGTTCCTCATATATATGCAGTCTCCTATTAAGATCGGACAACTACATCATATAGTTGCCATAGGAACGATCGGTCGAAAATTAAGTTTTTGTATGAAAAACATTTTGTTTATTAAGATATTTTGACCAAGCTCGGCATTAATTAGTTTTACTATAATCCTCATATATATGCAACCTGCTATTAAGATCAGATCATTATATTCTCACATATATGCGAAATCTTCTTAACATCGGACCACTATTTCATATAGCTGCCATAGGAACGATCGGTCGAAAATTAATATCGGACCACTACATCATATAGCTGCCATAGGAAAGATCGGTCGAAAACTAAGTTGTTGTATGAAAAAACATTTTGTTTATCAAGATATCTGGACCGAACTCGGCATTTATTAGTTCTACTATGCTCCTTATATACATGCAATATCCTATTAGGATCGGACCACTATATAATATAGCTGCCATAGGAACGATCGGTTGAAAGAAAGTTTTTGTATAAAAAACATTTTGTTTATCAAGATATCGTAAACAAACACGGCATTTATTAGTTTTTCTGTGCTCCTCATATAAATGCAAAATTCTATTAAGATCGGACCACTACATCATATAGCTGCCATAGGAACGATCGGTCGAAGTTTAATTTTTTTTTATAAAAAAAAAACATTTTTTTTATCAAGATACCTCGACCAAACTCGGCATTTATTTGTTTAACTATGCTCCTCATACATATGCAATCTCCTATTAAGATCGGACTATTATCTCCTCATATATATGCTAGATCCAGTATATCATATAGCTGCCATAAGAACAAACGTTCGAAAAATAAAGTTTTTGTATAAAAACCTTTTGTTTATCAAGATATCGTAACCAAACTAGGCATTTATTAGTTTTACTAAGCTCCTCATATATTTGCAAAATCCTATTAAGATCGGACTACTATATCATATAGCTGCCATAGGAATGATCGGTCGAAAATTAAGTTTTTATATGTAAAAACATTTTGTCAAGCTATATTGACCAAACTCGGCATTTATAAGCAAAATCTTATGAAGATCGGACCACTATATAAAATACATAGCAACCATAGGAACGATCGGTTGAAAATTAAGTTTTTGTATGAAAAACATTTTGTTTATCAAGATATCTTCACCAAACTCGGCATTTATTAGTTTTACTATGCTCTTCATATATATGCAATCTCCTATGAAGATCGGACCATTATATCCTCATATATATGCGAAACCCTATTAAGATCGGACCACTATATTATATAGCTGCCATAGGAACGATCGGTCGAAAATTAAGTTTTTGTATAAAAAACATTTTGTTTATCAAGATATCTTGACCAAACTCGGCATTTATTAGTTTTACTGTGCTCCTCATATATATGCAATATCCTATTAAGATCGGACCATTATATCCTCATATATATGCGAAACCCCATTAAGATCGGACCACTATATTATATAGCTGCCATAGGAACGAGCGGTCGAAAATTAAGTTTTTGTATGTAAAACATTTCGTTTATCAAAATATCTGGACTAAACTCGGCATTTATTAGTTGTACTATGTTCCTCATATATATGCAGTCTCCTATTAAGATCGGACCATTATATCCTCATATATATGCGACACCCTATTAAGATCGGACCACTATATTATATAGCTGCCATAGGAACGATAGGTCGAAAATTAAGTTTTTGTATAAAAAACATTTTGTTTATCAAGATATCGTAACCAAACTAGGCATTTATTAGTTTTACTAAGCTCCTCATATATTTGCAAAATCCTATTAAGATCGGACTACTATATCATATAGCTGCCATAGGAACGATCGGTCGAAAATTAAGTTTTTGTATAAAAAACATTTTGTTTATCAAGATATCTTGACCAAACTCGGCTTTATTAGTTTTACTGTGCTCCTCATATATATGCAATATCCTATTAAGATCGGACCATTATATGCTCCTATATATGCGAAACCCTATTAAGATCGGACCACTATATTTTATAGCTGCCATAGGAACGATCGGTCGAAAATTAAGTTTTTGTATGTAAAAACATTTTGTTTATCAAGATATCTTAAGTTTTTGTATGAAAAACATTTTGTTTATAAAGATGTCTTGACCAAACTCGGCATTTATTAGTTTTACTATGCTCCTCATATATATGCAATCTCCTATTAAGATCGGACCATTATGTCCTCATATATATGCGAAACCCTATTAAGATCGGACCACTATATTATATAGATGCCATAGGAACGATCGGTCGAAAATTAAGTTTTTTATAAAAAACATTTTGTTTATCAAGATATCTTAAGTTTTTGTATGAAATACATTTTGTTTATCAAGATATCTTGAATAAACTCGGCATTGACTTGTTTTACTATGCTCCTCATAAAAATGCGAAATCCTATTATGATCGGACCAATATATCATATAGCTGCCATAGGAACGATCGGTCGAAAACTAAGTTGTTGTATGAAAAAACATTTTGTTTTTCAAGATATCTTGACCAAATTCGTCATTTATTAGTTCTACTATGCTCCTTATATATATGCAATATCCTATTATGATCGGAACACTATATAATATAGCTGCCATAGGAACGATCGCTTGAAAAAAAGTTTTTGTATAAAGAACATTTTGTTTATCAAGATATCGTAACCAAACACGGCGTTTATTAATTTTCTGTGCTCCTCATATAAATGCAAAATTCTATTAAGATCGGACCACTACATCATATAGCTGCCATAGGAACGATCGGTCGAAGTTTAATTTTTTTTATAAAAAAAAAAACATTTTTTTTATCAAAATACCTCGACCAAACTCGGCATTTATTTGTTTACTATGCTCCTCATATATATGCAATCTCCTGTTAATATCGGACTATTATCTCCTCATATATATGCTAAATGCAGTATATCATATAGCTGCCATAAAAACGATCGTTCGAAAAAAAAGTCTTTGTATAAAAAACATTTTGTTTATCAAGATATCTTGACCAAACTCGGCCTTTATAAGTTTTACTATGCTCCTCATATATATGCAAAATCTTATTAAGATCGGACCACTATATAATATACATAGCTACCATAGGAACGATCGGTTGAAAATTAAGTTTTTGTATGAAAAACATTTTTTTTATCAAGATATCTTGACCAAACTCGGCATTTATTAGTTTTACTATGCTCCTCATATATATGCAATCTCCTATTAAGATCGGACCATTATATGCTCCTATATATGCGAAACCCTATTAAGATCGGACCACTATATTTTATAGCTGCCATAGGAACGATCGGTCGAAAATAAAGTTTTTGTATGTTAAAACATTTTGTTTATCAAGATATCTTAAGTTTTCGTATGAAAAACATTTTGTTTATAAAGATATCTTGACCAAACTCTGCATTTATTAGTTTTACTATGCTCCTCATATATATGCAATCTCCTATTATATCTCCTCTCCAATCTCCTCATATATATGCGAAACCCTATTAAGATCGGACCACTATATTATATAGATGCCATAGGAACGATCGGTCGAAAATTAAGTTTTTTTATAAAAAACATTTTGTTTATCAAGATATCTTAAGTTTTTGTATGAAAAACATTTTGTTTATGAAGATATCTTGACCAAACTCGGCATTTATTAGTTTTACTATGCTCCTCATATATATGCAATCTCCTATTAAGATCGGACTATTATCTCCTCATATATATGCTAAATCCAGTATATCATATAGCTGCCATAAGAACGATCGTTAAAAAAAAAAGTTTCTGTATAAAAAATATTTTGTTTATCAAAATATCGTAACCAAACTAGGCATTTATTAGTTTAACTATGCTCCTCATATATATGCAAAATCCTATTAAGATCGGACTACTATAT
Organism: Drosophila virilis; assembly: GCF_030788295.1. Lineage (NCBI taxonomy): Eukaryota > Metazoa > Arthropoda > Insecta > Diptera > Drosophilidae > Drosophila > Drosophila virilis. The sequence goes on along the minus strand of NW_027212891.1, from coordinate 244,429 downwards.
CATATAGCTGCCATAGGAATGATCGGTCGAAAATTAAGTTTTTTTATAAAAAACATTTTGTTTATCAAGATATCTTAAGTTTTTGTATGAAAAACATTTTGTTTATGAAGATATCTTGACCAAACTCGGCATTTATTAGTTTTACTATGCTCCTCATATATATGCAATCTTCTATTAAGATCGGACCATTATATCCTCATATGTATGCGAAACCCTATTAAGATCGGACCACTATATAATATACATAGCTGCCATAGGAACGATCGGTCGTAAATTAAGTTTTTGTATAAAAAACATTTTGTTTTTCAAGATATCTTAAGTTTTTGTATGAAAAAACATTTTGCTGTTTAAGATTTCTGGACCAAATTCGGCATTTATTATTTCTACTATGCTCCTTATATATATGCAATATCCTACTATGATCGGAATGCTATATAATAAAGCTACCATAGGAACGATCGGTTGAAAAAAAGTTTTTGTATAAAAAGCATTTTGTTTATCAAGATATCGTAACCAAACACGGCATTTATTAATTTTTCTGTGCTCCTCATATACATGCAAAATTCTATTAAGATCGGACCACTACATCATATAGCTGCCATAGGAACGATCGGTCGAAGTTTAATTTTTTTTTATTAAAAAAAAATTTTTTAATCAAGATACCTCGACCAAACTCGGCATTTATTTGTTTTACTATGCTCCTCATATATATGCAATCTCCTATTAAGATCGGACTATTATCTCCTCATATATATGCTAAATCCAGTATATCATATAGCTGCCATAAGAACGATCGTTAAAAAAAAAAGTTTCTGTATAAAAAATATTTTGTTTATCAAAATATCGTAACCAAACTAGGCATTTATTAGTTTAACTATGCTCCTCATATATATGCAAAATCCTATTAAGATCGGACTACTATATCATATAGCTGCCATAGGAATGATCGGTCGAAAATTAAGTTTTTATATGTAAAAACATTTTGTTTATCAAGATATATTGACCAAACTCGGCATTTATTAGTTTTACTATGCTCCTCAGATATATGCAAAATCTTATTAAGATCGGACCACTATATAATATACATTGCTACCATAGGAACGATCGGTTGAAAATTAAGTTTTTGTATGAAAAACATTTTGTTTATCAAGATATCTTGACCAAACTCGGCATTTATTAGTTTTACTATGCTCCTCATATATATGCAATCTCCTATTAAGATCGGACCATTATATCCTCATATATATGCGAAACCCTATTAAGATCGGACCACTATATTATATTGCTGCCATAGGAACGATAGGTCGAAAATTAAGTTTTTGGATAAAAAACATTTTGTTTATCAAGATATCTTGACCAAACTCGGCATTTATTAGTTTTACTCTGCTCCTCATATATATGCAATCTCCTATTAAGATCGGACCATTATATGCTCATATATATGTGAAACCCCATTAAGATCGGACCACTATATTATATAGCTGCCATAGGAACGATCGGTCGAAAATAAAGTTTTTGTATGTAAAAACATTTTGTTTATCAAGATATTTTAAGTTTTTGTATGAAAAACATTTTGTTTATCAAGATATCTTGACCAAACTCGGCATTTATTAGTTTTACTATGCTTCTCATATATATGCAATCTCCTATTATATCTCCTCTCCAATCTCCTCATATATATGCGAAACCCTATTAAGATCGGACCACTATATTATATAGATGCCATAGGAACGATCGGTCGAAAATTAAGTTTTTTTATAAAAAACATTTTGTTTATCAAGATATCTTAAGTTTTTGTATAAAAAACATTTTGTTTATAAAGATATCTTGACCAAACTCGGCATTTATTAGTTTTACTATGCTCCTCATATATATGCAATCTTCTATTAAGATCGGACCATTATATCCTCATATGTATGCGAAACCCTATTAAGATCGGACCACTATATAATATACATAGCTGCCATAGGAACGATCGGTCGTAAATTAAGTTTTTGTATAAAAAACATTTTGTTTTTCAAGATATCTTAAGTTTTTGTATGAAACCCATTTTGTTTATAAAGATATCTTGAATAAACTCGGAATTTACTAGTTTTACTATGCTCCTCATAAATATGCGAAATCCTATTATGATCGGACCAATATATCATATAGCTGTCATAGGAACGATCGGTCGAAAACTAAGTTGTATGAAAAAACATTTTGCTGTTCAAGATATCTGGACCAAATTCGGCATTTATTAGTTCTACTATGCTCCTTATATATATGCATTGTCCTACTATGATCGGAATGCAATATAATATAGCTGCCATAGGAACGACCGGTTGAAAAAAAGTTTTTGTATAAAAAGCATTTTGTTTATCAAGATATCGTAACCAAACACGGCATTTATTAATTTTTCTGTGCTCCTCATATAAATGCAAAATTCTAATAAGATCGGACCACTACATCATATAGCTGCCATAGGAACGATCGGTCGAAGTTTAATTTTTTTTATAAAAAAAACATTTTTTTATCAAGATACCTCGACCAAACTCGGCATTTATTTGTTTTACTATGCTCCTCATATATATGCAATCTCCTATTAAGATCGGACTATTATCTCCTCATATATATGCTAAATCCAGTATATCATATAGCTGCCATAAGAACGATCGTTAAAAAAAAAAGAGTATGTATAAAAAATATTTTGTTTATCAAAATATCGTAACCAAACTAGGCATTTATTAGTTTAACTATGCTCCTCATATATATGCAAAATCCTATTAAGATCGGACTACTATATCATATAGCTGCCATAGGAATGATCGGTCGAAAATTAAGTTTTTATATGTAAAAACATTTTGTTTATCAAGATATATTGACCAAACTCGGCATTTATTAGTTTTACTATGCTCCTCATATATATGCAAAATCTTATTAAGATCGGACCACTATATAATATACATAGCTACCATAGGAACGATCGGTTGAAAATTAAGTTTTTGTATGAAAAACATTTTGTTTATCAAGATATCTTGACCAAACTCGGCATTTATTAGTTTTACTATGCTCCTCATATATATGCAATCTCCTATTAAGATCGGACCATTATATCCTCATATATATGCGAAACCCTATTAAGATCGGACCACTATATTATATAGCTGCCATAGGAACGATAGGTCGAAAATTAAGTTTTTGTATAAAAAACATTTTGTTTATCAAGATATCTTCACCAAACTCGGCATTTATTAGTTTTACCATTATATGCTCATATATATGCGAAACCCTATTAAGATCGGACCACTATATTATATAGCTGCCATAGGAACGATCGGTCGAAAATAAAGTTTTTGTATGTAAAAACATTTTGTTTATCAAGATATTTTAAGTTTTTGTATGAAAAACATTTTGTTTATCAAGATATCTTGACCAAACTCGGCATTTATTAGTTTTACTATGCTCCTCATATATATGCAATCTCCTATTAAGATCGGACCATTATATCCTCATATATATGCGAAACCCTATTAAGATCGGACCACTATATTATATAGGTGCCATAGGAACGATAGGTCGAAAATTAAGTTTTTGTATAAAAAACATTTTGTTTATCAAGATATCTTCACCAAACTCGGCATTTATTAGTTTTACTCTGCTCCTCATATATATGCAATCTCCTATTAAGATCGGACCATTATATGCTCATATATATGCGAAACCCTATTAAGATCGGACCACTATATTATATAGCTGCCATAGGAACGATCGGTCGAAAATAAAGTTTTTGTATGTAAAAACATTTTGTTTATCAAGATATTTTAAGTTTTTGTATGAAAAACATTTTGTTTATCAAGATATCTTGACCAAACTCGGCATTTATTAGTTTTACTATGCTCCTCATATATATGCAATCTCCTATTATATCTCCTCTCCAATCTCCTCATATATATGCGAAACCCTATTAAGATCGGACCACTATATTATATAGATGCCATAGGAACGATCGGTCGAAAATTAAGTTTTTTTATAAAAAACATTTTGTTTATCAAGATATCTTAAGTTTTTGTATAAAAAACATTTTGTTTATAAAGATATCTTGACCAAACTCGGCATTTATTAGTTTTACTATGCTCCTCATATATATGCAATCTCCTATTCAGATCGGACCATTATATCCTCATATATATGCGAAACCCTATTAAGGTCGGACCGCTATATTATATAGCTGCCATAGGAACGATCGGTCGAAAATTAAGTTTTTGTATAAAAAACATTTTGTTTATCAAGATATCTTGACCAAACTTTGCATTTATAAGTTTTACTATGCTCCTCATATATATGCAAAATCTTATTAAGATTGGACCACTAAAAAAAAAAAAAAAATAATGTAATATACATAGCAACCATCGGTTGAAAATTAAGTTTCTGTATGAAAAACATTTTGTTTATGAAGATATCTTGACCAAACTCTGCATTTATTAGTTTTACTATGCTCCTCATATATATGCAATCTCCTATTATATCTCCTCTCCAATCTCCTCATATATATGCGAAACCCTATTAAGATCGGACCACTATATTATATAGATGCCATAGGAACGATCGGTCGAAAATTAAGTTTTTTTATAAAAAACATTTTGTTTATCAAGATATCTTAAGTTTTTGTATAAAAAACATTTATTTTATCAAGATATCGTAACCAAACTCGGTATTTATTAGTTTTACTATGCTCCTCATATATATGCAAAATCCTATTAAGATCGGACCATTATATCCTCATATGTATGCGAAACCCTATTAAGATCGGACCACTATATAATATACATAGCTGCCATAGGAACGATCGGTCGTAAATTAAGTTTTTGTATAAAAAACATTTTGATTTTCAAGATATCTTAAGTTTTTGTATGAAAACCATTTTGTTTATAAAGATATCTTGAATAAACTCGGCATTTAATAGTTTTACTATGCTCCTCATAAATATGCGAAATCCTATTATGATCGGACCAATATATCATATAGCTGCCATAGGAACGATCGGTCAAAAACTAAGTTGTTGTATGAAAAAACATTTTGCTGTTCAAGATATCTGGACCAAATTCGGCATTTATTAGTTCTACTATGCTCCTTATATATATGCATTATCCTACTATGATCGGAATGCTATATAATAAAGCTGCCATAGGAACGATCGGTTGAAAAAAAGTTTTTGTATTAAAAGCATTTTGTTTATCAAGATATCGTAACCAAACACGGCATTTATTAATTTTTCTGTGCTCCTCATATAAATGCAAAATTCTAATAAGATCGGACCACTTCATCATATAGCTGCCATAGGAACAATCGGTCGAAGTTTAATTTATTTTATAGAAAAAACATTTTTTTATCAAGATACCTCGACCAAACTCGGCATTTATTTGTTTTACTATGCTTCTCATATATATGCAATCTCCTATTAAGATCGGACTATTATCTCCTCATATATATGCTAAATCCAGTATATCATATAGCTGCCATAAGAACGATCGTTCGAAAAAAAAAGTTTATGTATAAAAAACATTTTGTTTATCAAAATATCGTAACCAAACTAGGCATTTATTAGTTTTACTATGCTCCTCATATATATTCGAAACCCTATTAAGATCGGACCACTATATTATATAGATGCCATAGGAACGATCGGTCGAAAATTAAGTTTTTTTATAAAAAACATTTTGTTTATCAAGATATCTTAAGTTTTTGTATAAAAAACATTTATTTTATCAAGATATCGTAACCAAACTCGGTATTTATTAGTTTTACTATGCTCCTCATATATATGCAAAATCCTATTAAGATCGGACCATTATATCCTCATATGTATGCGAAACCCTATTAACATCGGACCACTATATAATATACATAGCTGCCATAGGAACGATCGGTCGTAAATTAAGTTTTTGTATAAAAAACATTTTGTTTTTCAATATATCTTAAGTTTTTGTATGAAAAACATTTTGTTTATCAAGATATCTTGAATAAACTCGGCATTTACCAGTTTTACTATGCTCCTCATAAATGTGCGAAATCCTATTATGATCGGACCAATATATCATATAGCTGCCAGAGGAACGATCGGTCGAAAACTAAGTTGTTGTATGAAAAAACATTTTGTTTTTCAAGATATCTTGACCAAATTTATTAGTTCTACTATGCTCCTTATATATATGCAATATCCTATTATGATCGGAACACTATATAATATAGCTGCCATAGGAACGATCGGTTGAAAAAAAAGTTTTTGTATAAAAAACATTTTGTTTAACAAGATATCTTCTGTTTTTGTGTCAAAAACATTTTGTTTATCAAGATATCATGACCAAACTCGGCATTTATTAGTTTTACTATGCTCCTCATGTATATGCAATCTCCTATTAAGATCGGACTATTATCTCCTCATATATATGCGAAATCCAGAATATCATATAGCTGCCATAAGGACGATCGTTCGAAAAAAAAGTTTTTGTATAAAAAACATTTATTTTATCAAGATATCGTAACCAAACTCGGTATTTATTAGTTTTACTATGCTCCTCATATATATGCAAAATCCTATTAAGATCGGACCATTATATCCTCATATGTATGCGAAACCCTATTAACATCGGACCACTATATAATATACATAGCTGCCATAGGAACGATCGGTCGTAAATTAAGTTTTTGTATAAAAAACATTCTGTTTTTCAAGATATCTTGACCAAATTTATTAGTTCTACTATGCTCCTTATATATATGCAATATCCTATTATGATCGGAACACTATATAATATAGCTGCCATAGGAATGATCGCTCGAAAATAAATTTTTTGTATAAAAAACATTTTGTTTAACAAGATATCTTCAGTTTTTGTGTGAAAAACATTTTGTTTATCAAGATATCATGACCAAACTCGGCATTTATTAGTTTTACTATGCTCCTCATATATATGCAATCTCCTATTCAGATCGGACCATTATATCCTCATATATATGCGAAACCCTATTAAGGTCGGACCACTATATTATATAGCTGCCATAGGAACGATCGGTCGAAAATTAAGTGTTTGTATAAAAAACATTTTGTTTATCAAGATATCATGACCAAACTTTGCATTTATAAGTTTTACTATGCTCCTCATATATATGCAAAATCCTTTTAAAATCGGACCACTATATAATATACATAGCTGCCATAGGAACGCTCGGCCGAAAATTAAGTTTTTGTAGAAAAAACATTTTGTTTATTAATTTTTCTGTTCTCCTCATATAAATGCAAAATTCTATTAAGATCGAACCACTTCATCATATAGCTGCCATAGGAACGATCGGTCGAAGTTTAATTTTTGTTATAAAAAAAACATTTTTCTATCAAGATACCTCGACCAAACTCGGCATTTATTTGTTTTACTATGCTCCTCATATATATGCAATCTCCTATTAAGATCGGACTATTATCTCCTCATATATATGCTAAATGCAGAATATCATATAGCTGCCATAAGAACGATCGTTCGAAAAAAAGTTTATGTATAAAAAAACATTTTGTTTATCAAAATATCGTAACCAAACTAGGCATTTATTAGTTTTACTATGCTCCTCATATATATGCAAAATCCTATTAAGATCGGACTACTATATCATATAGCTGCCATAGGAATGATCGGTCGAAAATTCAGTTTTAATATGTAAAAACATTTTGTTTATCAAGATATATTGACCAAACTCGGCTTTTATTAGTTTTACTATGCTCCTCATATATATGCAAAATCTTATTAAGATTGGACCACTAAAAAAAAAAAAAAAATAATATAATATACATAGCAACCATCGGTTGAAAATTAAGTTTCTGTATGAAAAACATTTTGTTTATCAAGATATCTTGAATAAACTCGGCATTGACTTGTTTTACTATGCTCCTCATAAATATGCAAAATCCTATTATGAGCGGACCAATATATCATATAGCTGCCATAGGAACGATCGGTCGAAAACTAAGTTGTTGTATGAAAAACACTTTGTTTTTCAAGATATCTTGACCAAATTCGGCATTTATCAGTTCTACTATGCTCCTTATATATATGCAATATCCTATTATGATCGGAACACTATATAATATAGCTGCCATAGGAACGATCGCATGAAAAAAAGTTTTTGTATAAAGAACATTTTGTTTATCAAGATATCGTAACCAAACACAGCGTTTATTAATTTTCTGTGCTCCTCATATAAATGCAAAGTTCTATTAAGATCGGACCACTACATCATATAGCTGCCATAGGAACGATCGGTCGAAGTTTAGTTTTTTTTATAAAAAAAAAACATTTTTTTTATCAAGATACCTCGACCAAACTCGGCATTTATTTATTTACTATGCTCCTCATATATATGCAATCTCCTATTAATATCGGACTATTATCTCCTCATATATATGCTAAATCCAGTATATCATATAGCTGCCATAAAAACGATCGTTCGAAAAAAAAGTCTTTGTATAAAAAACATTTTGTTTATCAAGATATCTTGACCAAACTCGGCATTTATTAGTTTTACTGTGCTCCTCATATATATGCAATCTCCTATTAAGATCGGACCATTATATGCTCCTATATATGCGAAACCCTATTAAGATCGGACCACTATATTTTATAGCTGCCATAGGAACGATCGGTCGAAAATAAAGTTTTTGTATGTAAAAACATTTTGTTTATCAAGATATCTTAAGTTTTTGTATGAAAAACATTTTGTTTATAAAGATATCTTGACCAAACTCGGCATTTATTAGTTTTACTATGCTCCTCATATATATGCAATCTACTATTATATCTCCTCTCCAATCTCCTCATATATATGCGAAACCCTATTAAGATCGGACCACTATATTATATTGATGCCATAGGAACGATCGGTCGAAAATTACGTTTTTTTATAAAAAACATTTTGTTTATCAAGATATCTTAAGTTTTTGTATGAAAAATATTTTGTTTATGAAGATATCTTGACCAAACTCGGCATTTATTAGTTTTACCATGCTCCTCATATATATGCAATCTCCTATTAAGATCGGACCATTATATCCTCATATGTATGCGAAACCCTATTAAGATCGGACCACTATATAAAATACATAGCTGCCATCGGAACGATCGGTCGTAAATTAAGTTTTTGTATAAAAAACATTTTGTTTTTCAAGATATCTTAAGTTTTTGTATGAAAAAACATTTTGCTGTTCAAGATATCTGGACCAAATTCGGCATTTATTAGTTCTACTATACTCCTTATATATATGCAATATCCTACTATGATCGGAATGCTATATAATAAAGCTGCCATAGGAACGATCGGTTGAAAAAAAGTTTTTGTATAAAAAGCATTTTGTTTATCAAGATATCGTAACCAAACACGGCATTTATTAATTTTTCTGTGCTCCTCATATAAATGCAAAATTCTATTAAGATCGGACCATTTCATCATATAGCTGCCATAGGAACGATCGGTCGAAGTTTAAGTTTTTTTATAGAAAAAACATTTTTTTATCAAGATACCTCGACCAAACTCGGCATTTATTTGTTTTACTATGCTCCTCATATATATGCAATCTCCTATTAAGATCGGACTATTATCTCCTCATATATATGCTAAATCCAGTATATCATATAGCTGCCATAAGAACGATCGTTCGAAAAAAAAAGTTTATATATAAAAAACATTTTGTTCATCAAAATATCGTAACCAAACTAGGCATTTATTAGTTTTACTATGCTCCTCATATATATGCGAAACCCTATTAAGATCGGACCACTATATTATATAGATGCCATAGGAACGATCGGTCGAAAATTAAGTTTTTTTATAAAAAACATTTTGTTTATCAAGATATCTTAAGTTTTTGTATGAAAAACATTTTGTTTATCAAGATATATTGACCAAACTCGGCATTTATTAGTTTTACTATGCTCCTCATATATATGCAAAATCTTATTAAGATTGGACCACTAAAAAAAAAAAATAAATAATATAATATACATAGCAACCATCGGTTGAAAATTAAGTTTCTGTATGAAAAACATTTTGTTTATGTAGATATCTTGACCAAACTGCATTTATTAGTTTTACTATGCTCCTCATATATATGCAATCTCCTATTTAGATCGAACCATTATATCCTCATATGTATGCGAAACCCTATTAACATCGGACCACTATATAATATACATAGCTGCCATAGGAACGATCGGTCGTAAATTAAGTTTTTGTATAAAAAACATTTTGTTTTTCAATATATCTTAAGTTTTTCTATGAAAAACATTTTGTTTATCAAGATATCTTGAATAAACTCGGCATTTACCAGTTTTACTATGCTCCTCATAAATGTGCGAAATCCTATTATGATCGGACCAATATATCATATAGCTGCCAGAGGAACGATCGGTCGAAAACTAAGTTGTATGAAAAAACATTTTGTTTTTCAAGATATCTTGACCAAATTTATTAGTGCTACTATGCTCCTTATATATATGCAATATGCTATTATGATCGGAACACTATATAATATAGCTGCCATAGGAACGATCGGTTGAAAAAAAGTTTTTGTATAAAAAACATTTTGTTTAACAAGATATCTTCTGTTTTTGTGCGAAAAACATTTTGTTTATCAAGATATCATGACCAAACTCGGCATTTATTAGTTTTACTATGCTCCTCATATATATGCAATCTCCTATTTAGATCGAACCATTATATCCTCATATGTATGCGAAACCCTATTAACATCGGACCACTATATAATATACATAGCTGCCATAGGAACGATCGGTCGTAAATTAAGTTTTTGTATAAAAAACATTTTGTTTTTCAATATATCTTAAGTTTTTCTATGAAAAACATTTTGTTTATCAAGATATCTTGAATAAACTCGGCATTTACCAGTTTTACTATGCTCCTCATAAATGTGCGAAATCCTATTATGATCGGACCAATATATCATATAGCTGCCAGAGGAATGATCGGTCGAAAACTAAGTTGTTGTATGAAAAAACATTTTGTTTTTCAAGATATCTTGACCAAATTTATTAGTGCTACTATGCTCCTTATATATATGCAATATGCTATTATGATCGGAACACTATATAATATAGCTGCCATAGGAACGATCGGTTGAAAAAAAGTTTTTGTATAAAAAACATTTTGTTTAACAAGATATCTTCTGTTTTTGTGTGAAAAACATTTTGTTTATCAAGATATCATGACCAAACTCGGCATTTATTAGTTTTACTATGCTCCTCATATATATGCAATCTCCTATTTAGATCGAACCATTATATCCTCATATGTATGCGAAACCCTATTAACATCGGACCACTATATAATATACATAGCTGCCATAGGAACGATCGGTCGTAAATTAAGTTTTTGTATAAAAAACATTTCGTTTTTCAAGATATCTTAAGTTTTTGTATGAAAACCATTTTGTTTATCAAGATATCTTGAATAAACTCGGCATTTACTAGTTTTTCTATGCTCCTCATAAATATGCGAAATCCTATTATGATCGGACCAATATATCATATAGCTGCCATAGGAACGATCGGTCGAAAACTAAGTTGTTGAATGAAAAAACATTTTGCTGTTCAAGATATCTGGACCAAATTCGGCATTTATTAGTTCTACTATGCTCCTTATATATATGCAATATCCTACTATGATCGGAATGCTATATATTAAAGCTGCCATAGGAACGATCGGTTGAAAAAAAGTTTTTGTATAAAAAGCATTTTGTTTATCAAGATATCGTTACCAAACACGGCATTTATTAATTTTTCTGTGCTCCTCATATAAATGCAAAATTCTATTAAGATCGGACCACTTCATCATATAGCTGCCATAGGAACGATCGGTCGAAGTTTAATTTTTTTTATAGAAAAAACATTTTTTTATCAAGATACCTCGACCAAACTCGGCATTTATTTGTTTTACTATGCTCCTCATATATATGCAATCTCCTATTAAGATCGGACTATTATCTCCTCATATATATGCTAAATCCAGTTTATCATATAGCTGCCATAAGAACGATCGTTCGAAAAAAAAAGTTTATATATAAAAAACATTTTGTTCATCAAAATATCGTAACCAAACTAGGCATTTATTAGTTTTACTATGCTCCTCATTTATATGCGAAACCCTATTAAGATCGGACCACTATATTATATAGATGCCATAGGAACGATCGGTCGAAAATTAAGTTTTTTTATAAAAAACATTTTGTTTATCAAGATATCTTAAGTTTTTGTATGAAAAACATTTTGTTTATCAAGATATATTGACCAAACTCGGCATTTATTAGTTTTACTATGCTCCTCATATATATATGCAAAATCTTATTAAGATTGGACCACTAAAAAAAAAAAAAATAAATAATATAATATACATAGCAACCATCGGTTGAAAATTAAGTTTCTGTATGAAAAACATTTTGTTTATGAACATATCTTGACCAAACTGCATTTATTAGTTTTACTATGCTCCTCATATATATGCAGTCTCCTATTTAGATCGAACCATTATATCCTCATATGTATGCGAAACCCTATTAACATCGGACCACTGTATAATATACATAGCTGCCATAGGAACGATCGGTCGTAAATTAAGTTTTTGTATAAAAAACATTTTGTTTTTCAATATATCTTAAGTTTTTCTATGAAAAACATTTTGTTTATCCAGATATCTTGAATAAACTCGGCATTTACCAGTTTTACTATGCTCCTCATAAATGTGCGAAATCCTATTATGATCGGACCAATATATCATATAGCTGCCAGAGGAACGATCGGTCGAAAACTAAGTTGTTGTATGAAAAAACATTTTGTTTTTCAAGATATCTTGACCAAATTTATTAGTGCTACTATGCTCCTTTTATATATGCAATATGCTATTATGATCGGAACACTATATAATATAGCTGCCATAGGAACGATCGGTTGAAAAAAAGTTTTTGTATAAAAAACATTTTGTTTAACAAGATATCTTCTGTTTTTGTGTGAAAAACATTTTGTTTATCAAGATATCATGACCAAACTCGGCATTTATTAGTTTTACTATGCTCCTCATATATATGCGAAATCCAGAATATCATATAGCTGCCATAAGGACGATCGTTCGAAAAAAAAGTTTTTGTATAAAAAACATTTTGTTTATCAAGATATCGTAACCAAACTCGGTATTTATTAGTTTTACTATGCTCCTCATATATATGCAAAATCCTATTAAGATCGGACCACTACATTATATAGCTGCCATAAGAATGATCGGTCGAAAATTAAGTTTTTATATAAAAAACATTTTGTTTAACAAGATATCTTCTGTTTTTGTGTGAAAAACATTTTGTTTATCAACATATCATGACCAAACTCGGCATTTATTAGTTTTACTATGCTCCTCATATATATGCAATCTCCTATTCAGATCGGACCATTATATCCTCATATATATGCGAAACCCTATTAAGGTTGGACCACTATATTATATAGCTGCCATAGGAACGATCGGTCGAAAATTAAGTTTTTGTATAAAAAACATTTTGTTTATCAAGATATCTTGACCAAACTTTGCATTTATAAGTTTTACTATGCTCCTCATATATATGCAAAATCCTATTAAAATATACATAGCTGCCATAGGAACAGTCAGCCGAAAATTAAGTTTTTGTAGGAAAAACATTTTGTTTATCAAGATGTCTTGAATAAACTCGGCATTAACTAGTTTCACTATGCTCCTCACAAATATGCGAAATCCTATTATGATCGGACCGCTATATCATATAGCTGCCATAAAACCGATTGTCGAAAACTAAGTTGTTGTATGAAAAAACATTTTATTTTTCAAGATATCTTGACCAAACTCGGCATTTATTAGTTTTACTATGCTCCTCATATATATGCAATCTCCTATTGAGATCGGACCATTATATCCTCATATGTATGCGAAACCCTATTAAGATCGAACTACTATATAATATACATAGCTGCCATAGGAACGATCGGTCGAAAATTAAGTTTTTGTATAAAAAACATTTTGTTTTTCAAGATATCTTAAGTTTTTGTATGAAAATCATTTTGTTTATCAAGATATCTTGAATAAACTTGGCATTTACTAGTTTTACTATGCTCTTCAAAGGTATGCGAAATCCTTCTATGATCGGACCACTACATCATACAGCTGCCATAGGAACGATCGGTCGAAAACTTAGTTGTTGTAAATACAACATTTTGTTTATTAAGATATCTTGTCCAAACTCGGCATTTATTAGTTCTACTATGCTCCTTATATATATGCAATATCCTATTAGGATCGGACCACTATATAATATAGCTGCCATAGGAACGATCGGTTGAAAAAAAGTTTTTGTATAAAAAACATTTTGTTTATCAAGATATCGTAACCAAACACGGCATTTATTAGTTTTCTGTGCTCCTCATATAAATGCAAAATTCTATTAAGATCGAACCACTACATCATATAGCTGCCATAGGAACGATCGGTCGAAGTTTAATTTTTTTTATAAACAAAAAAATTTTTTTTTATCAAGATACCTCGACCAAACTCGGCATTTATTTGTTTTAGTATGCTACTCATATATAGGCAATCTCCTCTTAAGATCGGACTATTATCTCCTCATATATATGCGAAACCCTATTAAGATCGGACCACTATATTATACAGCTGCCATAGGAACGATCGGTTGAAAAAAAAGTTTTTGTATAAAAAACATTTTGTTTATCAAGATATCGTTACCAAACACGGCATTTATTAGTTTTCTGTGCTCCTCATATAAATGCAAAATTCTATTAAGATCGGACCACTACATCATATAGCTGCCATAGGAACGATCGGTCGAAGTTTAATTTTTTTTCTAAAAAATAAAACATTTTTTTTATCAAGATACCTCGACCCAACTCGGCATTTATTAGTTTTACTATGCCTCTCATATATAAGCAAACTCCAATTAAGATCGGACCACTGTATGATATACATAGCTGGCATAGGAACGATCGGTCGATAATTAAGCTTTTGTATAAAAACATTTTGGTATGAAGATATCTTGACCAAACTCGGCATTTATTAGTTTTACTATGCTCCTCATATATATGCAAAATCCTACTAAGATCGGACCACTATCTAATATACATAGCTGCCATAGGAACGAACGATTGGTCGAAAATTAAGTTTTTGTATAAAAAACATTTTGCTTATCAAGATATCTTGACCAAACTCGAAATTTATTCGTTTTACTATGCTCCTCATATATATGCAATCTACTATTAAGTTCGGTTCACTATATAATAGACATAGCTGCCATAGGAACGATCGGTTGAAAATTAAGTTTTTGTATGAAAAACATTTTGTTTATCAAGATATCTTCACCAAACTCGGCATTTACTTGTTTTACTCTGCTCCTCATATATATGCAATCTCCTATTAAGATCGGACCATTATATCCTCATATATATGCGAAACCCTATTAAGATCGGACCACTATATTATATAGCTGCCATAGGAACGATCGGTCGAAAATTAAGTTTTTGTATGTAAAAACATTTTGTTTATCAAGATATCTTAAGTTTTTGTATGAAAAACATTTTGTTTATAAAGATATCTTGACCAAACTCGGCATTTATTAGTTTTACTATGCTCCTCATATATATGCAATCTCCTATTAAGATCGGACCTTTATGTCCTCATATATATGCGAAACCCTATTAAGATCGGACCACTATATTATATAGATGCCATAGAAACGATCGATCGAAAATTAAGTTTTTTTTATAAAAAACATTTTGTTTATCAAGATATTTTAAGTTGTATGAAAAACATTTTGTTTATCAAGATATCTTGACCAAACTCGGCATTTATTATTAGTTTTACTAAGCTCCTCATATATATGCAATCTCCTATTAAGATCGGACCATTATATCCTGATATGTATGCGAAACCCTATTAAGATCGGACCACTATATAATATACATAGCTGCCATAGGAACGATCGGTCGTAAATTAAGTTTTTGTATAAAAAACATTTTGTTTTTCAGATATCTTAAGTTTTTGTATGAAAAACATTTTGTTTATCAAGATATCTTGAATAAACTCGGCATTTACTAGTTTTACCATGCTCCTCATAAATATGCGAAATCCTATTGTTGCGCTATTGAGCTTTTTCAATAGCTTTCACAAATAGAAATTACCATAGAAACTGCTAACGCAATTGGTTACCGATTTCATTAAAGTCTAGTTCTTCGAGGCTAGTGTAATATCAAATGAGGTCTGAAGCCGCTCGATTTGCTTCAGCCTAACACTAAGACCGCACTCATCAATTGCACTAAGTGGCGAAATAGTTAGAGCATTTCGAAGTGTTTGCAAACTGTCATAAATTGAAATGGCTTTGCGCTTCAGAAAGGTCACCCTGTTTGCAGAGGGCACTGCACTAGAGGCATTATTTTCGGTTGCCATTAGAAGCGTGATAGAAAGCGCGTGCGAAACTAGCTGAGTAACTAACAACGGTGATCGCTAGTACATGCAAGCCGTTCAAAAAACAATAGTTGTCCAATAAGAACTTCGGCGAACGCAAGTGTCAAGCTATGTGATGAAGCAACGGCAATAGCTTTTACATAAGTACCGCACGAATGAGCAGAGACTTTAAGCGACCGAGAGAGTAAGCAAAGCGACGGCGATAAAGTGCACAAAACGAAATGCCAGGTGGTGCCTTTTAAGATTATTGCTTTAATGTAAAGCAAATAATCTTACAACAAAAATAAAAATCACGTCGTGGTCACCAAATGTTGCTTTCACAAATAGAAATAATTAACTATTTATTTTTTGTGTTCAAAATTGTTTTATACTTCTCAAAGTCACGAAAAGCAGGCAGACCCGAATTGGTCTGTGCTTATTATTTAAGAACAATAGTTTGTATATAGGCAAGCGAACCCGAATTAGTACGTGCCAATTTTAGCGAAGAAACAATTATTAGTTATAATTTTGAGTAATGCAAGTGGCCGATGCGTACCAAAGGCATGAAGCGAACGAACTTAACTAACTCGATGCGCAGCATCGAGGCCTTCGGATAAGTAAAGCTAGGGCAATAAAACGATCGTTACAGCGAAGAGCGGCATCTCTATGGAAATGAATTCTTAAGAGCGAAATTTAGGCACTTGCTTTGCAGAGCGAGTATTATAAGATAAAATTAAGATGCTGCTCTTATCAGTTGCGAGGTCGCTCCAGTTGTTTTGGCTGCGTAACCAGACATTCTCCCCCCGTTGGAAGGCATGGGCTTTCAACAGATTCCCTGATGGGCAATAGGCATAGCTTGTTTGTAGCTCTTCTCGTTTCTCCTGTTGCGGTGCGCAAAATGGCTACTCGAGCGACTCCATCCTTTCCCACGATTAACTCTGTGATTCTCGCCAGTGGCCACCTTAGAAGCGGCCGATTTTCATCCTTTACGAGGACTATGTCGTTGACGCATAGGCTTGGTTTCGGAGTACGCCACTTGGAGCGCTGCTGAAGCAGTGTTAAGTATTCTTCACGCCAGCGAGACCAAAACAGTTGTTGGAGGTACGTTACGCGTTGCCAACCATCCAGACGATTGAATTGAAGGTGCGTCACATCAGGTTCAAAAAACGATGAGCTGGGTCCACCAATCAAGAAATAAGCTGCAGTAAGCACATCTAGATCTGCTGGATCTTCTGAAAGAGGAAACAATGGCCTGGAATTAATTATCGATGCTATGTGGCAGACTAGGGTGCGAAACTCTTCGAAGTTGGGAACACAAGATCCAACAGCACGATAAAAATGATGTTTCGCTGTATTCACTGCTGCTTCCCAAAGGCCGCCAAAATACGGCGAACGAGGAGGTAAAAATTTCCAATCAATGGAATCAGCCATGCAAAAATTATGCACTGACTCAATATGATTACGACTAAATAAATAGACGCTTGAGATCCAGAAGCTCGTTTTTGGCGCCGACAAAGTTGGTAGCGTTATCCGACCATATCCGAAATGGCCTTCCTCGAGTCGATATAAACCTCTTCGGCGCATTCAAGAAAGAAGCTGTCGACAGATCCTTGACCAGTTCCAGGTGAACCGCTTTAGTCGCGAAGCAGACGAAGACAGCCATGTAACTTTCGACTGGAGCTTTATTTCGTACGTCTGGCTTATAGAAAAATGGTCCACAATAGTCAACACCAGAGACTTCAAAGGCTCGACAAGCTGTCAAACGTTCTTTGGGCAGATCACCCATTATATGCTCTATTAATCGAGGCTTGGCACGAAAGCATCTCACACATTTTCCAACCACCTTGGATACGGTCTTCCTTCCACCAATCAGCCAATACTGCAACCGAATATGAGCAAGAAGTGCACGTGGACCAGCGTGTAAGTCCCGATTGTGAAACCGTGTGATGACCGAGGTTGTGATGGGGTGGTGACACGGGAGAATTATTGGATGGCGAGCGTCGAAATCCAGCGGAGTTTTTCAAGCGCCCATCAACTCTAAGAATTCCGAAATTATCCAAAAAAGGGTTAAGTGATGCGATACAACTGGACGATTTAACAACTCTTCTCGATAGCAATGATTTGATCTCATCCCACAGGTGTGCTCTCTGGACGAGCTTTAGTAAGAGTTGGGTCCCATGTCGTATATCGGGCACTGTTAGTCCAGGCTGGCTGCTTCTGTGTATGAATTTATAAATATATCCGAATATACGCTGCATTGTATCAAATGAGTTGACGTATTTACAAGTGACAGTTATATCAACGAAGGGAGATGACGCAATAAGGACCCTTTTTTTAGTTCGAGTTCTGTCCTTTCTGACAAGCAAGAAGCAGGCCAGTCAAATTTGTTTTTAACTAGATATTCTGAGCCGTTGAACCACAGTGACGATTGATCTAATTCACTGGGCGTAGATCCTCTCGAGAGTATATCTGCCGAGTTGAGTGAAGTAGGCACGTAACGCCATTCCATGCCATTAGTTAGCTCTTGAACTGCTGTGACGCGATTAGCCACAAACACATTGAGCTTGCAGGGCTCGGTCCTTATCCAGGAAAGGCATACAGAAGAATCCGACCAACAGTAGAATTTTCCATCAAACAGATTCATTTTAGATATCTCACGCATGAGATTAGATAATAAGACGGCACCACAGAGCTCTAGCTTTGGAACTGTGATTGTTTTCAGAGGAGCTACACGCGGTTTGGAACACAACAGCTGGCAACTGGCTGATGTTCGTCGAGAAAGGAGGTAGACACAGGCCCCATATGCTTCGATGCTGGCGTCGCAGAAACCGTGAACTTCTAACTCTGCTGAAGGTATTGACACGAGATGAGGAAATTTAAGAAACTGTGCCTTCTCAAAACTGCAGCAAAGATCATGCCAAGCTGTTGCCAGTGATGATGGCAAGCTCTCGTCCCACTCAAGCTTCTCCTTCCAGATCTGCTGCATAAAGATTTTAGCCTTGGCAATTATCGGCCCTATGAGTCCAAGCGGGTCATACAAGCGAGCTATGGTCGATAGTATTGACCTTTTTGATGGTTTAGATCTCTGCTGAATGGACGAAAACGAAAACAACAATCGATCCGACGCTGACTTCCAAGCGAGTCCAAGAGTTTTGGTGATGTCTCTACCATCATCAAACTTTAGGGAAGATTCTCTGTCCTCTACGGGTATCCCTTTCAGTACAGCAGAATTGTTTGAGCACCACTTTCGCAACTTGAAGCCCCCACTTGCCAAGATTCCAGCCGTCTGATTAAGAAGTTCCTTTGCTTCTTGAATTGAATCACCCCCTGAAATGAGGTCATCAACGAAGAAGTCACGCCGCAAAATCCGAGATCCAATTGGAAAATTAGTTTCCTCATCCATAGACAGCTGATGCATAGCACGGATAGAGAGGAATGAAGCTGGCTTTGTTCCGTCTGTAACTGTATCCAGCTTAAAAATCTTTATATCCTGTTCTGGCGAGTCTCGCCATAGAATGCATTGGAGAAAATCATCCGGTGCTGAAACGCGTACGCAGCGATACATTTTTCCAATATCTCCTGTTAGGGCGATCGGGAAATTTCGAAAGCGAAGAAGATGTTTTCTTCCTTTGAAGTGGTAGGTGTACTTTCCAAGCAGGATTCTATCTCCCAAAATCTTCGAACCAATTCATCAGCACGTTCTTCAGAACTTGACTCAAGTTTGCCCGCAGTATTCTTTGCCATTAACATAGAACCACTCAAGCGGGGTCCGCCTCCAGAAACTACCCAACCAAGCCGTGTTTTTTGAAGACACGGTAGTCCTGGGAGAAGCCTTATCTATCAGTTATGTTAGGCGCTACTAGAGCTGTAAGGCATGTTGAGTATTCAGAGACTTGAGACTGTATTGTGATAGTGACCGTGTTTCCTTCTGTTTCAAAACGAGAATCTCCTAGACCAGAGACAATGGCTGAGGACTTGTGCTTCTTTAGCTGAAGCTCTTGAGCAAGACGCGACTTTATAAGGTGAAGCTGAGAACCAGAATCCAAAAGGGCACGACAAGGTATCAAAGTGCCGGAGCGATTTCTTACAAAGATCATAGCCGTAGCCAAGACGACATCATCTCTACTGAAATACTGGGCAACAAGAGATGTGGAGGTAAATGGCGATGACTTAGCGAAAGAGGCATGGGCTATCGGCGATGAATTTGCAGGCTCAGTCAGCTGACCAGACGGAGATACGGAATTGTTTAAATGCAGCAGAGAATGATGTTTCGCCCCGCAGGTCCGACAGCATCCAGAGCTGCATGATCGCAATTGATGACCTTTCTTTAGGTAATTCAAGCACAATGCAACTCGTTTTGCCTCCCTAAGCCGTAATGCAGGGGTCAAATTTCCAAATCGAGAACAATTATATATACTATGACCAGGGCTGTTACAAAAGACGCAGACAGGGGCGTCGTGGTTAGTGGCGATAAATGACGATCTACTGGTGTTAATTGCTCTAGTTTTTCCCACCTGATGGCTAGGAGCATAGCCTGCCATAGCAAAATTTACGGTTTCCATTGTTCGGCATCTCTGCTCCAGAAACGTTGCCATATGCTCCCACGATGGTATTAAATTAACGAACGACGAATCCTCTAGCCTTTCTTCCCATTTGGCTTGTGATATTGGGTCTAGCTTTTGTAAAATAATCTGCACAATGATGCATCCAGCGATTTGTTCGGAGTTGCCCATGCTCTTTAACGCGCGAAAATGTGCGTTAAATTGGTCGGATAACTCCCTTAGCGACACGGCCGATCCACCTGCCACCCTCTTGAGCCCCAATATCTCAAGTATGTGTGCCTGAAAAACCAAACATCTATTATTAAACCTGTTGACATTTACACAATTAAATAAAACACTTTGGTTTAGTTTAGTCGATTTCAATATTTATTAATTTACTTTTCTGGGCAAACAAACAAAAGCCTACTTGGCTTAATAAAAATTATATAAAATTAAAAAAAAATATTTTATTAAACAAAATTTAGTTTGTGAGACCCAATTCATTTCTGAGAGTCACAAATCTGGCTGCAGGCAACGGCTTTGTCATGATATCGCCCACTTGGTGCTCTGTGGAAATATATTCAAGAGTGATTATTTTATTTTCAATTTGTTCTCTTGAAAAAGGCTACTTTATGTCAATGTGTTTCGATCTCTTGTGGCAAGTGGGATTATTGGCTATACTAATACAACCTTTATTATCTTCTAGTATTCTGATTGGCCCTTTTAATTCGAATTTTGTACTATTGATTAAAGATTTTGAGCCATAGAACTTCTCTAACTGCTTCAAACAACGCCATATATTCTGCTTCAGTAGAGGCAGCCAGTGAGTTCTGTTTCTTTGTACTCCAACATATTAGGCATGTTCCAAACATTTTTAATATATACCCAGTTGTACTTTTTCTATCAGTTTCACTCCCAGCCCAATCAGAATCAACATATCCGATTATAGTTTCTTTAAATTTTAAATTTCTTACGAATGTAAGTTTTAAATCAATAGTACCTTTTAGATACCTCAACTCTTTTAAGGCATTGCCATAACTCTTGAATACTTTTATTTGTATATCTACTCAATATACTGATTGATGTACTTAAGTCGGGACGAGTACATAACATTATGTACATTAAACAACCAATTAGATTTCTACATGGCGCATCACATTGAACATCAGAGCTCAATGCAATATAATTGAGCTTACTAGGAAGTGGCGTAGTAACTGAGTTAAGTTCCTCCATGTTAAACTTCTTTAGAATATTACTAATGTATACTGACTGACTTAGATATATATGACTTAAATTGACTCAATGAATCATAATTCTCAGTTGCAATCACTAAATCATCTACGTACAAAAGTACATAAATATTTTTCGTTATCTCCCCTTTATCAAGATGATAGATACAACGATCTACGGTTGAATTCACAAAGCCCATACCTTTTAAAGCTTTTTCAAAACACTCAAACCAACATCGTGCTGCCTGCTTCAATCCATAAATCGTAGTCTATAAGATACTCTTGTGTGAATCCTCGAGCTACTAATCTGGCTTTATATCTAATTGCATTGCCATTTTCATCACTTAATGAAAAAATCACTCTGGATATTTTCTACCCGTTCCATACTCTTGGTATGGAATCTTGAGTCCAACAGTCCTAGATTTTCTCGATTATTTTCATCAACCACAACATCTCTTGAACCAAATATTTTTAAAAATTTTAAAAAAGGTTTTTTGTTGTGCCAAATCTCAAATGGAGTTTTCTTCTCTCGTAATGCCACATAATCTTTTATAAGTAATCAAATAGGTTACACAATAATGTGTATATTGATCGACAAAAACTACATAATAGATTTCACCATCAATACTTGAAGGTGTTATCGGACGGCAAACATCCGAATGAACCACAAATAAAGGTCTCTTGACATGATCTTTATTTTTAGGTTCACAGAAAGGAAGTCTAGTTTGTTTACCATTAACACAAGCCTCACATAAATTGTCATTCAGTTGTACATTTCTTAAAATTTCTATATTCTCAAACATTATTTCGCACAATTTCTAAAAACTTTCCTCTACTTATGTGTTTCATGCCACAAGCGATAATTTTTTTCTGTTTTAGATTCAATCATAAATGCTCTATGGTATAGCTTGAATTTAACCATAGGAACATTCATTACATTACCTTCTAAAACGTCTTGCCCGTTCTTGAACACTCTTACACCAGTTGAATTGAACTGGACTGTCATACCAGCATCCTGCATCTTTGGCACCGATAGTAAATTGCAATAGCAATTTCAATTGGTCTTTCCAGTAAATGATATTCCACAAACAGAGTTATATTATTTATCATATGGTCCGAGGCTCCAGTCCAATATGAATGAGATGTAACCTTCGTCTTTATAATTAATACTACCCTGCTGCTTCAACATAAAAGCAAAACCTCCGCTCGGCTGAGTGGTTGCTACTTGGGCCTGCCTATTTCTTTCATTGTTTTTCAAAAAACTTTTAAAATTAAAGCAATCTCTTTTAAAATGTCCCTTTTTGCCGCAAAAATGGCGTTGAACATTCATTTTAAAATTTGTGTGCTTGGGCTTAAATTTAGATTTAAGAAGCCACGGTCCTGTTTTATTGACCTTTTTGCCATATTTAGTTAAGGCTTGCAGGATTTTACTGCTCGTATCTTTACTAGTATTCTTACCGATGGGGTTAAGAGGGTTAAAAAAAACTTGTACTAAAATTGTTTTTCTTTTTTGTTTTTTTTTGTTTTTTGTTTTGAATTTCACTCAAAAAAATTAATTTTTTTTTTTTTTTATTTAATTGCTTATTTAATTGTGTACGATTTTAATTTTGTTTGGTTATGCGATGACTGGGCCCATAACCTGTTGAAATGTACACAATTAAATAAAACACTTTGGTTAAGTTTAGTCGATTTCAATATTTATTAATTTACTTTTCTGGGCACGTTAACTTGTTTCACTCTCTAAGGTTCAGAGAAGAGTAAGTCTAAACTATAAAAGCATTTCAGCATCAAAACTGAAAATAACAAAAGCCTACTTGGTCATTGTACCTTTTGTATGGATGAGTGTTTGTGTGTATTTCAACACTCATTATTCCAACAAAACTTTTTCTCCAATAAATTAAGTGCTATGGCATAATTATCGTTTGTTATTTCCAATGATCGAATCGCGTCCAGCGCTGTATTCTTCAGGCACGATCGAAGATGCTTCAGCTTTTCGATATCTGCTAGATCAGGATGATTTTCTATGACGGTTGTGAACATAGAATAAAAGTCGGCCCATTCTGTGTAACCACCACTGAACGCAGGCAACTTTATTGAGGGTAGTCTGTCTGCGAGGGCAGCACGGATTGGTCGCGAAATGTTGAGACACGTTTCGCAATTTCACTCCGAACCGAAATTTCCATAGAAACTGCTAACCAATTTCATCAAAGTCTAGTTCTTCGAGGCTAGTGTGAGTAATATCAAATGAGGTCTGAAGCCGCTCGATTTGCTTCAGCCTAACACTAAGACCGCACTCATCAATTGCACTAAGTGGCGAAATAGTTAGAGCATTTCGAAGTGTTTGCAAACTGTCATAAATTGAAATGGCTTTGCGCTTCAGAAAGGTCACCCTGTTTGCAGAGGGCACTGCACTAGAGGCATTATTTTCGGTTGCCATTAGAAGCGTGATAGAAAGCGCGTGCGAAACTAGCTGAGTAACTAACAACGGTGATCGCTAGTACATGCAAGCCGTTCAAAAAACAATAGTTGTCCAATAAGAACTTCGGCGAACGCAAGTGTCAAGCTATGTGATGAAGCAACGGCAATAGCTTTTACATAAGTACCGCACGAACGAGCAGACCTTTAAGCGACCGAGAGAGTAAGCAAAGCGACGGCGGTAAAGTGCACAAAACGAAATGCCAGGTGGTGCCTTTTAAGATTATTGCTTTAATGTAAAGCAAATAATCTTACAACAACAAAAATAAAAATCACGTCGGGGTCACCAAATCTTGCGCTATTGAGCTTTTTCAATAGCTTTCACAAAAAGAAATAATTAACTATTTATTTTTTGTGTTCAAAATTGTTTTATATTTCTAAGTTACGAAAAGCAGGCAGACCCGAATTGGTCTGTGCTTATTATTTAAGAACAATAGTTTGTATATAGGCAAGCGAACCCGAATTAGTACGTGCCAATTTTAGCGAAGAAACAATTATTAGTTATAATTTTGAGTAATGCAAGTGGCCGATGCGTACCAAAGGCATGAAGCGAACGAACTTAACTAACTCGATGCGCAGCATCGAGGCCTTCGGATAAGTAAAGCTAGGGCAATAAAACGATCGTTACAGCGAAGAGCGGCAGCTCTATGTAAATGATTATAGCTGCCATAAGAACGACCGTTCGAAAAAAAATTTTTGTATAAAAAACATTTTGTTTATCGAGATATCGTAACCAAACACGGCATTTATTAGTTTTTCTGTGCTCCTCATATAAATGCAAATTTCTATTAAGATCGGACCACTACATCATATATCTGCCATAGGAACAAACGGTTGAAGGTTAAATTTTTTTATAAAAAAAACATTTTTTTTATCAAGATACCTCGACCAAACTCGGCATTTATTTGTTTAACTATGCTCCTCATATATATGCAATCTCCTAATAAGATCGGACTATTATCTCCTCATATATATGCGAAATCCAGTATATCATATAACTGCCATAAGAACGACCGTTCGAAAAAAAACTTTTGTATAAAAATCATTTTGTTTATCAAGATATCGTAACCAAACTCGGCATTTATTAGTTTAGCTATGCTCCTCATATATATGCAAAGTCCTATTAAGATCGGACCACTATATCATATAGCTGCCATAGGAATGATCGGTCGAAAATTAAGTTTTTATATGTAAAAACATTTTGTTTATGAAGATATATTGACCAAACTCGACATTTATTAGTTTTACTATGCTCCTCATATATATGCAAAATCTTAAGATCGGACCACTATATAATATACATAGCAACCATAGGAACGATCGGTTGAAAATTAAGTTTTTGTATGAAAAACATTTTGTTTATCAAGATATCTTCACCAAACTCAGCGTTTATTAGTTTTACTATGCTTTTACTATTTATGCAATCTCCTATTAAGATCGGACCATTATATCCTCATATATATGCGAAACCCTATTAAGATCGGACCACTATAGCTGCCATAGGAACGATCGGTCGAAAATTAAGTTTTTGTATAAAAAACATTTTGTTTATCAAGATATCTTGACCAAACTCGGCATTTATTAGTTTTACTATGCTCCTCATATATATGCAATCTCCTATTAAGATCGGACCATTATATCCTCATATATATGCGAAATCCTATTAAGATCGGACCACTTTATTATATAGCTGCCATAGGAACGATCGGTCGAAAATTAAGTTTTTGTATAAAAAACATTTTTTTTATCAAGATATCTTGACCAAACTCGGCATTTATTAGTTTTACTATGCTCCTCATATGTATGCAATCTCCTATTAAGATCGGACCATTATATCCTCATATATATGCGAAACCCTATTTAGATCGCAGCACTATATTATATAGCTGCCATAGGAACGATCGGTCGAAAATTAAGTTTTTTTATAAAAAACATTTTGTTAATCCAGATATCTTAAGTTTTTGTATGAAACACATTTTGTTTATCAAGATATCTTGACCAAACTTGACCAAACCAAGATCGGACCACTAAATCATATAGCTGCCATAGGAATAATCGGTCGAAAATTAATTTTTTATATGTAAAAATATTTTGTTTATCAAGATATCTTCACCAAACTTGGCATTTACTAGTTTTACTATGCTCCTCGTATATGTGGAATATTATGTTTTTGTATGAAAAACATTTTGTTTATCAAGATATTTTAACTAAGCTCGGCATTTATTAGTTTTACTATGATCCTCATATAAATGCTATCTCCGATTAAGATCGAACCATTATATATTCTCATATATATGAAAAATACTATTAAGATCGGACCACTATATAATATACATAGCTGCCATAGGAACGATCGATCGAAAATTAAGTTTTTGTATAAAAAACATTTTGTTTATCGAGATATCTTGACCAAGCTTGGCATTTATTAGTTTTGATATCTCCTCATATCTATGCCAAATCCTATTAAGATCGGACTTCTATATAATATACATAGCTGCCATAGGAACGATCGGTCGAAAATTAAGTTTTTGTATGAAAAACATTTTGTTTATCAAGATATCTGGACCAAACTCGGCATTTATTAGTTGTACTATGCTCCTTATATATATGCAATCTCCTATTATGATCGGACCATTATAGCCTCATATATATGCGAAACCCTATTAAGATCGGACCACTATATTATATAGCTGCCATAGGAACGATCGGTCGAAAATTAAGTTTTTGTATAAAAAACATTTTGTTTATCAAGATATCTTGACCAAACTCGGCATTTATTAGTTTTACTATGCTCCTCAAATATATGCAATCTTCTATTAAGATCGGACCATTATATCCTTATATATATGTGAAACCCTATTAAGATCGGACCACTATATTATATAGCTGCCATAGGAACTATCGGTCAAAAATTAAGTTTTTTTATAAAAAACATTTTGTTTATAAAGATATCTTAAGTTTTTGTATGAAAAACATTTTGTTTATCAAGATACCATGACCAAACTCGGCATTTATTAGTTTTAATATGCTTCTCATATATATGCAAAATCCTATTAAGATCGGACCACTATATAATATACATAGCTGCCAGAGGAACGATCGGTCGAAAATTAAGTTTTTGGTTGTAAAAACATTTTGTTTATCAAGATATCTAGACCAAACTCGGTATTTATTAGTTCTACTAAGCTCCTTATATATATGCAATACCCTATTAAGATCGGACCACTATATATTGTAGCTGCCATAGGAACGATCGGTTGAAAAAAAAGTTTTTGTGTAAAAAACATTTTGTTTATCAGGATATCTGGACCGATCTCGGCATTTATTAGTTTTATTATCTCCTCATATATATGCAAAATCCTATTAAGATCGGACCACTACATCATATAGCTGCTCTAGGAACGATCGGTCGAAAATTAAGTTTTTGTATAAAAAACATGATGTTTATCAAGATATCTGGACCAAACTCGGCATTTATTAGTTTTACTATGCTCCTTATATATATACAAAATCCTATTAAGATCGGACCAATATATCATATAGCTGTATTAGGAACGATCGGTCGAAATTTAAGTTATTGTATGAAAAAACATTTTATTTATCAAGATACCTCGACCAAACTCGGCATTTATTAGTTTAACTATGCACCATAGGAACGATCGGTCGAAAATTCAGTTTTTGTATGAAAAACATTTTGTTTATCAGATATCTTGACCAAGCTCGGCATTTATTAGTTTAACTGTGCTCCTCATATATATGCAAAATCCTATTAAGATTGGACCACTACATCATATAGCTGCCATAGGAACGATCGGTCGAAAATTAAGTTTTTGTATGTAAAAACATTTTGTTTATCAAGATATCTGGACCAAACTCGGCATTTATTAGTTGTACTATGCTGCTCATATAGATACAACATCCTATTAGGATCGGACCAATATATCATATAGCTGCCATAGGAACGATCGGCCGAAAATTAAGTTTTTGTATGAAAAACATTTTGTTTGTCAAGATATCTTGGCCAAACTCGGCATTTATTAGTTTTACTATTGTAACATGCGTACAAATGTATATACATACATATGAATAAGGCTGCAACACTTTGTTGTTATGCCAACAGAATGCAAACATAAGCAGCGACTTTGTCGCAGCGCGCCTAACGCTAAGTGACCTCTGCGCATATTCAAGTGCAGACGAAATATGATCCGCACTTGATAACAACGACCGCCCAAATAGCTAAGTCAGCGTTCTCACGCTTGACCGTCGCTGTGTATACATATGTGCGCATGTGACTCTCTTGCTGTATATAATAAGCCTAAAAAGCATGTATGTAAAACGGCTGCTCACTGCTTCACGGTGGACAGCTCTAACTCCAAAAAAAACATTGAATTAAAAACCATCAAGGAAGACTGACGTCTTTTCATCAGGGAACTATTATATGGCGACCGTGACAGGACTGGATCAGCTCCTGTTTTAGGCACCCCCGCCCCTTGAGCCTTCGAAGGGAGCGTCAGCGCAACCATACTGGTGATGACCAGCTGACGCGGAAGAACAGGAACAGCAGACACCAGCAATAATTTTAAAATATATATATATATTATATTATCGAAACAATTTATGTAAAATTGTACAGAAAATCTTTTGCCCAATCAGAAGTGAGGCCCAAAAAGCCACACTAAAAAATTAGGCAGGTTGCTATGTATGTAATTAATCCAAATCTTAAATTCCAAATAAATTTGAAATTTTAAAATGAAAAAAAAAAATAATAAGTTTTCAGTTCAGTCAGTTTAATCAGAAATAAAAAAATGAAAAAACAAATTGAATCAAATTAAAGCCATAGGCAGGAAAAATGTTCTATTTATGAATAGTAATGCAATAAGTAAGTTTTCCGAAGATTTTCTAATTGAATCAAATCATAATTCTGAACAGAACTCCAAAATGGGAATATTAGACGTTAAGTCAGTGGATTCCACTGCTAACGTTATAAATAAAGTTGAATCAAACATCACAGATTTAGAACTAACAAATATATTACTGGTAATCATAGTTGTTATAATGTGTGCAAATTGTTTTTATAAAATATATAAACTGCATAACAAATGCCTAAAGAAAAGATTCATGAGCCGAGCAAATGACTTGGACAAAATTTAAATTTGCACAGCACAAACAACAATGATTAATCATAATTGACAATATCATAATAACTATAAGATACCTATTAAACAAAATAAATAATAAGGAACTCACAGTATGATGAATAGTAAGAATATCCCAGAATAATCTTGAAAAACAAAGTAGCTTGTCAATATTATGGAATGGCCAGAACTTTCTGAGCGGATCCAAAATATTAAAACGACATTTGAAAAAGCGTATAAATGTCTAACACAAAGTAGACAAACGCATATAGATACAGTTAATAGGCACTCCATAACATTGATCGACAGCTTTAACGAAGCTCGAATATTGATATATCAACATAAAGATGTATTAACCAATGAACATTGGTCAGAAACGTCAAGGTTGCTAATAAGACTAAGATATAATATACAAACAGTTAAAGATAAGCATAATTTAAATTTAATACTACCTTCTATTTTGAATACACCCGCTAAGTTGGAACTCGGTGAAAACCTTGAAGTTCGGACTGAGGATATTCAATTAGAAGAAGAAGATTTAACAAATCTAACAATCCCTGCTGTTATCACACTGGATACCAAAGATATTTTATCCGAAAATGAAGAAAGTGCTGATAATAGCCGTATAATGGTTGACACAGCCGCTGCCCAGAGGGCATATATTAGGGAAATTGCACAAGCAGTCCCAGAATTTGACGGAAAGAAAACCCATCTTGAAAAATTCTTAACGGCATTAAGACTTGTCAACTTAACAAAGGGAACTTATGAGGAAATTGCCATAGAGTTGATTAAATCAAAAAAACCGAGCACAACCCTCAACAAAATAAAAAATGAAACCACAATAGATGGAATTGTTGCAAAATTAAAAGCCGTAGTTGTCGCTGAAACACGCGCCAACATAAAGGCAAAAATGGACACTTTAACGCAGAAAGGCAAAACAGCCACTCAGTTCACAACTGAACTAGAAAATCTGCGACAGCTTCTTGAAGCTGCTTATATTGACCAAGGCATACCATCTGAAAATGCTGACACGCTCAGCACTACAGAAGCCGTTAACACAATGATTAGTAAACCTAGTCACGAAAGTGTTAAAACCGTTATGGAGTCTGGTATTTTCACTACCATGGATGCTGCCGTTAGTGCATACATCCGTACTAGTACAAGACTTACTGGTAGTGTGAATACAGTGATGTACTCTAAAAGAGGTAATAACAACTAGCGCGGTAGTAACAATCGTGGTAACTATCGTGGTAGAGGCAGTGGTAACTACCAAAACAGAGGAAATAACTACGGTAATCAAAACCGTAGAGGCCGAGGAAATGGAAACAACAATTCCAACCGAGGCCGAAACAACCAAAATAATAATAATACAAACAATGTTAGAGTAACCCAGAACAATCAGGCAAACTCTCAACAACACTCAGATATTCAGCAGTAGGAAATTATGCGGTTCATACCATCAATCTTAGTTTGAATATATTTGTAAACTTTTTCAATGTGAAGACAAATAAAAAACTTGTATTTTTAATAGATACTGGTGCAGACATATCCCTGTTAAAGGAAAATTCTGATATCTTTCATGATATCCAAATAAATAAGAAGATCAATATTCAAGGCATAGGCCAAGACATAATACAGTCCAAAGGACTGATTTCAATAGAGATACAGACAAGTAAATACATAAATAAATGCATTTCGCAATACCTTGTGATGGAATAATAGGCATTGACTTCATTAATAAATTCAATTGCCAGTTAGATTTCAAACCAAATGAAGATTTTCTCATAATGAGACCAAATAATCTAAATTTCCCAACTTATGTTCCAATAACATACAGTTCTGGTAATAATTCCATTGTTCTACCAGCAAGATCCCAAGTAGTCAGAAAAATTCACCTATCATCAGATGAAGATAGTGTACTAATTCCAAACCAGGAAATTAAAGAAGGCATTTATGTTGCAAACACAGTTGCAACAACCAAAAATGCATTTGTCCGATTACTGAATACGACCAGTACCAATCAAGTAGTAGATATTAAAAATTTGTCATATGAACCACTTTCGAACTACGACATAGTTCAAAACAATCTAGAAAATATAGAAAAAACTGTCTTATCTCAATTAGCTAAAAATTTTCCACCACAATTCAAACATGAATTGACTAACTTATGCACCCAGTTTAGTGACGTATTCGGACTCGAAACCGAATCAATCACTACCAATTACTTCTACAAACAAAAGCTAAGATTGAAGGATGATGAACCAGTCTACATAAAAAATTATAGAAACCCTCAAAGTCAAATAAATGAGATACAAGTACAAGTACAAAAATTAAGCGACAATAAAATAGTCTGTATCCCCTTATAACAGCCCACTTTTGTTAGTTCCGAAACAATCTCTTCCAGGTTCTGACAAGAAAAAATGGCGATTAGTAATTGACTATCGTCAAATTAATAAAAAACTGTTGGCGGATAAATTCCCGCTGCCTAGAACTGATGACATTTTGGATCAACTAGGAAGAGCAAAATACTTTTCATGCCTTGATTTAATGTCAGGATTTCATCAAATTGAACTCGAAAAAAGTTCAAGAGATATAACGTCTTTCTCAACAAGCAATGGCTCGTATCGCTTCACGCGATTGCCATTCGGTTTAAAAATAGCGCCAAATTCTTTCCAGAGAATGATGACTATAGCATTTTCCGGATTAGAACCTTCTCAAGCTTTCCTTTATATGGATGATTTAATAGTCATTGGTTGTTCCGAAACACATATGCTCAAAAACTTAACTGATGTTTTTGAGAAATGTAGGAAATACAATCTTAAATTACATCCTGAAAAATGTTCATTTTTCATGCATGAAGTCACATTTTTGGGACACAAATGCACGGATAAAGGAATCTTGCCTGACCACAAAAAATACGACGTCATTAAAAATTACCCAGTTCCACATGATGCGGACAGCGCCAGACGATTCGTTGCATTCTGCAACTACTATAGACGTTTTATCAAAAATTTTGCCGACTATGCTCGTCACATAACAAGATTATGTAAAAAAGGTGTAGAATTCGAATGGACAGCTGATTGTCAGCATGCTTTCGAACATCTCAAATCGGCACTAATAAATTATTTAATTATTTATTTTAATTATTACAATACCCAGATTTCAGCAAAGAATTTTGCATAATAACAGATGCAAGTAATCAAGCATGTGGAGCAGTTTTAACTCAAAACAAAAATGGACTCCAACTTCCAGTTGCTTATACATCAAGATCGTTTACTAAGGGTGAAAGTCATAAAAGTACAACAGAAAAAGAATTGGCAGCAATTCATTGGGCAATAACTTATTTCAGACCATATATTTATGGTAGACACTTCAATGTCAAAACAGATCACAGACCATAAACATACTTGTTCTCAATGGTAAATCCAAGCTCAAACGCGTATGAGACTTGAACTAGAGGAGTATAATTTTACAGTCGAATATCTGAAGGGTAAAGACAATTTTGTTGCGGATGCGTTATCAAGAATAACCATTCAACAGCTACAACAAATAAATGGATCAATAAAGAAAGTCACTACAAGATATCAAAGTAGACAAAATTCCTGCACAGGAAAAGAAAAAATAGAATTGCCATGGCAATCTATAGAAAAAGCTTCAAAGCCCAACGTATATAAAGTCATTAACAATGACGAAGTACGTAAAGTAGTGACCTTGCATGTAAAAAATATGCTATGTTTTTTTAAACATGGTAAGAAAATTACTGCAAGATATAATGTTAGCGATTTATATACCAATGGAACTCTTGACTTAGGTCAATTTTTCCAAAGGCTTGAAACGCAAGCCGGTATGAATAAAATCAGCCAACTCAAAGTGGCACCATGGGAAAATATCTTTGAACACGTTTCAATCGATAATTTCAAAAATTTGGGCAATAAAATAATATTAATTTCATTGAGAGTAGTGCTACTCAACCCGGTGACCCAAATATAAACAATAAAAGAAAAAGAAGCTCTATTGTCTACGTTCCATGATGTTCCAATACAAGGAGGTCACACAGGCATCTCAAAAACCTTGGCCAAGGTCAAAAGACATTATTATTGGAAAGGTATGACTCGAGATATTACTGAGTACATACGAAAATGTCCAAAATGCCAAAAATCAAAAGTGACAAGAAAAATAAAAACTCCTTTAACAATAACTGATACGCCAATACACGCTTTCGACAGGGTTACAGTAGACACGATTGGTCACTACCCAAGTCTGAAAATGGAAATGAATACGCAGTCACATTAATTTGTGATCTGACTAAATATCTAGTCGCGATTCCAATTCCAAACAAAAGTGCTAACACAGTAGCAAAAGCGATTTTTGAGAATTTTATTCTAAAGTACGGTCCAATGAAGACGTTCATTACGGACATGGGAACAGAATACATAAACCATTTATTAAAACATTTTAATAGCACAGACACCATAGAACCTTTATATAGTATAGATGATTATGCTAAAGAAAGTAAATATAGATTAAAAATAGCATATAAAAGAGCTAGAATTATGTTAGAAGAAAATAAGAGAAATAATAAGGAAATATATGATAAAAAAAGTAATAAACATAGATATATCGGTAGGAGATAAAGTCCTACTTAAGAATGAAACAGGACATAAGTTAGATCCAACTTATTTAGGACCCTATACAGTAGAAAAGTTAGAAGATAACGATAATATAATAATTAGGGATACTAAAAAAAAAAAACAAAAAGTACATAAGGATAGATTGAAATTTTATAATAATTGAATTGAAAACTCTTATATAAACAAAGAAAATTGTTCGAACAAAATAATACAAAACAATAAAAAGGAAAATGGAATTTAAGAAAAGGAAACTCAAAAAGAAAGAAAAATTCTTTTATTTAAAAAAAAAAGACAACATTTAAAATAAAATACTAACACATACATATATTTTTTTAAATACACATAGTTTTAAACCTATACATTTACACATACATATTAACAAACATTTTTATATTAAAATAATAAAAACAAAAAATTAAAAAAAAAAAAAATAAACACAAACAAAAATAATTAACATTAATACTTAATATAACTACATAAATTACGTTATTTTTTAAAAGGAGGGAGATGTAGCATGCGTACATATGTATATACATACATATGAATAAGGCTGCAACACTTTGTTGTTATGCCAACAGAATGCAAACATAAGCAGCGACCTTGTCGCAGCTCGCCTAACGCTAATTGCCCTCTGCGCATATTCACGTGCAGACGAAATATGATCCGCACTTGATAACAGCGACCGCCCATATAGCTAAGTCAGCGTTCTCACGCTTGACCGTCGCTGTGTATACATATGTGCGCGCATGACTCTCTTGCTGTATATAATAAGCCTAAAAACCATGTATGTAAAACGGCTGCTCACTGTTTCACGGTGGACAGCTCTAACTCCAAAAAAACATTGAATAAAGAACCATCAAGGAAGACTGACGTCTTTTCATCAGGTTACTATTATACTATACTCCCCATATATAGCCGAAATCCTATTAAGATCGGACCTTTATATCATGTAGCTTCCATAAGAACGATCGGTCGAAAATAGGTTGTAATAAATAAACATTTTATTTATCAAGATATCTTGACCAAACTCGGCATTTATTAGTTTTACTATGCTCCTCATATATATGCGAAATCCTATTAAGATCGCATCACTATATCATATAGCTGCTATTGGAACGATCTGTCAAAAATTAAATTTTTGTATTTTTTGTGTGAAAAAACTCGGCATTTATTAGATTTAATATGCTCCTCAAATATATGCAAAATCCTGTTAAGATCGGACCACTATATCATAGAGCTGCCATAGGAACGATCGGTCGAAAATTATGTTTTTGTATGTAAAAACATTTTGTTTATCAAGATATCTGTACCAAACTCGGCATTTATTAGTTCTACTATGCTTTTCATATATATTCAAAATCCTATTAAGAGCGGACCACTACATCATATAGCTGCCATAGGAACGATCGGTCGAAATTTAAATTTTTTTATAAAAAAAAAACATTTTGTTTATCAAGATACCTCGACCAAACTCGGCATTTATTTGTTTTATTATGCTCCTCATATATATGCAATCTCCTATTAAGATCGGACTATTATATCCTCATATATATGCGAAATCCAGTATATCCTCAAGGTAGTCATCTTGGACCTTTACTCTTTACACTTTTTATAAATGATCTTCCCTCTGTTATATCACATGCCCGTGTACTCATGTATGCGGACGATGTCAAACTTTTTCTATCATACACTAACCCCCTACATCATTCTCGTCTACAAGACGATTTGAACGCTATGCAACTTTGGTGTTCGGCCAATCAATTGCATCTAAATTGTTCAAAGTGTATGTTTATGACTTTTAATCGTACTACACCTTATCTTGTCAGTTATACAATCGACAATATCCCTTTGCAACGTATACTAACAGTTAAGGATCTAGGCGTTATTTTTGATTCTAAACTCTGTTTCAATTTTCATATAGATACCATTGTTAATGAGGCAAAAGGTGTACTTGGATTCATTAAACGATGGTCTAAAGAGTTTAACGATCCTTTTATAACAAAACTTCTGTACATCTCTCTTGTTCTGGTCTCTTGTTCTGGTCTCCACTTGCATCTGGTCTCCACAGTATATCAACAGCCAGGATCGTATTGAATCTGTTCAGAAGCAATTTCTGCTTTTTGCCTTACGAGGTTTAAATTGGGACCCTAATCTTCGGTTGCCGTCCTACTCCAGCAGACTGCTTCTTCTCAACCTTCCGTCGTTAATCAACCGTAGGACAATTCTCGGTGTTGTCCTTCTACATAAGTTGATTATTGGCGACATTGATTCGCCTTTTCTGCTAGGGCGTCTTCAATTCTCTGTTCCGGCTAGACCAACCAGAAATTATCGCCCCTTATTACTATCTACGTGCACAACTGATTACGCTATGCACAATTCTTTTCGCGTGCTATGTAAAAATTATAATAGTTTGCATCACGTTTTCTCTACCGAACTGTCTCTACCCCTAATAAAATCGTTGCTTTCAGGATACCTTCGGGAAGTCGCTGACCATTCCCAGCTATGAGCAGGGGCATAGCTAGCCGGACAGGCTGAAAAATTTTCCCCCACCGTGTCGGTGATTTCCCATTACTTTTCTCTTTGTCCTATCCACTTAACACTCTTTATCTAACTTACATTGCTTTACTTTATTAACAATTTTCTTACTTTCTTTTTTCTTATTTATTGTATTTTCTTTATTAATATAGCAAATTAAGATTATTTTTAATTTCACTTGAGATCACTTTTTTCCTACTTACTTTTCTATGCGCCTCATATGAATGCAAAGTCCTATTAAGATCGGACCACTATATCATATAGCTGTAATAAGAACGATCGGTCGAAATTTAAGTTGTTGTATAAAAAAAACATTTTATTTATCAAGAT
Source organism: Drosophila virilis (assembly GCF_030788295.1). Classification (NCBI taxonomy): domain Eukaryota; kingdom Metazoa; phylum Arthropoda; class Insecta; order Diptera; family Drosophilidae; genus Drosophila; species Drosophila virilis. Next base: position 207,044 of record NW_027212891.1, on the reverse strand, counting down.
ACCTCGACCAAACTCAGCATTTATTAGTTTTACTATGCTCCTCATAAATATGCGAAATCCTATTAAGATCGGACCACTATATCATATAGCTGCCATAGGAACGATAGGTCGAAAACTTAGTTTTTGTATGAAATAACATTTTGTTTATCAAGATACCTTGACCAAACTCGGAATTTATTGGTTTTACTATGCTCCTCATATATATGCAATCTGCTATTAAGATCGGACCACCATATCATATAGCTGCTATTGCAACGATCGGTCGATATTTAGGTTTTTGTAGGAAAAAACAATTTGCTTGTCAAGATATCCAAGCTCTTTATTTATTGGTTTTACTATGCTCCTCATATATCTGCAATTTCCTATTAAGATCGGACCATTATATCCTCATATATATGCGAAATCCTATTAAGATCGGACTACTATCTAATATACATAGCTGCCCTAGGAACGATCGTTCGAAAATTAAGCTTTTGTTTAAAAAACATTTTGTTTATCAAGATATCTTGACCAAACTCGACATTTATTAGTTTTAATATGCTCCTCATATATATGCAAAATCCTGTTAAGATCGGACCACCATATAATATACATAGCTGCCAAAGGAATAATCGGTCGAAAATTAAGGTTTTGTATGTAAAAACATTTTGTTTATTAAGATATCTTAACCAAACTCGGCATTTATTAGTTTTACTATGCTCCTCATATATATGCAAAACCCAATTAAGATTGGACCACTATAAAATATATATAGCTGCCATTTTTTTATTTTGTTTATTGATTTAATACTATCCTTCGTGGACAAGCATTAATTTTATAATTATAAACCTAGCTTATGTGTATTTCATACATTGAGTATAGTTGTTATTCTTAGAGAGAGTTAAATGGCTATGTTATTCCATGACAGAAGGTCAACGGGCTATATTGTCCCATGGGAGATACAGTGGGTGGGCTCTGCAGAGTCTTCTCCTTTGTTGGCTGTTGTCCAGCAGACAAATGTCTAGCGTTTTTGGATGGTTGTGTAATCGCTTGATATATCGTCTGCTGCTTTTGGCAATATCGCCTTTTACCCAGGGGAACTTGAGAACACCGTGGATGGTGGCGTTATCATGAATTGTGTGCGTTTGTAGCGATGCGTAATGCTTTGTTTTCGAATGTTTGAATGATCCGGATATTGGACCTGCAGGCTTTACCCCAGAGCTGGATTCCATACGTCCAGATTGGTCTGATGATCGCCTTGTAGGTCAGAATCTTGGAGGAGGTGGAAAGCCTTGATCTCCTTCCCATAAGCCAGTAGTAGGCTTTTAGTCGCTGCTCACACTTGTTTTGTTTTTATACCCTGAACCCATTAAAAATGGGTATAAGGGTATATTGTATTTGTGCCAAATCCTGATGTATGTAACAGGCAGAAGGAAGCATCTCCGAACCCATAAAGTTTATATATTCTTGATCAGCAGCAATAGCCGAGTCCATCTAGCCACGTCCGTCTGTCTGTCCGTCCGTGCGTCCGTATGTATGAACGCAAGGATCTCAGAACCTATAAGAGCTAGAGACTTGAAATTTTAGATGTAGGTGCTCCTAGTTCCGCAGATCGAGTTTGTTTCCGATAATCGATAACTTACTCCGTTTACAAGCAATCGATATAGACATCCTGTTTTTTTTAGCAAATTGGGTAAATAATAAGAGCTAGAGCCACCAAACATGATATGTTGCTTCTAGAATATTATAGATATTTCAAGTATCTTTCATTTCATGCCTATCGCCACCTCCCCGCTACCACCACAGAGCTATAAAACAAATTAATAACCCAACTTTTATTGCCAACCAATTTTAACCATAATTTAAATGCAATTGACTTTTTCAGAATACACAAATATTCTATGGTACAATAAGATATACTGTAAAAAATTTCATAAAGATGGGTTAGGAAAAACCAAAGCTTTATGCAACCGCGCAATTGAATGGGGCAGCAGCTTTAAGAATTTCTGTATACATGTACACACACATTCATGCGCGTCTGCTTCGCATTCTAACAGCATGGTAATTGCATCTTTTTTTTGTAATGTTATTTTAGTTCCTTTTTTTATCATAAGTACTTGATTGTTGGTGTGGCTGCTGAGTAGAGGCATAGCAGGTGGTGGTCTGTCGCGATTTGAAGCCCTACCGGGGAAAGTGTTATTTTTTTTTTTGCTGGTAATGCGGTCAGTTACGAGCTCGACCCCTGCCAAGGGAACTTTTTTTTATTAATTTATTTGGTGTTGGAATAAGAGGGTTCAGGGTATCCCCTAGTCGGTAGCTCCCGACTAGAACCTATTACTTGTTTTATTAGGTGTGCGCTCCAGGTGAGTTTCCTGTCTAGCGTTATTCCGAGATATTTAGGATTGGGTTCTTCTGGTGTTGTGACTCCGGAGTGCAAAGGTAGTCGCAGTTGGCTTGTCGCCATTGACTGTAATGTTTCACCGCTTTTGCCAGTCGTTGACGAGGTTCAATTGGATCTGCATCAGTGAGCTAGCTTCGCCAGGTGATTCCGAGATGGTGAGAAATTCCGTGTCGTCGGCGCACGTTTGGGTTCCCAGAAACGGGCAAGTCAGCTGTGTACACGTTATAGAGCAGCGGACCCAGAACACTTCCTTGAGGGACGCCAGCATGAATGTGTTTGGTGTTGGACACTGTTTCCCCACATTTAACTCGGAATGTTCGGTTCTCCAGATATGAAGCCAGAAACAAGAAGTAGGCCTGTGGGAGGTTACCCTTGAGCTTTTGCAGGAGCCCAGGATGCCAAACTCTGTCAAAGGCTTGTTTGACATCGAGGAATAAGGCGTAGCAATATTTTTTCTCCTCAAATGCATCGAGGATAGTTTGAACAACTCTGTGGCATTCCAGGGTTCCGTGACAGCGCCTGAAGCTAAATTGGTGATCCGGGATCAGACCGGCCTCGTCCAATACTGGCAAACCTCTACTGAAAAATACTCTTTCTAGTATCTTGCTCGTATATATGCAAGATCCTATTAAGATCGGACCACTATATCATATAGCTGGCAAAGGAACGATCGGTCGAAAATTAAGTTTTTGTATGAAAAACATTTTGTTTATAAAGATATCTTGACCAAACTCGGCATTTATTAGTTTTACTGTGCTGCTCATATATGCAATCTCCTATTAAGATCGGACCATTATATCCTCACATATATGCGAAATCCTATTAAGATCGGACCACTATATCACATAGCTGCCATACGAACGATCGATATCTTGATTAAACTCGGCATTTATTAGTTTTATTATGCTCCTCATATAAATGCAAAATCCTATTAAGATCGGATAACTATATAATATACATAGTCGCCATAGGAACGATCGGTCGAAAATTAAGTTTTTGTATGTATAAACATTTTGTTTATCAAGATATCCTGACCAAACTCGGCATTTATTAGTTTTTATATGCTCCCCATATATAAGCAAAATCCTATTAAGATCGACTACTCTATCATATAGCTGCCATAGGAACGCTCGGTCGAAAATTAAGTTTTTGTATAAAAAACATTTTGTTTATCAAGATATCTTGGCGGAACTCGGCATTTATTTGTTTTACTAGGCTCCTCATATATATGCAAAAATCTATTAAGATCGGACCACTTTATAATATACATATCTGCCATAGGAACTATCGGTCGAAAATTAAGTTTTTGTATGAAAAGCATTTTGTTTATCAAGATATCTTGACCAAACTCGGCATGTATTAGTTTTACTATGCTCCTCATATATATGCAATCTCCTATTAAGATTGGAACATTATATCCTCATATATGTGCGAAATACTATTAAGATCGGACAACTATATCATATAGCTGACATACGAACGATCGGTCGAAAATTAAGTTTTTGTATAACAAACATTTTGTTTATCAAGATATCTTGACCAAACTCGGCATTTATTAGTTTTACTAGGCTCCTCATATATATGCAAAATCCTATTAAGATCGGAGCACTATATAATATACATATCTGCCATATTAACTATCGGTCGAAAATTAAGTTTTTGTATGTATAAACATTTTGTTTATCAAGATATCTTGACCAAACTCGGCATTTATTAGTTTTTATATGCTCCCCATATATAAGCAAAATCCTATTAAGATCGACTACTCTATCATATAGCTGCCATAGGAACGCTCGGTCGAAAATTAAGTTTTTGTATAAAAACGTTTTGTTTATCAAGATATCATGACCAAACTCGGCATTAATTAGTTTTCTTATGCTCATCATATACATGTAATCTCCTGAAGATCGGACCACTATATCATATAGCTGCCATAGGAACGATCGGTCGAAAATTTAGTTTTTGTATGAAAAACATTTTGTTTATCAAGATATCTTGATCAAACTCGGCATATATAAGTTTTACTATGCTCCTCATATATATGCAAAATCCTATTAAGGTCGGACCACTATATAATATACATAGCTACCAAAGGAACGATTGGTCGAAAATTAAGTTTTTGTATGAAAAACATTTTGTTTATCAAGATATCTTGACCAAACTCGGCATTTATTAGTTTTACTATGCTCCTCATATATATGCAATCTCCTATTAAGATCGGACCATTATATCCTCATATATATGCGAAATCCTATTAAGATCGGAACACTATATCATATAGCTGCCATAGGAACGATCGGTCGAAAATTAAGTTCTTGTATAAAAACCATTTTCTTTATCAAGATATCTTGACCAAACTCGGCATTTATTGGTTTTACTATGCTCCTCATATACATGCAAAATCTTATTAAGATCGGACCACTATATCATATAGCTGCCGTAGGAACGATTTGTCGAAAATTAAGTTTTTGTATGAAAAACATTTTGTTTATCAAGATATCTTGATCAAACTTGGCATTTATAAGTTTTACTATGCTCCTCATATATATGCAAAATCCTACTAAGATCGGACCACTATATAACATACATAGCTGCCATAGGAACGATTGGTCGAAAATTAAGTTTTTCTATGAAAAACATTTTGTTTATCAAGATATCTTGACCAAACTCGGCATTTATTAGTTTTACTATGCTCCTCATATGTATGCAATCTCTCATTAAGATCAGACCACTATATAACATACAAAGCTGCCATAGGAACGATTGGTCGAAAATTAAGTTTTTGTATGAAAAACATTTTGTTTATCAAGATATCTTGACCAAACTCGGCATTTATAAGTTTTACTATGCTTCTCATATATATGCAAAATCCTACTAAGATCGGATCACTATATAACATACATAGTTGCCATAGGAACGATTGGTCGAAAATTAAGTTTTTGTATGAAAAACATTTTATTTATCAAGATATCTTGACCAAACTCGGCATTTATAAGTTTTACTATGCTCCTCATATATATGCAAAATCCTACTAAGATCGGACCACTATATAACATACATAGCTCCATAGGAACGATTGGTCGAAAATTAAGTTCTTGTATAAAAACCATTTTCTTTATCAAGATATCTTGACCAAACTCGGCATTTATTGGTTTTACTATGCTCCTCATATATATGCAAAATCTTATTAAGATCGGACCACTATATCATATAGCTGCCGTAGGAACGATTGGTCGAACATTAAGTTTTTGTATGAAAAACATTTTGTTTATCAAGATATCTTGACCAAACTCGGTATTTATTTGTTTCACTATGCTCCTCATATATATGCAATTTCCTATTAAGATCGGACCATTATATTCTCATATATATGCGAATTCCTATTAAGATCGCACCACCATATCTTATAGCTGCCATAGGAACGATCGATATCTTGATTAAACTCGGCATTTATTAGTTTTACTATGCTCTTCATATAAATGCAAAATCTTATTAAGATCGGTCTACTATATAATATACCTAGCTACCATAGGAACGGTCGGTCGAAAATTAAGTTTTTGTATGAAAAGCATTTTGTTTATCAAGATATCTTGGCCAAACTCGGCATTTATTAGTTTTACTATGCTCCTCATGTATATACAAAATCCTATTAAGAGCGGACCACTATATAATATACATAGCTGCCATAGGAACGATCGGTCGAAAATTAATTTTTTGCATGAAAAACATTTTGTTTATCTAGATATCTTGACCAAACTCGGCATTGATAGTTATACTATGCTGCTCGTATATATGCAAAATCCTATTAAGATCGGACCACAATATCATATAGCTGGCAAGGGAACGATCGGTCGAAAATTAAGTTTTTGTATGAAAAACATTTTGTTTATCAAGATATCTTGACCAAACTCGGTATTTATTAGTTTTACTATGCTCCTCATATATATGCAATCTCCTATTGAGATCGGACCATTATATCCTCACATATATGCGAAATCCTATTAAGATCGGACCACTATATCACATAGCTGCCATAGGAACGATCGATATCTTGATTAAACTCGGCATTTATTAGTTTTACTATGCTCCTCATATAAATGCAAAATCCTATTAAGATCGGACCACTATATAATATACATAGTCGCCATAGGAAGGATCGGTCGAAAATTAAGTTTTTGAATGAAAAACATTTTGTTTATCAAGATATCTTGATCAATTTCGGCATATATTAGTTTTACTATGCTCCTCATATATATGCAAAATCCTATTAAGATCGGAACACTATATAATATACATAGCTACCAAAGGAACGACTGGTCGAAAGTTAAGTTTTTGTATGAAAACCATTTTTTTTATCAAGATATCTTTACCAAACTCGGCATTTATTAGTTTTACTATGCTCCTCATATATATGCAATCTCCTATTAAGATCGGACCATTATATCCTCATATATATGCGAAATCCTATTAAGATCGGACCATTATATCATACAGCTGCCATAGGAACGATCGGTCGAAAATTAAGTTCTTGTATAAAAACCATTTTCTTTATCAAGATATCTTGACCAAACTCGGCATTTATTGGTTTTACTATGCTCCTCATATACATGCAAAATCTTATTAAGATCGGACCACTATATCATATAGCTGCCGTAGGAACGATTTGTCGAAAATTAAGTTTTTGTATGAAAAACATTTTGTTTATCAAGATATCTTGATCAAACTTGGCATTTATAAGTTTTACTATGCTCCTCATATATATGCAAAATCCTACTAAGATCGGACCACTATATAACATACATAGCTGCCATAGGAACGATTGGTCGAAAATTAAGTTTTTCTATGAAAAACATTTTGTTTATCAAGATATCTTGACCAAACTCGGCATTTATTAGTTTTACTATGCTCCTCATATGTATGCAATCTCTCATTAAGATCGGACCACTATATAACATACAAAGCTGCCATAGGAACGATTGGTCGAAAATTAAGTTTTTGTATGAAAAACATTTTGTTTATCAAGATATCTTGACCAAACTCGGCATTTATAAGTTTTACTATGCTTCTCATATATATGCAAAATCCTACTAAGATCGGATCACTATATAACATACATAGTTGCCATAGGAACGATTGGTCGAAAATTAAGTTTTTGTATGAAAAACATTTTATTTATCAAGATATCTTGACCAAACTCGGCATTTATAAGTTTTACTATGCTCCTCATATATATGCAAAATCCTACTAAGATCGGACCACTATATAACATACATAGCTCCATAGGAACGATTGGTCGAAAATTAAGTTCTTGTATAAAAACCATTTTCTTTGTCAAGATATCTTGACCAAACTCGGCATTTATTGGTTTTACTATGCTCCTCATATATATGCAAAATCTTATTAAGATCGGACCACTATATAATATAGCTGCCGTAGGAACGATTGGTCGAACATTAAGTTTTTGTATGAAAAACATTTTGTTTATCAAGATATCTTGACCAAACTCGGTATTTATTTGTTTCACTATGCTCCTCATATATATGCAATTTCCTATTAAGATCGGACCATTATATTCTCATATATATGCGAATTCCTATTAAGATCGCACCACCATATCTTATAGCTGCCATAGGAACGATCGATATCTTGATTAAACTCGGCATTTATTAGTTTTACTATGCTCTTCATATAAATGCAAAATCTTATTAAGATCGGTCTACTATATAATATACCTAGCTACCATAGGAACGGTCGGTCGAAAATTAAGTTTTTGTATGAAAAGCATTTTGTTTATCAAGATATCTTGACCAAACTCGGCATTTATTAGTTTTACTATGCTCCTCATGTATATACAAAATCCTATTAAGAGCGGACCACTATATAATATACATAGCTGCCATAGGAACGATCGGTCGAAAATTAATTTTTTGCATGAAAAACATTTTGTTTATCTAGATATCTTGACCAAACTCGGCATTGATAGTTATACTATGCTGCTCGTATATATGCAAAATCCTATTAAGATCGGACCACAATATCATATAGCTGGCAAGGGAACGATCGGTCGAAAATTAAGTTTTTGTATGAAAAACATTTTGTTTATCAAGATATCTTGACCAAACTCGGTATTTATTAGTTTTACTATGCTCCTCATATATATGCAATCTCCTATTGAGATCGGACCATTATATCCTCACATATATGCGAAATCCTATTAAGATCGGACCACTATATCACATAGCTGCCATAGGAACGATCGATATCTTGATTAAACTCGGCATTTATTAGTTTTACTATGCTCCTCATATAAATGCAAAATCCTATTAAGATCGGACCACTATATAATATACATAGTCGCCATAGGAAGGATCGGTCGAAAATTAAGTTTTTGAATGAAAAACATTTTGTTTATCAAGATATCTTGATCAATTTCGGCATATATTAGTTTTACTATGCTCCTCATATATATGCAAAATCCTATTAAGATCGGAACACTATATAATATACATAGCTACCAAAGGAACGACTGGTCGAAAGTTAAGTTTTTGTATGAAAACCATTTTTTTTATCAAGATATCTTTACCAAACTCGGCATTTATTAGTTTTACTATGCTCCTCATATATATGCAATCTCCTATTAAGATCGGACCATTATATCCTCATATATATGCGAAATCCTATTAAGATCGGACCATTATATCATACAGCTGCCATAGGAACGATCGGTCGAAAATTAAGTTCTTGTATAAAAACCATTTTCTTTATCAAGATATCTTGACCAAACTCGGCATTTATTGGTTTTACTATGCTCCTCATATACATGCAAAATCTTATTAAGATCGGACCACTATATCATATAGCTGCCGTAGGAACGATTTGTCGAAAATTAAGTTTTTGTATGAAAAACATTTTGTTTATCAAGATATCTTGATCAAACTTGGCATTTATAAGTTTTACTATGCTCCTCATATATATGCAAAATCCTACTAAGATCGGACCACTATATAACATACATAGCTGCCATAGGAACGATTGGTCGAAAATTAAGTTTTTCTATGAAAAACATTTTGTTTATCAAGATATCTTGACCAAACTCGGCATTTATTAGTTTTACTATGCTCCTCATATGTATGCAATCTCTCATTAAGATCGGACCACTATATAACATACAAAGCTGCCATAGGAACGATTGGTCGAAAATTAAGTTTTTGTATGAAAAACATTTTGTTTATCAAGATATCTTGACCAAACTCGGCATTTATAAGTTTTACTATGCTTCTCATATATATGCAAAATCCTACTAAGATCGGATCACTATATAACATACATAGTTGCCATAGGAACGATTGGTCGAAAATTAAGTTTTTGTATGAAAAACATTTTATTTATCAAGATATCTTGACCAAACTCGGCATTTATAAGTTTTACTATGCTCCTCATATATATGCAAAATCCTACTAAGATCGGACCACTATATAACATACATAGCTCCATAGGAACGATTGGTCGAAAATTAAGTTCTTGTATAAAAACCATTTTCTTTGTCAAGATATCTTGACCAAACTCGGCATTTATTGGTTTTACTATGCTCCTCATATATATGCAAAATCTTATTAAGATCGGACCACTATATAATATAGCTGCCGTAGGAACGATTGGTCGAACATTAAGTTTTTGTATGAAAAACATTTTGTTTATCAAGATATCTTGACCAAACTCGGTATTTATTTGTTTCACTATGCTCCTCATATATATGCAATTTCCTATTAAGATCGGACCATTATATTCTCATATATATGCGAATTCCTATTAAGATCGCACCACCATATCTTATAGCTGCCATAGGAACGATCGATATCTTGATTAAACTCGGCATTTATTAGTTTTACTATGCTCTTCATATAAATGCAAAATCTTATTAAGATCGGTCTACTATATAATATACCTAGCTACCATAGGAACGGTCGGTCGAAAATTAAGTTTTTGTATGAAAAGCATTTTGTTTATCAAGATATCTTGTCCAAACTCGGCATTTATTAGTTTTACTATGCTCCTCATGTATATACAAAATCCTATTAAGAGCAGACCACTATATAATATACATAGCTGCCATAGGAACGATCGGTCGAAAATTAATTTTTTGCATGAAAAACATTTTGTTTATCTAGATATCTTGACCAAACTCGGCATTGATAGTTATACTATGCTGCTCGTATATATGCAAAATCCTATTAAGATCGGACCACAATATCATATAGCTGGCAAGGGAACGATCGGTCGAAAATTAAGTTTTTGTATGAAAAACATTTTGTTTATCAAGATATCTTGACCAAACTCGGTATTTATTAGTTTTACTATGCTCCTCATATATATGCAATCTCCTATTGAGATCGGACCATTATATCCTCACATATATGCGAAATCCTATTAAGATCGGACCACTATATCACATAGCTGCCATAGGAACGATCGATATCTTGATTAAACTCGGCATTTATTAGTTTTACTATGCTCCTCATATAAATGCAAAATCCTATTAAGATCGGACCACTATATAATATACATAGTCGCCATAGGAAGGATCGGTCGAAAATTAAGTTTTTGAATGAAAAACATTTTGTTTATCAAGATATCTTGATCAATTTCGGCATATATTAGTTTTACTATGCTCCTCATATATATGCAAAATCCTATTAAGATCGGAACACTATATAATATACATAGCTACCAAAGGAACGACTGGTCGAAAGTTAAGTTTTTGTATGAAAACCATTTTTTTTATCAAGATATCTTTACCAAACTCGGCATTTATTAGTTTTACTATGCTCCTCATATATATGCAATCTCCTATTAAGATCGGACCATTATATCCTCATATATATGCGAAATCCTATTAAGATCGGACCATTATATCATACAGCTGCCATAGGAACGATTGGTCGAAAATTAAGTTCTTGTACAAAAACCATTTTCTTTATCAAGATATCTTGACCAAACTCGGCATTTATTAGTTTTACTATGCTCCTCATATATATGCAAAATCCTATTAAGATCGGACCACTATATCATATAGCTGCCGTAGAAACGATTTGTCGAAAATTAAGTTTTTGTACGAAAAACATTTTGTTTATCAAGATATCTTGATCAAACTTGGCATTTATAAGTTTTACTATGCTCCTCATATATATGCAATCTCCTATTAAGATCGGACCATTATATCCTCATATATATGCGAAATCCTATTAAGATCGGAACACCATATCATATAGCTGCAATAGGAACGATCGGTCGAAAATTAAGTTTTTGCATGAAAAACATTTTGTTTATCAAGATATCTTGACCAAACTCGGCATTTATTAGTTTTTCTATGCTGCTCGTATATACGCAAAATCCTATTAAGATCGGACCACTATATAATATACATAGCTGCCGTAGGAAAGATTAGTCGAAAATTAATTTTTTGTATGAAAAACAATTTGTTTATCAAGATATCTTGATCAAACTCGGCATTTATAAGTTTTACTAAGCTTCTCATATATATGCAAAATCCTATTAAGATCGGACCACTATATAATATACATAGCTACCAAAGGAACGATTGGTCAAAAATTAAGTTTTTGTATGAAAAAACATTTTGTTTTTCAAGATATCTTGACCAAACTCGGCATTTATCAGTTTTACTATGCTCCTCATATATATGCAAAATCCTATTAAGATCGGACCACTCTATCATATAGCTGCCATAGGAACGATCGGTCGAAAATTAAGTCGTATGAAAAAATATTTTGATTATCAAGATATCTTAGCCAAACTCGGCATTTACTATTTTCCCGGTACTTCTTAGATAGGGGCAAAGCACTATGAGCATTATGAAAAGGTTGGGTCTGCAAGGGTATTAGATCTGTGGCGTGCCGAAGATAGCCCTTCTTTCTCGTTTAAATTAAAGTTTGTCTAGGTCATTTCCCTGGCTCATATATTTCTTTTTTAAACATTTGTTATGTAATTTATATAGTTTATAAAAACGATTTGCGCACATAATAACAACAATTATTATTAACAGTGTGTGTATTAGTTCTAAGTCATTATTATTTGACTCTACTTTATTAATGACATTAGCAGTGGAGTCCACTGACTTAACGTCTACTATTGCCATTTTGGGCGTATATATTTTTAGAGTGTATTTATAACTATTTGTTGTATCTTCAGTAAATTTTACTATTGCATTGCTTTGCATTTACGTTAACAAATTTTCTACCTATTGGTTTGTATAGCTTTACGGGCTATACTTCTAATTGAGCGGAGATGGTTCCGCATAATTTATAATCGCCGGCTTGGCTACGCTGACGCTCCTTCGTAGGCGAAAGTCGTGGAGTGCCCCTTGCGCTGTTGCCTTCACTGGCCTATTGGCTCAGGCGAGGCCGGTGTCGGTCTTCGCACTGGTCTTTGGTCCCAAGCATGCGAATTTGCATGCTGGAGCGTATAGTGGTCCAGGGCAGTCGTTCGGGCAGACGTCAGGTTTTTTCGGCAACGGCTTTTGAGATGGTGGTTTTTTCATTAGTTTTTCATTTATGACTTTGATATTTGCTGAGTGAGTTGCGGTATTTGGCTTTCTTTGCTGGAGGCTTTCAGAAAATCAAGTTCGGTAGTTAATTTTTGTGCCGTTGCCCATGTGGGCGGCATATTCGTGTATAATAGCCACTTAATGTGTGCTATTCTTTTATTTATTTTGTTTTTCAGGCTTCCGGGTTTGCCCATTACCCGCACTCTACTCACTCAGACTTTGTTTTTTCTTTCAATCTAAAAGTCTCCCGCTCTGGCGTAAGGGACGGATTGCCTCTCACACTTGTTGACTGCTGGTCATCACTTGTAAGACTTTTCATAGTTGTTGTTGTTTTGTATAGTTGTTGTTGTGTGTTTTTTGTTACTGCCGTTACTGCTGTCCTTCCATGTCCAGGTCTGTTTTGACCTTAGTCACGGTCGCCATGTTATAGTTATTAAAGTCGATTCCAAATAGTTAAACACTCGGGCACGTCTGTGCCGTTTGACTATAGCTTTTTCAATGTTTTATTCAATATATTCTTATGGCTAAGACCGCATAGCTGCGCTGCCGGTTACGCCAGCAGCGGAGCGGCTTCATACATATTTTGTCTTATCAGCATAATGGGGAGAGAGAGGGTCTTATGAACATATTTGCATGTATGTATATATGTGCTATGAATGGTCAGCGTGGCTCATAAGTGGGCGATCATATTACACGCTCACTCGAAAAGGTTTTGTTTGTGTACTGCAACAATGGGTTGCTGTTTTATTTATGCTTAAACGATGTTACTTTATTGGTGCAGTGTACCCTCAATATATGCACATACTACAATATATGCAAAATCCTATTAAGATCGGACCACTATATAATATACATAGCTGCCATAGGAACAATCGGTCGAAAATTAAGTTTTTGTATGAAAAACATTTTGTTTATCAAGATATCTTGACCAAACTCTGCATTTATTAGTTTTACTATGCGGACCATATATATGCAATCTCCTATTAAGATCGGAACATTATATCCTCATATATATGCGAAATCCTATTAAGATCGGACCACTATATCATATAGCTGCCATAGGAACGTTCGGTCGAAAATTAAGTTTTTGTATGAAAAACATTTTGTTTATCAAGATATCTTGATCAAACCTGGCATTTATTAGTTTTACTATGCTCCTCATATATATGCAATCTCCTATTAACATCGGACCACTATATCATATAGCTGCCATAGGAACGATCGGTCGAAAATTAAGTTTTTGTATGAAAAACATATTGTTTTTCAAGATATCTTGGCCAAACTCGGCACTTATTAGTTTTAGTTTACTCCTCATATATATGCAAAATCCTATTAACATCGGAACACTATATCATATAGCTGCTATAGGATCGATCGGTCGAAAATTAAGTTTTTGTATGAAAAAAACATTTTGTTTTTCAAGATATCTTGACCAAACTCGACATTTAATAGTTTTACTTTACTCTTCATATATATGCAAAATCCTATTAAGATCGGACCACTATATCATATACCTGCCATAGGAACGATCGGTCGAAAATTAAGTTTTTGTATGAAAAACATTTTGTTTTTCAAGATATCTTGACCAAACTCGGCACTTAGTAGTTTTACTTTACTCCTCATATATATGCAAAATCCTACTAAGATCGGACCACTATATCATATAGCTGCCATAGGATCGATCGGTCGAAAATTAAGTTTTTGTATGAAAAAACATTTTGTTTTTCAAGATATCTTGACCAAACTCGGCATTTATTAGTTTTACTATGCTCCTCATATATATGCAAAATCCTATTAAGATCGGACCACTATATAATATACATATCTGCCATAGGAACTATCGGTCGAAAATTAAGTTTTAGTATGAAAAACATTTTGTTTTTCAAGATATCTTGACCAAACTCGGCACTTATTAGTTTTACTTTACTCCTCATATATATGCAAAATCCTACTAAGATCGGACCACTCTATCATATAGCTGCCATAGGAACGATCGGTCGAAAATTAAGTCGTATGAAAAAATATTTTGATTATCAAGATATCTTGACCAAACTCGGCATTTACTATTTTCCCGGTACTTCTTAGATAGGGGCAAAGCACTATGCACTGCAAGGGTATTAGATCTGTGGCGTGCCGAAGATAGCTCTTCTTTCTCGTTTAAATTAAAGTTTGTCTAGGTCATTTCCCTGGCTCATATATTTCTTTTTTAAACATTTGTTATGTAATTTATATAGTTCTCAGTCATTATTATTTGACTCTACTTTATTAATGACATTAGCAGTGGAGTCCACTGACTTAACGTTTACTATTGCCATTTTGGGCGTATATATTTTTAGAGTGTATTTATAACTATTTGTTGTATCTTCAGTAAATTTTACTATTGCATTGCTTTGCATTTACGTTAACAAATTTTTTTACCTATTGGTTTGTATAGCTTTACGGGCTGTACTTCTAATTGAGCGGAGATGGTTCCGCATAATTTATAATCGCCGGTTTGGCTACGCTGACGCTCCTTCGTAGGCGAAAGTCGTGGAGTGCCCCTTGCGCTGTTGCCTTCACTGCTTCTGATGTCCGTGGCCTATTGGCTCAGGCGAGGCCGGTGTCGGTCTTCGCACTGGTCTTTGGTCCTAAGCATGCGAATTTGCATGCTGGAGCGTATAGTGGTCCAGGGCAGTCGTTCGGGCAGACGTCAGGTTTTTTCGTCAACGGCTTTGGAGATGGTGGTTTTTTTCATTAGTTTTTCATTTATAACTTTGATATTTGCTGAGTGAGTTGCGGTATTTGGCTTTCTTTGCTGGAGGCTTTCAGAAAATCAAGTTCGGTAGTTAATTTTTGTGCCGTTGCCCATGTGGGCGGCATATTCGTGTATAATAGCCACTTAATGTGTCCTATTCTTTTATTTATTTTGTTTTTCAGGCCTCCGCGTTTGCCCATTTCTCGCACTCTACTCACTCAGACTTTGTTTTTTCTTTCAATCTCAAAGTCTCCCGCGCTGGCGTAAGGGACGGATTGCCTCTCACACTTGTTGACTGCTGGTCATCACTTGTAAGACTTTTCATAGTTGTTGTTGTTTTGTATAGTTGTTGTTGTGTGTTTTTTGTTACTGCCGTTACTGCTGTCCTTCCATGTCCAGGTCTGTTTTGACCTTAGTCACGGTCGCCATGTAATAGTTATTAAAGTCGATTCCAAATAGTTAAACACTCGGGCACGTCTGTGCCGTTTGACTTTAGCTTTTTCAATGTTTTATTCAATATATTCTTATGGCTAAGACCGCATAGCTGCGCTGCCGGTTACGCCAGCAGCGGAGCGGCTTCATACATATTTTGTCTTATCAGCATAATGGGGAGAGAGAGGGTCTTATGTACATATTTGCATGTATGTATATATGTGCTACGAATGGTCAGCGTGGCTCATAAGTGGGCGATCATATTACACGCTCACTCGAAAAGGTTTTGTTTGTGTACTGCAACAATGGGTTGCTGATTTATTTATGCTTAAACGATGTTACTTTATTGGTGCAGTGTACCCTCAATATATGCACATACTACAATATATGCAAAATCCTATTAAGATCGGACCACTATATAATATACATAGCTGCCATAGGAACAATCGGTCGAAAATTAAGTTGTTGTATGAAAAACATTTTGTTTATCAAGATATCTTGACCAAACTCTGCATTTATTATTTTTACTATGCTCACCATATATATGCAATCGCCTATTAAGATCGGAACATTATATCCTCATATATATGCGAAATCCTATTAAGATCGGACCACTATATCATGTAGCTGCCATAGGAACGTTCGGTCGAAAATTAAGTTTTTGTATGAAAAGAATTTGGTTTTCAAGATATCTTGATCAAACTCGGCATTTATTAGTTTTACTATGCTCCTCATATATATTCAATCTCCTATTAAGATCGGACCACTATATCATATAGCTGCCATAGGAATGATCGGTCGAAAATTAAGTTTTTGTATGAAAAACATTTTGTTTTTCAAGATATCTTGACCAAACTCGGCACTTATTAGTTTTACTTTACTCCTCATATATGCAAAATCCTATTAAGATCGGACCACTATATCATATAGCTGCTCCTATAGCATCCTAATCGATCGGTCGAAAATTAAGTTTTTGTATGAAAAAAACATTTTGTTTTTCAAGATATCTTGACCAAACTCGGCATTTAATAGTTTTACTTTACTCTTCATATATATGCAAAATCCTATTAAGATCGGACCACTATATCATATAGCTGCCATAGGAACGATCGGTCGAAAATTAAGTCGTATGAAAAAATATTTTGATTATCAAGATATCTTGACCAAACTCGGCATTTACTATTTTCCCGGTACTTCTTATATAGGGGCAAAGCACTATGAGCATTATGAAAAGGGTGGGTCTGCAAGGGTATTAGATCTGTGGCGTGCCGAAGATAGCCCTTCTTTCTCGTTTAAATTAAAGTTTGTCTAGGTCATTTCCCTGGCTCATATATTTTTTTTTTAAACATTTTGTATGTAATTTATATAGTTTATAAAAACTATTTGCGCACATAATAACAACAATTATTATTAACAGTGTGTGTATTAGTTCTAAGTCATTATTATTTGACTCTACTTTATTAATGACATTAGCAGTGGAGTCCACTGACTTAACGTCTACTATTGCCATTTTGGGCGTATATATTTTTAGAGTGTATTTATAACTATTTGTTGTATCTTCAGTAAATTTTACTATTGCGTTGCTTTGCATTTACGTTAACAAATTTTCTACCTATTGGTTTGTATAGCTTTACGGGCTATACTTCTAATTGAGCGGAGATGGTTCCGCATAATTTATAATCGCCGGTTTGGCTACGCTGACGCTCCTTCGTAGGCGAAAGTCGTGGAGTGCCCCTTGCGCTGTTGCCTTCACTGCTTCTGATGTCCGTGGCCTATTGGCTCAGGCGAGGCCGGTGTCGGTCTTCGCACTGGTCTTTGGTCCTAAGCATGCGAATTTGCATGCTGGAGCGTATAGTGGTCCAGGGCAGTCGTTCGGGCAGACGTCAGGTTTTTTCGTCAACGGCTTTGGAGATGGTGGTTTTTTCATTAGTTTTTCATTTATAACTTTGATATTTGCTGAGTGAGTTGCGGTATTTGGCTTTCTTTGCTGGAGGCTTTCAGAAAATCAAGTTCGGTAGTTAATTTTTGTGCCGTTGCCCATGTGGGCGGCATATTCGTGTATAATAGCCACTTAATGTGTCCTATTCTTTTATTTATTTTGTTTTTCAGGCCTCCGCGTTTGCCCATTTCTCGCACTCTACTCACTCAGACTTTGTTTTTTCTTTCAATCTCAAAGTCTCCCGCGCTGGCGTAAGGGACGGATTGCCTCTCACACTTGTTGACTGCTGGTCATCACTTGTAAGACTTTTCATAGTTGTTGTTGTTTTGTATAGTTGTTGTTGTGTGTTTTTTGTTACTGCCGTTACTGCTGTCCTTCCATGTCCAGGTCTGTTTTGACCTTAGTCACGGTCGCCATGTAATAGTTATTAAAGTCGATTCCAAATAGTTAAACACTCGGGCACGTCTGTGCCGTTTGACTTTAGCTTTTTCAATGTTTTATTCAATATATTCTTATGGCTAAGACCGCATAGCTGCGCTGCCGGTTACGCCAGCAGCGGAGCGGCTTCATACATATTTTGTCTTATCAGCATAATGGGGAGAGAGAGGGTCTTATGTACATATTTGCATGTATGTATATATGTGCTACGAATGGTCAGCGTGGCTCATAAGTGGGCGATCATATTACACGCTCACTCGAAAAGGTTTTGTTTGTGTACTGCAACAATGGGTTGCTGTTTTATTTATGCTTAAACGATGTTACTTTATTGGTGCAGTGTACCCTCAATATATGCACATACTACAATATATGCAAAATCCTATTAAGATCGGACCACTATATAATATACATAGCTGCCATAGGAACAATCGGTCGAAAATTAAGTTTTTGTATGAAAAACATTTTGTTTATCAAGATATCTTGACCAAACTCTGCATTTATTAGTTTTACTATGCGGACCATATATATGCAATCTCCTATTAAGATCGGAACATTATATCCTCATATATATGCGAAATCCTATTAAGATCGGACCACTATATCATATAGCTGCCATAGGAACGTTCGGTCGAAAATTAAGTTTTTGTATGAAAAACATTTTGTTTATCAAGATATCTTGATCAAACCTGGCATTTATTAGTTTTACTATGCTCCTCATATATATGCAATCTCCTATTAACATCGGACCACTATATCATATAGCTGCCATAGGAACGATCGGTCGAAAATTAAGTTTTTGTATGAAAAACATATTGTTTTTCAAGATATCTTGGCCAAACTCGGCACTTATTAGTTTTAGTTTACTCCTCATATATATGCAAAATCCTATTAACATCGGAACACTATATCATATAGCTGCTATAGGATCGATCGGTCGAAAATTAAGTTTTTGTATGAAAAAAACATTTTGTTTTTCAAGATATCTTGACCAAACTCGACATTTAATAGTTTTACTTTACTCTTCATATATATGCAAAATCCTATTAAGATCGGACCACTATATCATATACCTGCCATAGGAACGATCGGTCGAAAATTAAGTTTTTGTATGAAAAACATTTTGTTTTTCAAGATATCTTGACCAAACTCGGCACTTAGTAGTTTTACTTTACTCCTCATATATATGCAAAATCCTACTAAGATCGGACCACTATATCATATAGCTGCCATAGGATCGATCGGTCGAAAATTAAGTTTTTGTATGAAAAAACATTTTGTTTTTCAAGATATCTTGACCAAACTCGGCATTTATTAGTTTTACTATGCTCCTCATATATATGCAAAATCCTATTAAGATCGGACCACTATATAATATACATATCTGCCATAGGAACTATCGGTCGAAAATTAAGTTTTAGTATGAAAAACATTTTGTTTTTCAAGATATCTTGACCAAACTCGGCACTTATTAGTTTTACTTTACTCCTCATATATATGCAAAATCCTACTAAGATCGGACCACTCTATCATATAGCTGCCATAGGAACGATCGGTCGAAAATTAAGTCGTATGAAAAAATATTTTGATTATCAAGATATCTTGACCAAACTCGGCATTTACTATTTTCCCGGTACTTCTTAGATAGGGGCAAAGCACTATGCACTGCAAGGGTATTAGATCTGTGGCGTGCCGAAGATAGCTCTTCTTTCTCGTTTAAATTAAAGTTTGTCTAGGTCATTTCCCTGGCTCATATATTTCTTTTTTAAACATTTGTTATGTAATTTATATAGTTCTCAGTCATTATTATTTGACTCTACTTTATTAATGACATTAGCAGTGGAGTCCACTGACTTAACGTTTACTATTGCCATTTTGGGCGTATATATTTTTAGAGTGTATTTATAACTATTTGTTGTATCTTCAGTAAATTTTACTATTGCATTGCTTTGCATTTACGTTAACAAATTTTTTTACCTATTGGTTTGTATAGCTTTACGGGCTGTACTTCTAATTGAGCGGAGATGGTTCCGCATAATTTATAATCGCCGGTTTGGCTACGCTGACGCTCCTTCGTAGGCGAAAGTCGTGGAGTGCCCCTTGCGCTGTTGCCTTCACTGCTTCTGATGTCCGTGGCCTATTGGCTCAGGCGAGGCCGGTGGCGGTCTTCGCACTGGTCTTTGGTCCTAAGCATGCGAATTTGCATGCTGGAGCGTATAGTGGTCCAGGGCAGTCGTTCGGGCAGACGTCAGGTTTTTTCGTCAACGGCTTTGGAGATGGTGGTT
Source organism: Drosophila virilis (assembly GCF_030788295.1). NCBI lineage: Eukaryota > Metazoa > Arthropoda > Insecta > Diptera > Drosophilidae > Drosophila > Drosophila virilis. Next base: position 186,278 of record NW_027212891.1, on the reverse strand, counting down.
TTTTCATTAGTTTTTCATTTATAACTTTGATATTTGCTGAGTGAGTTGCGGTATTTGGCTTTCTTTGCTGGAGGCTTTCAGAAAATCAAGTTCGGTAGTTAATTTTTGTGCCGTTGCCCATGTGGGCGGCATATTCGTGTATAATAGCCACTTAATGTGTCCTATTCTTTTATTTATTTTGTTTTTCAGGCCTCCGCGTTTGCCCATTTCTCGCACTCTACTCACTCAGACTTTGTTTTTTCTTTCAATCTCAAAGTCTCCCGCGCTGGCGTAAGGGACGGATTGCCTCTCACACTTGTTGACTGCTGGTCATCACTTGTAAGACTTTTCATAGTTGTTGTTGTTTTGTATAGTTGTTGTTGTGTGTTTTTTGTTACTGCCGTTACTGCTGTCCTTCCATGTCCAGGTCTGTTTTGACCTTAGTCACGGTCGCCATGTAATAGTTATTAAAGTCGATTCCAAATAGTTAAACACTCGGGCACGTCTGTGCCGTTTGACTTTAGCTTTTTCAATGTTTTATTCAATATATTCTTATGGCTAAGACCGCATAGCTGCGCTGCCGGTTACGCCAGCAGCGGAGCGGCTTCATACATATTTTGTCTTATCAGCATAATGGGGAGAGAGAGGGTCTTATGTACATATTTGCATGTATGTATATATGTGCTACGAATGGTCAGCGTGGCTCATAAGTGGGCGATCATATTACACGCTCACTCGAAAAGGTTTTGTTTGTGTACTGCAACAATGGGTTGCTGATTTATTTATGCTTAAACGATGTTACTTTATTGGTGCAGTGTACCCTCAATATATGCACATACTACAATATATGCAAAATCCTATTAAGATCGGACCACTATATCATATAGCTGCCATAGGAACGATCGGTCGAAAATTAAGTCGTATGAAAAAATATTTTGATTATCAAGATATCTTGACCAAACTCGGCATTTACTATTTTCCCGGTACTTCTTATATAGGGGCAAAGCACTATGAGCATTATGAAAAGGGTGGGTCTGCAAGGGTATTAGATCTGTGGCGTGCCGAAGATAGCCCTTCTTTCTCGTTTAAATTAAAGTTTGTCTAGGTCATTTCCCTGGCTCATATATTTTTTTTTTAAACATTTTGTATGTAATTTATATAGTTTATAAAAACTATTTGCGCACATAATAACAACAATTATTATTAACAGTGTGTGTATTAGTTCTAAGTCATTATTATTTGACTCTACTTTATTAATGACATTAGCAGTGGAGTCCACTGACTTAACGTCTACTATTGCCATTTTGGGCGTATATATTTTTAGAGTGTATTTATAACTATTTGTTGTATCTTCAGTAAATTTTACTATTGCGTTGCTTTGCATTTACGTTAACAAATTTTCTACCTATTGGTTTGTATAGCTTTACGGGCTATACTTCTAATTGAGCGGAGATGGTTCCGCATAATTTATAATCGCCGGTTTGGCTACGCTGACGCTCCTTCGTAGGCGAAAGTCGTGGAGTGCCCCTTGCGCTGTTGCCTTCACTGCTTCTGATGTCCGTGGCCTATTGGCTCAGGCGAGGCCAGTGTCGGTCTTCGCACTGGTCTTTGGTCCCAAGCATGCGAATTTGCATGCTGGAGCGTATAGTGGTCCAGGGCAGTCGTTCGGGCAGACGTCAGGTTTTTTCGTCAACGGCTTTGGAGATGGTGGTTTTTTCATTAGTTTTTCATTTATAACTTTGATATTTGCTGAGTGAGTTGCGGTATTTGACTTTCTTTTCTGGAGGCTTTCTTTCACAAAATCAAGTTCGGAAGTTAATTTTTGTGCCGTTGCCCATGTGGTCGGCGTATTCGTGTATAATAGCCACTTAATTTGTGCAATTCTTTTATTTATTTTGTTTTTCTGGCCTCCGCGTTTGCCCATTACTCGCACTCTACTCACTCAGACTTTGTTTTTTCTTTCAATCTCAAAGTCTCCCGCGCTGGCGTAAGGGACGGATTGCCTCTCACACTTGTTGACTGCTGGTCATCACTTGTAAGACTTTTCATAGTTGTTGTTTTGTATAGTTGTTGTTGTGTGTTTTTTGTTACTGCCGTTACTGCTGTCCTTCCATGTCCAGGTCTGTTTCGACCTTAGTCACGGTCGCCATGTAATAGTTAATAAAGTCGATTCCAAATAGTTAAACACTCGGGCACGTCTGTGCCGTTTGACTTTAGCTTTTTCAATGTTTTATTCAATATATTCTTATGGCTAAGACCGCATAGCTGCGCTGCCGGTTACGCCAGCAGCGGAGCGGCTTCATACATATTTTGTCTTATCAGCATAATCGGGAGAGAGAGGGTCTTATGTACATATTTGCATGTATGTATATATGTGCATGGCTCATAAGTGGGCGATCATATTACACGCTCACTCGAAAAGGTTTTGTTTGTGTACTGCAACAATGGGTTGCTGATTTATTTATGCTTAAACGATGTTACTTTATTGGTGCAGTGTACCCTCAATATATGCACATACTACAATATATGCAAAATCCTATTAAGATCGGACCACTATATCATATAGCTGCCATAGGAACGTTCGGTCGAAAATTAAGTTTTTGTATGAAAAACATTTTGTTTATCAAGATATCTTGATCAAACTCGGCATTTATTAGTTTTACTATGCTCACCATATATATGCAATCTCCTATTAAGATCGGACCACTATATCATATAGCTGTCATAGAAGCTATCGGTAGAAAATTAAGTTTTTGTATAAAAAATATTTTGTTTATCAAGATATCGTAACCTAACTCGGCATTTATTAGTTTTACTATGCTTGTCATATATATTCAAAATCCTATTAAGATCGGACCACTCTTTCATATAGCTGCCATAGGAACGATCGGTCGAAAATTAAGTCGTATGAAAAAATATTTTGATTATCAAGATATCTTGACCAAACTCGGCATTTACTATTTTCCCGGTACTTCTTAGATAGGGGCAAAGCACTATGAGCATTATGAAAAGGTTGGGTCTGCAAGGGTATTAGATCTGTGGCGTGCCGAAGATAGCCCTTCTTTCTCGTTTAAATTAAAGTTTGTCTAGGTCATTTCCCTGGCTCATATATTTCTTTTTTAAACATTTGTTATGTAATTTATATAGTTCTAAGTCATTATTATTTGACTCTACTTTATTAATGACATTAGCAGTGGAGTCCACTGACTTAACGTCTACTATTGCCATTTTGGGCGTATATATTTTTAGAGTGTATTTATAACTATTTGTTGTATCTTCAGTAAATTTTACTATTGCATTGCTGTGCATTTACGTTAACAAATTTTCTACCTATTGGTTTGTATAGCTTTACGGGCTATACTTCTAATTGAGCGGAGATGGTTCCGCATAATTTATAATCGCCGGTTTGGCTACGCTGACGCTCCTTCGTAGGCAAAAGTCGTGGAGTGCCCCTTGCGCTGTTGCCTTCACTGCATCTGATGTCCGTGGCCTATTGGCTCAGGCGAGGCCGGTGTCGGTCTTCGCACTGGTCTTTGGTCCTAAGCATGCGAATTTGCATGCTGGAGCGTATAGTGGTCCAGGGCAGTCGTTCGGGCAGACGTCAGGTTTTTTCGTCAACGGCTTTGGAGATGGTGGTTCTTTCATTAGTTTTTCATAACTTTGATATTTGCTTTTTTTATATTTTTGATATTTGCTGAGCGAGTTGCGGTATTTGGCTTTCTTTGCTGGAGGCTTTCAGAAAATCAAGTTCGGTAGTTAATTTTTGTGCCGTTGCCCATGTGGGCGGCATATTCGTGTATAATAGCCACTTAATGTGTGCTGTTCTTTTATTTATTTTGTTTTTCAGGCCTCCGCGTTTGCCCATTACTCGCACTCTACTCACTCAGACTTTGTTTTTTCTTTCAATCTCAAAGTCTCCCGCGCTGGCGTAAGGGACGGATTGCCTCTCACACTTGTTGACTGCTGGTCATCACTTGTAAGACTTTTCATAGTTGTTGTTGTTTTGTATAGTTGTTGTTGTGTGTTTTTTGTTACTGCCGTTACTGCTGTCCTTCCATGTCCAGGTCTGCTTTGACCTTAGTCACGGTCGCCATGTAATAGTTATTAAAGTCGATTCCAAATAGTTAAACATTCGGGCACGTCTGTGCCGTTTGACTTTAGCTTTTTCAATGTTTTATTCAATATATTCTTATGGCTAAGACCGCATAGCTGCGCTGCCGGTTACGCCAGCAGCGGAGCGGCTTCATACATATTTTGTCTTATCGGCATAATCGGGAGAGAGAGGGTCTTATGTACATATTTGCATGTATGTATATATGTGCTACGAATGGTCAGCGTGGCTCATAAGTGGGCGATCATATTACACGCTCACTCGAAAAGGTTTTGTTTGTGTACTGCAACAATGGGTTGCTGATTTATTTATGCTTAAACGATGTTACTTTATTGGTGCAGTGTGCCCTCAATATATGCACATACTACAATATATGCAAAATCCTATTAAGATCGGACCACTATATAATGTACATAGCTGCCATAGGAACAATCGGTCGAAAATTAAGTTTTTGTATGAAAAACATTTTGTTTATTAAGATATCTTGACCAAACTCTGCATTTATTAGTTTTACTATGCTCACCATATATATGCAATCTCCTATTAATATCGGAACATTATATCCTCATATATATGCGAAATCCTATTAAGATCGGACCACTACATCATATAGCTGCCATAGGAACCTTCGGTCGAAAATTAAGTTTTTGTATGAAAAACATTTTGTTTATCAAGATATCTTGATAAAACTCGGCATTTATTAGTTTTACTATGCTCACCATATATATGCAATCTCCTGTTAAGATCGGACCACTATATCATATAGCTGTCATAGGAACGATCGGTGGAAAATAAGTTTGCGATTATTGCCTCGGTTGGATATATTTCTCTGATGCAGCGCAGCATATAGGACTGTGTTTGACTGTCCGGTTGCTTCTGTGCAACTATTTACAAATTTTGATACGGCATCATTCATAGTATTGAAGGTACCAGCTTCCATGATAAGTTTTACATTACCGATTGTGCAATTTTTAGTTATTGCTTTGACTGCATGCTGAGTGGAATAACTTCTGCCTAACTCTAGGGGTAAGCCGTCTGTTATATATGCACCTCCTAACGTTTTTGTCAACTGCTCGCCCTTTAGTATGTACTGGTAAGCAGATTTATTGCTCGTGTTCGCCTTTTATTAATTCTAATATTTGTAATGCACCAATAAAACTTGTTAAGTTTTCAGCTTTACCATCAAATATTGGTATAAGCTTGGATGCTGTATTAATAAAATCAATATTAGATTGCGCCATTGTGATATTGCTGCTTAATTTATTCTTTATTATGCCTGTACCAGTATCATAATCTTTAGAGTTATCCAGATCTGACATCAAAACAGCTGAAATGGTAAAATTATTTAAATCTTGCTCTTCTATTTTAGAGTTTGTCTTCGCAAGCTCTTCTGACTCTAATTGGTCAGTGTCAGTTTGTTCTGTTGATTCCGGTTCATCACCAGTTTCATCTGTTATTATAAGTATTAAGTATGGTCGGTACTGATATATCTAAATTGAACTTTAGTTTAATTGATATTAAATTAGATCGTAGTCTAATTAAAAATTTTGATACTTTGGACTAATGATCTTGATTTAATTTTTCTCTCTATCCATGTATTAGTATACGTGTTTCTTAATAGTGTTTTTTTTTTTTTAATTTTGATATTTTTGTTTTTGTGTAAGTGACTTATATGATTTATCAAAGTCAATTTTTATGTCATTTATTTCTTTATATAATTCATTCCATTCTATGATATTATGGATATGAAGTCTTTCTTAAAAATAAGGGTAAACTGAACTCTATCATATGTTGCTCTAATTGTCTTTAGTGTAGCCATATTTTTATTAATATATATTTTATTTGTAATTCATTATATTTGTTTTATTTCATTTTCTTAAAGTTACAAACTTTGTAATTAACTAATTATAGGGTTTTTTTTTCAATGTTGTTTTTTGCTCTCTTTTTTTTTTAAATTAAATTTTGTCTAGGTCATTTGCCTGGCTCATATATTTCTTTTTTAAACATTTGTTATGTAATTTATATAGTTTATAAGAACAATTTGGGCACATAATAACAACAATTATTATTAACAGTGTGTGTATTAGTTCTAAGTCATTATTATTTGACTCTACTTTATTAATGACATCAGCAGTGGAGTCCACTGACTTAACGTCTACTATTGCCATTTTGGGCGTATATATTTTTAGAGTGTATTTATAACTATTTGTTGTATCTTCAGTAAATTTTACTATTGCATTGCTTTGCATTTACGTTATCAAGTTTTTCTACATATTGGATTGTATAGCTTTACGGGCTATACTTCTAATTGAGCGGAGATGGTTCCGCACAATTTATAAATTTTATTATAATAATAATACCTGTTGCTCCAGATGTCCAGTTGTCCTCCTCGTCAGCTGGTCGTCGCCGGTTTGGCTACGCAGACGCTCCTTCGTAGGCGAAAATCGCGGAGTGCCCTTTCCGCTGTTGTCTTCACTGCTTCTGATGTCCGTGGCCTATTGGCTCAGGCGAGGCCGGTGTCGGTCATCGCCTTGGTCTTTGGTCCCAAGCATGCGAATTTGCATGCTGGAGCGTATAGTGGTCCAGGGAAGTCGTTCGGGCAGACGTCGGGTTTTTTCGGCAACGGCTTTGGAGATGGTGGTTCTTTCATTAGTTTTTCATTTATAACTTTGATATTTGCTGAGTGAGTTGCGGTATTTGACTTTCTTTTCTGGAGGCTTTCTTTCAGAAAATCAAGTTCGGAAGTTAATTTTTGTGCCGTTGCCCATGTGGTCGGCGTATTCGTGTATAATAGCCACTTAATGTGTGCTATTCTTTTATTTATTTTGTTTTTCTGGCCTCCGCGTTTGCCCATTAGTCGCACTCTACTCACTCAGACTTTGTTTTTTCTTTCAATCTCAAAGTCTCCCGCGCTGGCGTAAGGGACGGATTGCCTCTCACACTTGTTGACTGCTGGTCATCACTTGTAAGACTTTTCATAGTTGTTGTTGTTTTGTATAGTTGTTGTTGTGTGTTTTTTGTTACTGCCGTTACCGCTTTCCTTCCATGTCCACGTCTGTTTTGACCTTAGTCACGGTCGCCATGTAATAGTTATTAAACTCGATTCCAAATAGTTAAACACTCGGGCACGTCTGTGCCGTTTGACTATAGCTTTTTCAATGTTTTATTCAATATATTCTTATGGCTAAGACCGCATAGCTGCGCTGCCGGTTACGCCAGCAGCGGAGCGGCTTCATACATATTTTGTCTTATCAGCATAATCGGGAGAGAGAGGGTCTTATGTACATATTTGCATGTATGTATATATGTGCATGGCTCATAAGTGGGCGATCATATTACACGCTCACTCGAAAAGGTTTTGTTTGTGTACTGCAACAATGGTTTGCTGATTTATTTATGCTTAAACGATGTTACTTTATTGGTGCAGTGTACCCTCAATATATGCACATATTACAATATATGCAAAATCCTATTAAGATCGGACCCCTATATCATATAGCTGCGATCGAAAATTAAGTTTTTGTATGAAAAACATTTTGTTTTTCAAGATATCTTGACCAAACTCGGCACCTATTAGTTTTACTTTACTCCTCATATATATGCAATCTCCTATTAAGATCGGACCACTATATCATATAGCTGCCATGGGAACGATCGGTCGAAAATTCAGTTTTTGTATGAAAAACATTTTGTTATTCAAGATTTTTTGACCAAACTCGGCACTTATTAGTTTTACTTTACTCCTCATATATATGCAAAATCCTATTAAGATCGGACCACTATATCATATAGCTGCTATAGGATCGATCGGTCGAAAATTAAGTTTTTGTATGAAAAAAACATTTTGTTTTTCAAGATATCTTGACCAAACTCGGCATTTAATAGTTTTACTTTACTCTTCATATATATGCAAAATCCTATTAAGATCGGACCACTATATCATATAGCTGCCATAGGAACGATCGGTCGAAAATTAAGTTTTTGTATGAAAAACATTTTGTTTTTCAAGATATCTTGACCAAACTCGGCACTTATTAGTTTTACTTTACTCCTCATATATATGCAAAGATCGGACCACTATATCATATAGCTGCCATAGGATCGATCGGTCGAAAATTAAGTTTTTGTATGAAAAAACATTTTGTTTTTCAAGATATCTTGACCAAACTCGGCATTTATTAGTTTTACTATGCTCCTCATATATATGCAAAATCCTATTAAGACCGGACCACTCTTTCATATAGCTGCCATAGGAACGATCGGTCGAAAATTAAGTCGTATGAAAAAATATTTTGATTATCAAGATATCTTGACCAAACTCGGCATTTACTATTTTCCCGGTACTTCTTAGATAGGGGCAAAGCACTATGAGCATTATGAAAAGGTTGGGTCTGCAAGGGTATTAGGTCTGTGGCGTGCCGAAGATAGCCCTTCTTTCTCGTTTAAATTAAAGTTTGTCTAGGTCATTTCCCTGGCTCATATATTTCATTTTTAAACATGTGTTATGTAATTTATATAGTTTATAAAAACTATTTGCGCACATAATAACAACAATTATTATTAACAGTGTGTGTATTAGTTCTAAGTCATTATTATTTGACTCTACTTTATTAATGACATTAGCAGTGGAGTCCACTGACTTAACGTCTACTATTGCCATTTTGGGCGTATATATTTTTAGAGTGTATTTATAACTATTTGTTGTATCTTCAGTAAATTTTACTATTGCATTGCTTTGCATTTACGTTAACAAATTTTCTACCTATTGGTTTGTATAGCTATACGGGCTATACTTCTAATTGAGCGGAGATGGTTCCGCATAATTTATAATCGCCGGTTTGGCTACGCAGACGCTCCTTCGTAGGCGAAAATCGCGGAGTGCCCTTTGCGCTGTTGTCTTCACTGCTTCTGATGTCCGTGGCCTATTGGCTCAGGCGAGGCCGGTGTCGGTCATCGCCTTGGTCTTTGGTCCCAAGCATGCGAATTTGCATGCTGGAGCGTATAGTGGTCCAGGGAAGTCGTTCGGGCAGACGTCGGGTTTTTTCGGCAACGGCTTTGGAGATGGTGGTTCTTTCATTAGTTTTTCATTTATAACTTTGATATTTGCTGAGTGAGTTGCGGTATTTGACTTTCTTTTCTGGAGGCTTTCTTTCAGAAAATCAAGTTCGGAAGTTAATTTTTGTGCCGTTGCCCATGTGGTCGGCGTATTCGTGTATAATAGCCACTTAATGTGTGCTATTCTTTTATTTATTTTGTTTTTCTGGCCTCCGCGTTTGCCCATTACTCGCATTCTACTCACTCAGAATTTCAATTCAATTTCTTTCAACCTATAAGTCTCCCGCGCTGGCGTAAGGGACGGATTGCCTCTAACACTTGTTGACTGCTGGTCATCACTTGTAACACATTTCATAGCTGTTGTTTTGTATAGTTGTTGTTGTGTGTTTTTTGTTACTGCCGTTACTGCTGTCCTTCCATGTCCAGGTCTGTTTTGATCTTAGTCACGGTCGCCATGTTATAGTTATTAAAGTCGATTCCAAATAGTTAAACACTCGGGCACGTCTGTGCCGTTTGACTTTAGCTTTTTCAATGTTTTATTCAAAATATTCTTATGGCTAAGACCGCATAGCTGCGCTGCCGGTTACGCCAGCAGCGGAGCGGCTTCATACATATTTTGTCTTATCAGCATAATGGGGAGAGAGAGGGTCTTATGAACATATTTGCATGTATGTATATATGTGCTATGAATGGTCAGCGTGGCTCATAAGTGGGCGATCATATTACACGCTCACTCGAAATGGTTTTGTTTGTGTACTGCAACAATGTGTTGCTGATTTATTTATGCTTAAACATGTTACTTTATTGGTACAGTGTACCCTCAATATATTCACATACTATAATATATGCAAAATCCTATTAAGATCGGATCACTATATAATATACATAGCTGCCATAGGAACGATCGGTCAAAAATTAAGTTTTTGTATGAAAAACATTTTGTTGATCAAAATATTTTGACCAAACTCGGCATTTATTAGTTTTCCTATGATCCTCATATAAATGCCATCTCCGATTAAGATCGGACCATTATATCCTCATATATATGCAAAATCCTATTAAGATCGGACCACTATATCATATAGCTGCCAAAGGAACGATCGGTCGAAAATTAAGTTTTTGTATTGTAGTGCGTATATGCCCTTACAGAATACCCCGTACTTAAATATAAAGTATGCAGCACTTTGTTGCATACAATAACAATTATACATTAAACAAGCCCAGAGCCACTTTATATATTGGCTCTGGCTCATATTACGCAGCGCAGTTCACTAGCCTCTCTAACTGACTGTTTATGCTTACGCTGCATTTCCCACGCTCCGTCTGAGCGCATTCCATGAGCAACATATGTATATGCTCACTAACACAGGCATATGCAAGCTACTCACTCTCCCTCTCTTTGTAGCTGTTAACCAATAAAAGCACATTTACCCCGCAAATTTTCTGTTATTTGCAATTCGCAGTGCGTTTGCAATTCATACAAAAACATAATTTTTGACCGATCGTTCCTATGGCAGCTATGTATATTATATAGTGGTCCGATCTTAATAGGATTTTGCATATATTATAGTATGTGAATATATTGAGGGTACACTGTACCAATAAAGTAACATCGTTTAAGCATAAATAAATCAGCAACACATTGTTGCAGTACACAAACAAAACCATTTCGAGTGAGCGTGTAATATGATCGCCCACTTATGAGCCACGCTGACCATTCGTAGCACATATATACACACATGCAAATATGTACATAAGACTCTCTCTCTCCCGATTATGTTGATAATTTAAAATATGTATGAAGCCGCTCCGCTGCTGGCGTAACCGGCAGCGCAGCTATGCGGTCTTAGCCATATGAATATATTGAATAAAACATTGATAAAGCTAAAGTCAAATGGCACAGACGTGCCCGTGTGCTTAACTATTTGGTATCGATAATATTAACTATTACATGGCGACCGTGACTAAGATCAAAACAGACCTGGACATGGAAGGACAGCAGCAACGGCAGTAACAAAAAACACACAACAACAACTATACAAAACAACAACAGCTATGAAAAGTGTTACAAGTGATGACCAGCAGTCAACAAGTGTGAGAGGCAATCCGTCCCTTACCCTAGTGAGTAGAATGTGAGTAATGGGCAAACGCGGAGGCCAGAAAAACAAAATAAATAAAAGAATAGCACACATTAAGTGGCTATTATACACGAATACGCCGACCACATGGGCAACGGCACAAAAATTAACTTCCGAACTTGATTTTCTGAAAGAAAGCCTCCAGAAAAGAAAGTCAAATACCGCAACTCACTCAGCAAATATCAAAGTTATAAATGAAAAACTAATGAAAGAACCACCATCTCCAAAGCCGTTGCCGAAAAAACCCGACGTCTGCCCGAACGACTTCCCTGGACCACTATACGCTCCAGCATGCAAATTCGCATGCTTGGGACCAAAGACCAAGGCGATGACCGACACCGGCCTCGCCTGAGCCAATAGGCCACGGACATCAGAAGCAGTGAAGACAACAGCGCAAAGGGCACTCCGCGATTTTCGCCTACGAAGGAGCGTCTGCGTAGCCAAACCGGCGACGACCAGCTGACGCGGTGGACAACTGGACATCTGGAGCAACAGGTATTATTATTATAATAAAATTTATAAATTGTGCGGAACCATCTCCGCTCAATTAGAAGTATAGCCCGTAAAGCTATACAATCCAATATGTAGAAAAACTTGATAACGTAAATGCAAAGCAATGCAATAGTAAAATTTACTGAAGATACAACAAATAGTTATAAATACACTCTAATACTATATACGCCCAAAATGGCAATAGTAGACGTTGTCAGTGGACTCCACTGCTGATGTCATTAATAAAGTAGAGTCAAATAATAATGACTTAGAACTAATACACACACTGTTAATAATAATTGTTGTTATTATGTGCGCAAATTGTTCTTATAAACTATATAAATTACATCACAAATGTTTAAAACAGAAATATATGAGCCAGGCAAATGACCTAGACAAAATTTAATTTAAAAAAAAAGAGAGCACAAACAACATTGAAAAAAAAACCGTATAATTAGTTAATTACAAAGTTTGTAATCTTAAGAAAATGAAATAAAACAAATATAATGAATTACAAATAAAATAAATATTAATAAAAATATGGCTACACTAAAGACAATTAGACCAACATATGATAGAGTTCAGTTTACCCTTATTTTTAAGAAAGACTTCATATCCATAATATAATAGAATGGAATGAATTATATAAAGAAATAAATGACATAAAAATTGACTTTGATAATTCATATTAGTCACTTACACAAAAACAAAAATATCAAAAATAAAAAAAAACACTATTAAGAAACATGTAGAAATACTAGCAGAATGCTTTAATGAAGCACGTATACTAATACATGGATAGAGAGAAAAATTAAATCAAGATCATTAGTCGCAAGTATCAAAATTTTTAATTAGACTACGATCTAATTTAATATCAATTAAACTAAAGTTCAATTTAGATATATCAGTACCGACCATACTTAATACTTATCTAACAGATGAAACTGGTGATGAACCGGAATCAACATAACAAACTGACACTGACCAATTAGAGTTAGAAGAGCTTGCGAAGACAAACTCTAAAATAGAAGAGCAAGATTTAAATAATTTTACCATTCCAGCTGTTTTGATGTCAGATCTGGATAACTCTAAAGATTTTGATACTGGTACAGGGATAATAAAGAATAAATTAAGCAGCAATATCACAATGGCGCAATCTAATATTGATTTTATTAATACAGCATCCAAGCTTATGCCAATTTTTGATGGTAAAGCTGAAAACTTAACAAGTTTTATTGGTGCATTACAAATATTAGAATTAATAAAAGGCGAACACGAACAATAAGCAGTTTCTATAATAAAATCAAGGCTAAAGGTGTCGCCAGGAATCTAGTCGGAAATGAAACAACAATAACTGAAGTCATTTCCAGACTTAAAAACAATGTCAAAGGTGAAACTGTAGAAGTATTGTCAGCAAAACTGATGAACTTACAGCAACGCAATAAAACTGCTTACCAGTACATACTTAAGGGCGAGCAGTTGACAAAAACGTTAGGAGGTGCATATATAACAGACGGCTTACCCCTAGAGTAAGGCAGAAGTTATTCCACTCAGCATGCAGTCAAAGCAATAACTAAAAATTGCACAATCGGTAATGTAAAACTTATCATGCAAGCTGGTACCTTCAATACTATGAATGATGCCGTATCAAAATTTGTAAATAGTTGCACAGAAGCAACCGAACAGTCAAACACAGTCCTATATGCTGCGCAGCATCAGAGAAATATATCCAACCGAGGCAATAATCGCGGAAACAACCGCGGAAATTACCAAAATAATGGCAATAGCAATTATAATAATAATAATAATAATGGCAACAATAGACAGAGTTGCCAATATAGGGGAAACCTTAGAGGCCGTGGTAACTCAAACGGAGGCCACAACAATAGCAATAACAATAATGTGAGAGTAGCCAAAAATACTTCGGGAAACCCCCAACAGCCCTTAGGTACACAGCAATAGATAGTAATAAGGTTCATTCGATTAATCTTAGTGTAAATATATTCGTAACATTCACAAATGTAGCTACAGGCAAGAAACTAATATTATTGATAGACACTGAAGCAGATATATCTTTGATTAAAGAAAATTCCGACACTTTCAATGATATAAACACTAACAATAAAGTTAATATTCAGGGAATCAATCAAGCATTGATTCAATCCGAAGGACTAACATCTTTAGAAATACAAACAACTAAATATATTATTCCACACAACTTTCATATTGTCGATTCAACTTTTTCGTACCGTGTGATGGAATTTTAGGCATAGATTTTATTAAAAAATATAATTGTCAATTCGATTTTACACCTTCAAAACATCTGCTCATAATAAGACCAGATAATCTAAATTATCCTATCTATGTTCCCATAACTTATAGCTCCAGTAATAATACAATAGTGTTACCGGCCAGATCCGAAGTTGTCCGGAAAATCGAGCTAACTTCAAATGAAGATAGCATCCTAATTCCGAACCAGGAAATTCAACCTGGTATATATGCAGCAAAAACAGTCGTAACGACTGCAAATGCATTTGTCCGTTTACTAAATACAACTAGTACCGATCATGGTTAATATAAAAAAGTTGAATTATGAACCATTAGAAAATTATGGTATATCCGTAATAAATAAAGAAACCAGAACGAACAATGTTATGTCAAAGTTAACTAAAAATTTTCCAAAACTATTTAATAAACAATAGGAATAGTTGAACCATCAGCCTCAGAATACAACAGTCCACTGTTACTAGTACCAAAGAAATCCATAGATAATGAAAAGAAAAAATGGCGATTAGTAATTGACTATCGTCAAAATAATAAAAAGTTACTATCCGATAAATTTGCACTTCCTAGGATCGATGATATTTTTGATCAACTAGGAAGAGCAACATATTTTTCTTGCCTTGACTTAATGTCAGGATTCCATCAAATTGAGCTAGACGAAAACTCTAGAGATATAACATCCTTTTCAACGAGCAATGGCTCTTATCGCTTAACGCGATTGCCATTTGGTTTAAAAAAAGTACGGTCCAATGAAGATGTTCATTTCGGACATGGGAACGGAATTTAAGAATTCAATTATAAATGATTTGTGCAAATATTTAAAAATAAAGAATATAACATCAACTGCAAATCATCATCAAACTGTAGGAAATGCCAAAAACTTAATTTTCGACCGATTGTTCCTATGGTAGCTATGTATATTATAAAGTTGTCCGATCTTAAGTGAATTTTGCATATATATGAGAAGCATATTAAAACTAATAAATGCCGAGCTTGGTCAAGATATTTTGATAAACAAAATGTTTTTTATAGAAAAACTTAATTTTCGACCGGTCGTTCCCATGGTAGCTATGTATATTATATAGTGGTCCGATCTTAATAGAATTTTGCATATATATGAGAAGCATAGCAAAACTAATAAATTCCGAGTTAGGTTACGATATCTTGATAAACAAAATATTTTTTATACAAAAACTTATTTTCCACCGATCGTTCCTATGACAGCTATATGATATAGTGGTCCGATCTTAATAGGAGATTGCATATATATGAGGAGCATAGTAAAACTAATAAATGCCGAGTTTGATCAAGATATCTTGATAAACAAAATGCTTTTCATACAAAAATTTATTTTTCGACCGATCGTTCCCATGGTAGCTATGTATATTATATAGTGGTCCGATCTTAATAGGATTTTACATATATATGAGGAGCATAGTAAAACTAATAAATGCCGAATGTGGTCGAGATATCTTGATAAACAAAATGTTTTTCATACAAAAACTTAATTTTCGACCGATCGTTCCTATGGCAGCTATATGATATGTTGGTCCGATCTTAATAGGATTTTGCATATATATGAGGAGCATAGTAAAACTAATAAATACCTAGTTTGGTCAAGATATCTTGTTTATCATACAAAAACTTAATTTTCGACCGATCGTTCCTATAGCAGTTATGTATATTATATAGTAGTCCGATCTTAACAGGATTTGCATATATGTGAGGAGCATATTAAAACTAATAAATGCCGAGTTTGGTCAAGATATCTTGATAAACAAAATGTTTTTTCATACAAAAACTTCATTTTCTACCGATCTTTCCAATGGCAGCTATATGATATAGTGGTCCGATCTTAATAGGATTTTGCATATATATGAGGAGTAAAGTAAAACTAATAAATGCCGAGTTTGGTCAAGATATCTTTATAAACAAAATGTTTTTTTATACAAAAACTTAATTTTCGAACGATCGTTCCTATGGCAGCTATATGATATAGTGGTCAGATCTAGCTGGTTTTCGCATATGTGCTGCGAGCAACTGAAAGAGGGAGTTCTGCAAAGTTTCATTAAGATGGCTTTAAAACTGAGGGACTAGTTCAAATAGAAACAGACAGACGGTCAGACGGACAGACGGACATGGCTATATCGACTCGGCTGATGATGCTGATTAAGAATATATATACTTTATGGGGTCGGAGATGTCTCCTTCTATGCGTTACACATTTCAGTACAAAATTATAATACCCTCTGCAAGGGTATAAAAACCTCTATAATTAACTTTGTAACTTGAAATGAAAATGAAATAAAACAAATATAAAGAATTACAAATAAAGTATATATTAATAAAAATATGGCTACACTAAAGACAATTAGAGCAACATATGATAGAGTTCAGTTTACCCTTATTTTAAAGAAAGACTTCATATCCATAATATAATGGAATGCAATGAATTATATAAAGAAATAAACAACATAAAAATTGATTTTTGATGGTAAAGCTGAAAACTTAACAAGTTCTACTGATGCATTACAAATATTAGAATTAATAAAAGGCGAACACGAACAATTAGCAGTTTCTATAATAAAATCAAAGCTAAAAGGTGTCGCCAGAAATCTAGTCGGAAATGAAACAACAATAACTGAAGTCATTTCCAGACTTAAAAACAATGTCAAAGGTGAAACTGTAGAAGTATTGTCAGCAAAACTGGTGAACTTACAGCAACGCAATAAAACTGCTTACCAGTACATACTAGAGGACGAGCAGAAGACAAACCCGTTAGGAGGTGCATATATAACAGACGGCTTACCCCTACAGTTAGCCAGAAGTTATTCCACTCAGCATGCAGTCAAAGCAATAACTAAAAATTGCACAATCGATAATGTAAAACTTATCATGCAAGCTGGTACCTTCAATACTATGAATGATGCCGTATCAAAATTTGTAAATAGTTGCACAGAAGCAACCGGACAGTCAAACACAGTCCTATATGCTGCGCAGCATCAGAGAAATATATCCAACCGAGGCAATAACCGCGGAAACAACCGCGGAAATTACCAAAATAATTGCAATAGCAATTATAATTATAATAATAATGGCAACAATAGACAGAGAGGCCAATATAGAGGAAACTCTAGAGGCCGTGGTAACAATAATGTGAGAGTAGCCGAAAATACTTCGGGAAACTCCCAACAGCCCTTAGGTACACAGCAATAGATAGTAAAAAGGTTCTTTCGATTAATCTTAGTGTAAATATATTCGTAACATTCACAGATGTAGCTACAGGCAAGAAGCTAATATTATTGATAGACACTGTGCAGATATATCTTTGATTAAAGAAAATTCCGACACTTTCAATGATATAAACACTAACAATAAAGTTAATATTCAGGGAATCAATCAAGCATTGATTCAATTAGAAGGACTACCATCTTTAGAAATACAAACAACTAAATATATTATTCCACACAACTTTCATATTGTCGATTCAACTTTTTCCGTACCGTGTGATGGAATTTTAGGCATAGATTTTATTAAAAAATATAATTGTCAATTCGATTTTACACCTTCAAAAGATCTGCTCATAATAAGACCGGATAATCTAAATTATCCTATCTATATTCCCATAACTTACAGCTCCGGTAATAATACAATGTTACCGGCCAGATCCGAAGTTGTCCGGAAAATCGAGCTAACTTCAAATGAAGATAGCATCGTAATTCCGAACCAGGAAATTCAACCTGGTATTTATGCAGCAAACACAGTCGTAACGACTGCAAATGCATTTGTCCGTTTACTAAATACAACTAGTACCGATCAAATGGTTAATATAAATAAGTTGAATTATGAACCATTAGAAAATTATGGCATATCCAAATTAAAAAATGAAACCAGAACGAACAATGTTGTGTCAAAGTTAACTAAAAATTTTCCAAAACTATTTAATAAACAATAGGAATAGTTGAACCATCAGCCTCAGAATACAACAGTCCACTGTTACTAGTACCAAAGAAATCCATAGATAATGAAAAGAAAAAAAAATAATAAAAAATTACTATCCGATAAATTTGCACTTCCTAGGATTGATGATATCTTAGATCAACTAGGAAGAGCAACATATTTTTCTTGCCTCGACTTAATGTCAGGATTCAAATTGAGCTAGACGAAAGCTCTAGAGATATAACATCTTTTTCAACGAGCAATGGTTCTTATCGCTACACGCGATTGCCATTTGGTTTAAAAAAAGTACGGTCCAATGAAGACGTTCATTTCGGACATGGGAACGGAAAATAAGAATTCAATTATAAATGATTTGTGCAAGTATTTAGAAATAAAGAATATAACATCAACTGCAAATCATCATCAAACTGTAGGAAATGCCGAAAACTTAATTTTCGACCGATTGTTCCTATGGTAGCTATGTATATTATATAGTGGTCCGATCTTAATAGAATTTTGAATATATATGAGAAGCATAGTAAAACTAATAAATGCCGAGTTAGGTTACGATATCTTGATAAACAAAATGTTTTTTATACAAAAACTTAATTTTCTACCGATCGCTTCTATGACAGCTATATGATATAGTGGTCCGATCTTAATAGGAGATTGCATATATATGAGGAGTAAAGTAAAACTAATAAATGCCGAGTTTGATCAAGATATCTTGATAAACAAAATGTTTTTCATACAAAAACTTAATTTTCGATCGAACGTTCCTATGGCAGCTATATGATATAGTGGTCCGATCTTAATAGGATTTTGCATATATTGTAATATATTGATATATAATATACGCTGCTGGCGTAACCGGCAGCGCAGCTATGCTATGCTAGCCATAAGAATATATTGAATAAAACATTGAAAAAGCTAAAGTCAAACGGCACAGACGTGCCCGAGTGTTTAACTATTTGGAATCGACTTTAATAACTATTACATGGCGACCGTGACTTAAGTCAAAACAGACCTGGACATGGAAGGACAGCAGTAACGGCAGTAACAAAAAACACACAACAACAACTATACAAAACAACAACTATGAAAAGTCTTACAAGTGATGACCAGCAGTCAACAAGTGTGAGAGGCAATCCGTCCCTTACGCCAGCGCGGGAGACTTTGAGATTGAAAGAAAAAACAAAGTCTCAGTGAGTAGAGTGCGAGTAATGGGCAAACGCGGAGGCCAGAAAAACAAAATAAATAAAAGAATTGCACACATTAAGTGGCTATTATACACGAATACGCCGACCACATGGGCAACGGCACAAAAATTAACTTCCGCACTTGATTTTGTGAAAGAAAGCCTCCAGAAAAGAAAGTCAAATACCGCAACTCACTCAGCAAATATCAAAGTTATAAATGAAAAACTAATGAAAAAACCACCATCTCCAAAGCCGTTGACGAAAAAACCTGACGTCTGCCCGAACGACTGCCCTGGACCACTATACGCTCCAGCATGCAAATTCGCACGCTTGGGACCAAAGACCAGTGCGAAGACCGACACTGGCCTCGCCTGAGCCAATAGGCCACGGACATCAGAAGCAGTGAAGGCAACAGCGCAAGGGGCACTCCACGACTTTCGCCTACGAAGGAGCGTCAGCGTAGCCAAGCCGGCGATTATAAATTATGCGGAACCATCTCCGCTCAATTAGAAGTATAGCCCGTATAGCTATACAAACCAATAGGTAGAAAATTTGTTAACGTAAATGCAAAGCAATGCAATAGTAAAATTTACTGAAGATACAACAAATAGTTATAAATACACTCTAAAAATATATACGCCCAAAATGGCAATAGTAGACGTTAAGTCAGTGGACTCCACTGCTAATGTCATTAATAAAGTAGAGTCAAATAATAATGACTTAGAACTAATACACACACTGTTAATAATAATTGTTGTTATTATGTGCGCAAATAGTTTTTATAAACTATATAAATTACATACAAAATGTTTAAAAAAAAAATATATGAGCCAGGGAAATGACCTAGACAAACTTTAATTTAAACGAGAAAGAAGGGCTATCTTCGGCACGCCACAGACCTAATACCCTTGCAGACCCAACCTTTTCATAATGCTCATAGTGCTTTGCCCCTATCTAAGAAGTACCGGGAAAATAGTAAATGCCGAGTTTGGTCAAGATATCTTGATAATCAAAATATTTTTTCATACGACTTAATTTTCGACCGATCGTTCCTATGGCAGCTATATGAAAGAGTGGTCCGGTCTTAATAGGATTTTGCATATATATGAGGAGCATAGTAAAACTAATAAATGCCGAGTTTGGTCAAGATATCTTGAAAAACAAAATGTTTTTTCATACAAAAACTTAATTTTCGACCGATCGATCCTATGGCAGCTATATGATATAGTGGTCCGATCTTTGCATATATATGAGGAGTAAAGTAAAACTAATAAGTGCCGAGTTTGGTCAAGATATCTTGAAAAACAAAATGTTTTTCATACAAAAACTTAATTTTCGACCGATCGTTCCTATGGCAGCTATATGATATAGTGGTCCGATCTTAATAGGATTTTGCATATATATGAAGAGTAAAGTAAAACTATTAAATGCCGAGTTTGGTCAAGATATCTTGAAAAACAAAATGTTTTTTTCATACAAAAACTTAATTTTCGACCGATCGATCCTATAGCAGCTATATGATATAGTGGTCCGATCTTAATAGGATTTTGCATATATATGAGGAGTAAAGTAAAACTAATAAGTGCCGAGTTTGGTCAAAAAATCTTGAATAACAAAATGTTTTTCATACAAAAACTGAATTTTCGACCGATCGTTCCCATGGCAGCTATATGATATAGTGGTCCGATCTTAATAGGAGATTGCATATATATGAGGAGTAAAGTAAAACTAATAGGTGCCGAGTTTGGTCAAGATATCTTGAAAAACAAAATGTTTTTCATACAAAAACTTAATTTTCGATCGAACGTTCCTATGGCAGCTATATGATATAGTGGTCCGATCTTAATAGGATTTTGCATATATTGTAATATGTGCATATATTGAGGGTACACTGCACCAATAAAGTAACATCGTTTAAGCATAAATAAATCAGCAAACCATTGTTGCAGTACACAAACAAAACCTTTTCGAGTGAGCGTGTAATATGATCGCCCACTTATGAGCCATGCACATATATACATACATGCAAATATGTACATAAGACCCTCTCTCTCCCGATTATGCTGATAAGACAAAATATGTATGAAGCCGCTCCGCTGCTGGCGTAACCGGCAGCGCAGCTATGCGGTCTTAGCCATAAGAATATATTGAATAAAACATTGAAAAAGCTATAGTCAAACGGCACAGACGTGCCCGAGTGTTTAACTATTTGGAATCGAGTTTAATAACTATTACATGGCGACCGTGACTAAGGTCAAAACAGACCTGGACATGGAAGGAAAGCGGTAACGGCAGTAACAAAAAACACACAACAACAACTATACAAAACAACAACAACTATGAAAAGTCTTACAAGTGATGACCAGCAGTCAACAAGTGTGAGAGGCAATCCGTCCCTTACGCCAGCGCGGGAGACTTTGAGATTGAAAGAAAAAACAAAGTCTGAGTGAGTAGAGTGCGACTAATGGGCAAACGCGGAGGCCTGAAAAACAAAATAAATAAAAGAATAGCACACATTAAGTGGCTATTATACACGAATATGCCGCCCACATGGGCAACGGCACAAAAATTAACTACCGAACTTGATTTTCTGAAAGCCTCCAGCAAAGTAAGCCAAATACCGCAACTCACTCAGCAAATATCAAAGTTATAAATGAAAAACTCATGAAAAAACCACCATCTCCAAAGCCGTTGACGAAAAAACCTGACGTCTGCCCGAACGACTGCCCTGGACCACTATACGCTCCAGCATGCAAATTCGCATGCTTGGGACCAAAGACCAGTGCGAAGACCGACACCGGCCTCGCCTGAGCCAATAGGCCACGGACATCAGAAGCAGTGAAGGCAACAGCGCAAGAGGCACTCCACGACTTTCGCCTATTTAAGGAGCGTCAGCGTAGCCAAACCGGCGATTATAAATTATGCGGAACCATCTCCACTCAATTAGAAGTATAGCCCGTAAAACTATACAAACCAATAGGTAGAAAATTTGTTAACGTAAATGCAAAGCAATGCAATAGTAAAATTTACTATAGATACAACAAATAGTTATAAATACACTCTAAAAATATATACGCCCAAAATGGCAATAGTAGACGTTAAGTCAGTGGACTCCACTGCTAATGTCATTAATAAAGTAGAGTCAAATAATAATGACTTAGAACTAATACACACACTGTTAATAATAATTGTTGTTATTATGTGCGCAAATAGTTTTTATAAACTATATAAATTACATAACACATGTTTAAAAATGAAATATATGAGCCAGGGAAATGACCTAGACAAACTTTAATTTAAACGAGAAAGAAGGGCTATCTTCGGCACGCCACAGATCTAATACCCTTGCAGACCCAACCTTTTCATAATGCTCATAGTGCTTTGCCCCTATCTAAGAAGTGCCGGGAAAATAGTAAATGCCGAGTTTGGTCAAGATATCTTGATAATCAAAATATTTTTTCATACGACTTAATTTTCGACCGATCGTTCCTATGGCAGCTATATGATAGAGTGGTGCGATCTTAATAGGATTTTGCATATATATGAGGAGTAAAGTAAAACTAATAAATGCCGAGTTTGGTCAAGATATCTTGAAAAACAAAATGTTTTTTTCATACAAAAACTTAATTTTCGACCGATCGATCCTATAGCAGCTATATGATATAGCGGTCCGATCTTAATAGGATTTTGCATATATATGAGGAGTAAAGTAAAACTAATAAGTGCCGAGTTTGGTCAAGATATCTTGAAAAACAGAATGTTTTTTCATACAAAAACTTAATTTTCGACCGATCGATCCTATGGCAGCTATATGATATAGTGGTCCGATCGTAGTAGAATTTTGCATATATATGAGGAGTAAAGTAAAACTAATATGTGCCGAGTTTGGTCAAGATATCTTGAAAAAAAAAATGTTTTTCATACAAAAACTTAATTTTCGACCGATCGTTCCTATGGCAGCTATATGATATAGTGGTCCGATCTTAATAGGATTTTGCATATATATGAAGAGTAAAGTAAAACTAATAAATGCCGAGTTTGGTCAAGATATCTTGATAAACAAAATGTTATTCATGCAAAAACTTAATTTTCGACCGATCGTTCCTATGGCAGCTATATGATATGGTGTTCCGATCTTAAAGGGATTTCGCATATATATGAGAATATAATGGTCCGATCTTAATGGGAGATTGCATATATATGAGGAGCATAGTAAAACTAATAAATGCCGAGTATGGTCAAGATATCTTGATAAACAAAATGTTTTTCATACAAAAACTTAATTTTCGACCAATCGTTCCTATGGCAGCTATGTATGTTATATAGTGGTCCGATCTAAGTAGGATTTTGCATATATATGAGGAGCATAGTAAAACTAATAAATGCCGAGTTTGGTCAAGATATCTTGATAAAGAAAATGGTTTTTATACAATAACTTAATTTTCGACCGATCGTTCCTATGGCAGCTATACGATATAATTTATTTATTTATTTATTTATTTATTTATTTATTTATTTATTAATGGTCGACAAAACGAGTGTCTTCCTCATTATTCAAAATTGTACAATATAATTATATGCTAAAAGCCTAGTTAAAGGATACAATTTTCTAAATAGCATCACCGACCGATGGAGGTGTTTTATTTGCCAGTCCGTCCAGCTGTGCCCCTTTTCACAGCTAATTTTGTCAGTGACGCTATTAGAGCCTACATCTAAGCAGAAGGTTGTAAGTAGGAAAAAAGTGATCTCAAGTGAAATTAAAAATAATCTTAATTTGCTATATTAATAAAGAAAATACAATAAATAGGAAAAAAGAAAGTAAGAAAATTGTTAATAAAGTAAAGCAATGTAAGTTAGATAAAGAGTGTTAAGTGGATAGGACATAGAGAAAAGTAAAGGGAAATCGCCGACACGGTGGGGGAAAATTTTTCAGCCTGTCCGGCTAGCTATGCCCCTGCTCATAGCTGGGAATGGTCAGCGACTTCTCGAAGGTATCCTGAAAGCAACGATTTTATTAGGGGTAGAGACAGTTCGGTAGAGAAAACGTGATGCAAACTATTATAATTTTTACATAGCACGCGAAAAGAATTGTGCATAGCGTAATCAGTTGTGCACGTAGATAGTAATAAGGGGCGATAATTTCTGGTTGGTCTAGCCGGAACAGAGAATTGAAGACGCCCTAGCAGAAAAGGAGAATCAATGTCGCCAATAATCAACTTATGTAGAAGGACAACACCGAGAATTGTCCTACGGTTGATGAACGACGGAAGGTTGAGAAGAAGCAGTCTGCTGGAGTAGGACGGCAACCGAAGATTAGGGTCCCAATTTAAACCTCGTAAGGCAAAAAGCAGAAATTGCTTCTGAACAGATTCAATACGATCCTGGCTGTTGATATACTGTGGAGACCAGATGCAAGAGCAGTATTCAAGGATAGGGCGAACAAGAGAGATGTACAGAAGTTTTGTTATAAAAGGATCGTTAAACTCTTTAGACCATCGTTTAATGAATCCAAGTACACCTTTTGCCTCATTAACAATGGTATCTATATGAAGATTGAAACAGAGTTTAGAATCAAAAATAATGCCTAGATCCTTAACTGTTAGTATACGTTGCAAAGGGATATTGTCGATTGTATAACTGACAAGATAAGGTGTAGTACGATTAAAAGTCATAAACATACACTTTGAACAATTTAGATGCAATTGATTGGCCGAACACCAAAGTTGCATAGCGTTCAAATCGTCTTGTAGACGAGAATGATGTAGGGGGTTAGTGTATGATAGAAAAAGTTTGACATCGTCCGCATACATGAGTACACGAGCATGTGTTATAACAGAGGGAAGATCATTTATAAAAAGTGTAAAGAGTAAAGGTCCAAGATGACTACCTTAAGGAACACCAGAAGTAACGTGAACCCTTTTAGAGGTAGTCAACCTCAGTATTACTCTTTGGGTCCTACCTTTTAAATAAGAATTAATCCAAAGTAAAAGGGACAGAGGGAAACCTATTCGGTCAAGTTTAAAAAGTAAAATGTCATGGTGCACAGAGTCAAACGCCTTACTGAAGTCAGTGTAAATGACATCAGTTTGCATTTTCGAAAGGAAAGCATCATTTACCAAGGAAGTAAACTCAAGCAGATTGGTCGTAGTTGACCGATTCTTTACGAATCCATGTTGAACAGGGGAAACAACTGATTTGCAGAAATGCTGCAAATTCGAAGTGATTATTTTTTCAAATAATTTAGGAATAGCAGACAGTTTTGCAATGCCCCTGTAATTTTGTATATCAGACTTCCCACCTTTCTTGTGAAGAGGAATGATATAAGATTCTTTCCAAAGAGATGGAAAGACAGAAGTTTCAAGGGATAGATTAAAAAGCTTTAGCAATGGATAGAAAAGGGAAGAACTACACTCCTTGAGTAGACAACTAGGAATATTGTCCGGCCCAGGAGAGTAAGAAGATTTTAGAGAGTTTATAGCTAATAGGAGAGAGGAGTGTGAAATAATGGGGGGAGGTATAGAACTAGCGGAGGAAATAGTATAAGGGTAAGAATTAGTATTAGGACAGACTGAAGAGTAAGTTGATTGGAAAAAATTAGCAAAGAGGTTAGCAGAATCAGCTTTATCCATCCCAAGAAAAAAAGAAGATGGCAAACTTGAAGACTTACGCTTCAAGTTTACAAAATTATAAAACTGTCTCGGATTTCGGGCGAATTGCCTTTTACAACGAATTAGATAATTCTCATAGCATTGAGAATTAAGAAGAAAGAAGTTCGACTTGGCTATGGAATATTTAGCCAAGTCTGTACACGAACCAGACTTTTTAAACTTTTTAAAATATTTGGATTTTACATTTTTTAGATGTGATAATCTGGGAGTAAACCAGGGTGGTTTTGAAAAAGTAGTCGAAGGAATTGACTTAGGAACACACACATCTAAGAGGGAGTTTAGGGTGATATAAAAAGAATTAATAGCTGTATTCATATCAACTGAGTCATATAAGAAAGACCAATCGGTTGAATAAATAAACTGATTCAGCAAAGAATAATTTCCTTTGCGAAAGCAATAGCGGGGCTTATTGGCTGATGAGCACGAAATGAAAGGATTACAATTTAGCATTGTAATCTCTAAAGTTGGATGATAGACATCCTCAGGAAGAGATAAAGGAGGGGACCTAGACTCATTAGAAATAAGGTAGTCGTTAACAAATACAAGGTCAAGTGTTCTATTCATATGATTAGAAATTAAATTGATTTGAAACAACGAAAGATCAAGCATGCAGTCTATAAAATCGTGCTGTGCTGAGGGCACTAGATAATTTTCAGCAGTGAATAATGACCAAGAGATGTTCGGCAAATTAAAATCACTTAACACCATTAATAGATCATTATCACGCACGTGTGAAGAAACTTCTTTAATACAAGTAATATGATTCATATAAACTTGAATATCAGAAGAAGGTGGGACATAAGAGCATGTTACATAGATATTCCGTGTAGGAAAAGACACCTTAACTGAGACAATCTCAGCGTCAGTAGGCGTACTAAAACAGAAAAGTTCAGACTGGAGAGTGGCTTTAACGGCAATTAACACCCCACCACCTCGAGTCGGCCGATCATTTCTAAACAAAATAAAGTTATTCGGTAATATCTCAAAATCAGATATGGTTGAGTTTAACCATGTTTCTGAAAATGCTGTTATGTCCGAATCGAAGGAAGTGCTGGCAATAAAAAGATTTTTTAGCTTTGAAGTGAGACCTCTGACATTCTGATAATGAATAAAGATTTGGTCAGAAGATGAAGCTAGTTTTTTGGGGCAGAAATGGTACCCTGTATTGAAGGGACTGGAAGGGTGACAGGCTGGTTACGCTTTTTAGGCTTGAACTCATGAACAATCATGTGTGGTGGCCAAAATTTGGGATCACAAATGATTGGGAACATATCATGTGAAACATTTATTTTGAATGATGATATTTCACGAAGGGTGGAGAAATTAAATTTAGTTATTGACACGCTAGCAGAAGATTTGCTAGCAATATAGGCTGCCAATGACTCAGAAGTGGTGTCCGACGAAAGTCGAGACACAAAAACTTGCCTACGAGGGGCAACTACCGTTAAAGTAGGCGCTGATGGGGCTGTAGGTAATACAGGAGTTGGAGGAGCTAACGAGGCACAATGATTGCTTTTAACAATCTGCGCAAGATTGCGCGCAGGTCTACCTTTGCGGCCAGGAGCTGACGGGGCTGAGGCAGTTTGATTAATTGGGACGGAATCAGGTACGGGCTCTACTGGGTCTAGTACAGGGCTTGAAGCCGGGGTAATTGGACAGTCGCTTGGAGAAGGCGATAAAGAGAACATTGGAGATACCTCCAAGTTGCTAGGAAGAGACAAGAAAGTCGTAGGTGTCTGAACAGACGTAGAGGGCAATTGCAAAAGTTGAGGCTCCAACCGGCGATTGGTTGGGGACTCAAATTTATATTTGCCTAGCAACTCGAAACTCGAGTCAAAATTACTCGAGAGCTGCTTAGCCACATTATTTAATTTTAAGAATTGACTTCTCACAGAATTATACATTCTGGAGAAATCAATTTGCTTGTCGATGCATTCTGGGCACGACCAACGCAAGCCACCGCAGCCCTTCTTGGCAATAGCAGCGATCTTGTCGCAGTCACGCCCAGTGAGACCTGCACATTTAGCATGCATCATATTCTCACACAGCCAGCAATTAACAAATTGCGGCAGTGCAGAATCGTCAGGCTGCTTGAACGTGCACGGTTTCTTACAGCACGACATAATTATTAAATGCACAAGCAACTTGCGAGAGCGCAGAGCAAAACGAAACGAAAACGGTGCACAAGTAAACACTCAAAAAACAATTATTCGTACACAAACAAATTGTTTGGTGCGAAAAGCAATAGAAAGAATTTTGTGAGAGCGCGATGCACAAGCAGAAAGTATGCAGCGAACACACGCACAAACAAGTGTATGCACAGGGGAGCACAAAGGCAAAAGACTTAAAACAGCCAATAACAACAAACACGGAACTGACGCCGCGTTTTATAAAATGTAATAATTAACAGACACGCTGCACAACAGATGACACTTTGCACAGTTTATAAAAGCTTTTTAAATAAAGCACCGAAAATGTAAATTTTTGAAATATAAAGCAGGATAAAAGCGCAAAAATATATAAAAATCTTGGAGCACAAGTAAAACACGTCAATCACTCTCAACTGAGAATTCTCTCGTAATGGTAATTTTCCGATCTTAATAGGATTTCGCATATATATGAGGATATAATGGTCCGATCTTAATGGGAGATTGCATATATATGAGGAGCATAGTAAAACTAATAAATGCCGAGTATGGTCAAGATATCTTGATAAACAAAATGTTTTTCATACAAAAACTTAATTTTCGACCAATCGTTCCTATGGCAGCTATGTATGTTATATAGTGGTCCGATCTTAGTAGGATTTTGCATATATATGAGGAGCATAGTAAAACGAATAAATGCCGAGTATGGTCAAGATATCTTGATAAACAAAATGTTTTTCATACAAAAACTTAATTTTCGACCAATCGTTCCTATGGCAGCTATGTATGTTATATAGTGGTCCGATCTTAATAGGATTTTGCATATATATGAGGAGCATAGTAAAACTAATAAATGCCAAGTTTGGTCAAGATATCTTGATAAAGAAAATGTTTCATACAAAAACTTAATTTTCGACCAATCGTTCCTATGGCAGCTATGTATGTTATATAGTGGTCCGATCTTAGTAGGATTTTGCATATATATGAGGAGCATAGTAAAACTAATAAATGCCGAGTTTGGTAAAGATATCTTGATAAACAAAATGTTTTTCATACAAAAACTTAATTTTCGACCAATCGTTCCTTTGGGAGCTATGTATATTATATAGTTGTCCGATCTTAATAGGATTTTGCATATATATGAGGAGCATAGTAAAACTAATATATGCCGAAATTGATCAAGATATCTTGATAAACAAAATGTTTTTCATACAAAAACTTAATTTTCAACCGATCGTTCCTATGGCGACTATGTATATTATATAGTGGTCCGATCTTAATAGGATTTTGCATTTATATGAGGAGCATAGTAAAACTAATAAATGCCGAGTTTAATCCAGATATCGATCGTTTCTAAGGCAGCTATGTGATATAGTGGTCCGATCTTAATAGGATTTCGCATATATGTGAGGATATAATGGTCCGATCTTAATAGGAGATTGCATATATATGAGGAGCATAGTAAAACTAATAAATGCCGAGTTTGGTCAAGATATCTTGATAAACAAAATGTGTTTCATACAAAAACTTAATTTTCGACCGATCGTTCCCTTGCCAGCTATATGATACAGTGGTCCGATCTTAATAGGATTTTGCATATATACGAGCAGCATAGTAAAACTAATAAATGCCGAGTTTGGTAAAGATATCTTGATAAACAAAATGTTTTTCATACAAAAACTTAATTTTCGACCAATCGTTCCTTTGGTAGCTATGTATATTATATAGTGGTCCGATCTTTATAGGATTTTGCATATATATGAGGAGCATAGCAAAACTAATATATGCCGAAATTGATCAAGATATCTTGATAAACAAAATGTTTTTCATACAAAAAATAAATTTTCGACCGATCGTTCCTATGGCAACTATGTATATTATATAGTGGTCCGATCTTAATAGGATTTTGCATTTATATGAGGAGCATAGTAAAACTAATAAATGCCGAGTTTAATCAAGATATCGATGGTTCCTATGGCAGCTATGTGATATAGTGGTCCGATCTTAATAGGATTTCGCATATATGTGAGGATATAATGGTCCGATCTTAATAGGAGATTGCATATATATGAGGAGCATAGTAAAACTAATAAATGCCGAGTTTGGTCAAGATATCTTGATAAACAAAATGTTTTTCATACAAAAACCTAATTTTCGACCGATCGTTCCCTTGCCAGCTATATGATACAGTGGTCCGATCTTAATAGGATTTTGCATATATACGAGCAGCATAGTAAAACTAATAAATGCCGAGTTTGGTAAAGATATCTTGATAAACAAAATGTTTTTCATACAAAAACTTAATTTTCGACCAATCGTTCCTTTGGTAGCTATGTATATTATATAGTGGTCCGATCTTTATAGGATTTTGCATATATATGAGGAGCATAGCAAAACTAATATATGCCGAAATTGATCAAGATATCTTGATAAACAAAATGTTTTTCATACAAAAAATAAATTTTCGACCGATCGTTCCTATGGCAACTATGTATATTATATAGTGGTCCGATCTTAATAGGATTTTGCATTTATATGAGGAGCATAGTAAAACTAATAAATGCCGAGTTTAATCAAGATATCGATGGTTCCTATGGCAGCTATGTGATATAGTGGTCCGATCTTAATAGGATTTCGCATATATGTGAGGATATAATGGTCCGATCTTAATAGGAGATTGCATATATATGAGGAGCATAGTAAAACTAATAAATGCCGAGTTTGGTCAAGATATCTTGATAAACAAAATGTTTTTCATACAAAAACCTAATTTTCGACCGATCGTTCCCTTGCCAGCTATATGATACAGTGGTCCGAACTTAATAGGATTTTGCATATATACGAGCAGCATAGTAAAACTATCAATGCCGAGTTTGGTCAAGATATCTTGATAAACAAAATGTTCTTCATGCTAAAAATTAATTTTCGACCGATCGTTCCTATGGCAGCTATGTATATTATATAGTGGTCCGCTCTTTATAGGATTTTGTATATACATGAGGAGCATAGTAAAACTAATAAATGCCGAGTTTGGTCAAGATATCTTGATAAACAAAATGTTTTTCATACAAAAACTTAATTTTCGACAAATCGTTCCTACGGAAGCTATATGATATAGTGGTCCGATCTTAATAGGATTTTGCATATATATGAGGAGCATAGTAAAACCAATAAATTCCGAGTTTGGTCAAGATTTCTTGATAAAAAAAATGGTTTTTATACAAGAACTTAATTTTCGACCGATCGTTCCTATGGCAGCTATATGATATGGTGGTCCGATCTTAATAGGATTTTGCATATATATGAGGAGCATAGTAAAACCAATAAATGCCGAGTTTGGTCAAGATATCTTGATAGAGAAAATGGTTTTTATACAAAAACTTAATTTTCGACCGATCGTTCCTATGGCAGCTATGTATATTATATAGTGGTCCGATCTTAATAGGATTTTGTATATATATGAGGAGCATAGTAAAACTAATAAATGCCGAGTTTGGTCAAGATATTTTGATAAACAAAATGTTTTTCATACAAAAACTTAATATTCGACAAATCGTTCCTACGGCAGCTATATGATATAGTGGTCCGATCTTAATAGGATTTTGCATATATATGAGGAGCATAGTAAAACCAATAAATGCCGAGTTTGGTCAAGATATCTTGATAAAGAAAATGGTTTTTATACAAAAACTTAATTTTCGACTGACCGTTCCTATGGTAGCTAGGTATATTATACAGTAGACCGATCTTAATAAGATTTTGCATTTATATGAGGAGCATAGTAAAACTAATATATGCCGAGTTTGATCAAGATATCTTGATAAACAAAATGTTTATGTGTTTATGTGTAATGTTAATGTGTAATAAGATTTTGCATTTATATGAGGAGCATAGTAAAACTAATAAATGCCGAGTTTAATCAAGATATCGATCGTTCCTATGGCAGCTATAAGATATACTGGTGCGATAATAGGATTTCGCATATATATGAGGATATGATGGTCCGATCTTAATAGGAGATTTCATATATTTGAGGAGCATAGTGAAGCAAATAAATACCGAGATTGGTCAAGATATCTTGATAAACAAAATGTTTTTTATACAAAACTTAGTTTTCGCCCAATCGTTCCTATGGCAGCTATGTATGTTATATAGTGGTCCGCTCTTAATAGAATTTTATATATATATGAGGAGCATAGTAAAACTAATAAATGCCGAGTTTGGTCAAGATATCTTGATAAACAAGATGCTTTTCATACAAAAACTTAATTTTCGACCAATCGTTCCTATGGTAGCTATGTATACTATATAGTGGTCCCATCTTAATAGGATTTTGCATATATATGAGGAGCATATTGAAACTAATAAATGCCGAGTTTGGTCAAGATATCTTGATAAACAAATTGCTTTTCATACAAAAACTTAATTTTCGACCGATTGTTTCTATGGCAGCTTTATGATATAGTGGTCCGATCTTAATAGGATTTCGCATATATATGAGGATATAATAGTCCGATCTTAATGGGAGATTGCATATATGTGAGGAGCATAGTAAAACTAATAAATGCCGAGTTTGGTCAAGATATCTTGCTAAACAAAATGTGTTTCATACAAAAATTAATTTTCGAGCGATCGTTCCTATGGCAGCTATGTATATTATATAGTGGTCCGATCTTAATGGGATTTTGCATATATATCAGGAGCATAGTAAAACTAATAAATGCCTAGTTTGATCAAGATATCTTGGTACACAAAGTGTTTTTACATACAAAAACTTTATTTTCGACCGATCGTTCCTATGGCAGCTGTATGATATAGTGGTCCGATCTTAATAGGATTTTGAATATACATGAGGATCTTATTAAAACTAATAGCTGCCGAGTTTGGTCAAGATATCTTGATACACAAAATGTTTTTATGATATAGTGGTCCGATCTTAATAGGATTTTGAATATATATGAGGAGCATAGTAAAACTAATAAATGCCGAGTTTGGTCAAGATATCTTGATAAAGAAAATGGTTTTTATACAAAAACTTAATTTTCGACCAATCGTTCCTATGGCAGCTATATGATATAGTGGTCCGATCTTAATAGGATTTCGGATATATATGAGGATATAATTGTCCGATCTTAATAGAAGATTGCATATATATGAAGAGCATAGTAAAACTAATAAATGCCGAGTTTGGTCAAGATATCTTGATAAACAAAATGTTTTTCATACAAAAACTTAATTTTCGACCAATCGTTCCGTTGGGAGCTATGCATATTATATAGTGGTCCGATCTTAATAAGATTTGTCATATATATGAGGAGCATAGTAAAACTAATAAATGCCGAGTATGATCAAGATATCTTGATAAACAAAATGTTTTTATAAAAAACTTAATTTTCGACCGATCGTTCATATGGCAGCTATGTATACTATATAGTGGTCCGATCTTAATAGGATTTTGCATTTATATGAGGAGCATAGTAAAACAAATAAATGCCGAGTTTAATCAAGATATCGATCGTTCCTATGGCAGCTATAAGATATAAAAGGTGCGATCTTTATAGGATTTCGCATATATTCGAGGATATAATGGTCCGATCTTAATAGGAGATTGCATATATATGAGGAGCATACTGAAACAAATAAATACCGAGTTTGGTCAAGATATCTTGATAAACAAAATGTTTTTTATACAAAAATTAGTTTTCGACCAATCGTTCCTATGGCAGCTATGTATATTATATAGTGGTCCGCTCTTAATAGAATTTTGTATATATATGAGGAGCATAGTAAAACTAATAAATGCCGAGTTTGGTGAAGATATCTTGATAAACAAAATGCTTATCATACAAAAACTTAATTTTCGGCCGATCGTTCCTATGGTAGCTATGTATATTATATAGTGGTCCCATCTTAATAGGATTTTGCATATATATGAGGAGTACATTGAAACTAATAAATGCTGAGTTTGGTCAAGATATCTTGATAAACTAAATCTTTTTTATACAAAAACTTAATTTTCGACCGATCGTTTCTATGGCAGCTTTATGATATAGTGGTCCGATCTTAATAGGATTTCGCATATATACGAGGATATAATAGTCCGATCTTAATAGGAGATTGCATATATATGAGGAGCATAAACTAATAAATGCCGAGTTTGGTCAAGATATCTTGCTAAACAAAATGTGTGTCATACAAAAATTAATTTTCGACCGATCGTTCCTATGGCAGCTATTTATATTATATAGTGGTCCGATCTTAATAGGATTTCGCATATTTATGAGGATATAATAGTCCGATCTTAACAGGAGATTGCATATATATGAGGAGCATAGTAAAACTAATAAATGCCGAGTTTGGTCAAGATATCTTGATAAAGAAAATGGTTTTTATACAAGAACTTAATTTTCGACCGATCGTTCCTATGGCAGCTATATGATATAATGGTCCGATCTTAATTGGATTTCGCATATATATGAGGATATAATGGTCCGATCTTAATAGGAGATTGCATATATATGAGGAGCATAGTAAAACTAATAAATGCCGAGGATGGTCAAGATATCTTGATAAACAAAATGTTTTTCATACAAAAACTTAATTTTCGACCAATCGCTCCATTGGTAGCTATCTATATTATATAGTGGTCCGATCTTAATAGGATTTTGCATATATATGAGGAGCATAGTAAAACTAATATATGCCGAGGTTGATCAAGATATCTTGATAAACAAAATGTTTTTCATACAAAAACTTAATTTTCGACCGATCGTTCCTATGGCGACTATGTATATTATATAGTGGTCCAGTCTTAATAGGAGATTGCATATATATGAGGAGCATAGTAAAACTAATAAATGCCGAGTTTGGTCAAGATATTTTTATAAACAAAATGTTTTTTACATACAAAACTTAATTTTTGACCGATCGTTCCTTTGCCAGCTATATGATATAGTGGTCCGATCTTAATAGGATTTTGCATATATACGAGCAGCATAGTAAAACTATCAATGCCGAGTTTGGTCAAGATATCTTGATAAACAAAATGTTTTTCATGCAAAAACTTAATTTTCGACCGATCGTTCCTATGGCAGCTATGTATATTATATAGTAGTCCGCACTTAATAGGATTTTGTATATATAGGAGGAGCATAGCAAAACTAATAAATGCCGAGTTTGGTCAAGATATCTTGATAAACAAAATGCTTTTCATACAAAAACTTAATTTTCGACCGACCGTTCCTATGGTAGCTAGGTATATTATATAGTAGACCGATCTTAATTAGATTTTGCATTTATATGAGGAGCATAGTAAAACTAAAAAATGCCGAGTTTAATCAAGATATCGATCGTTCCTATGGCAGCTATAAGATATAGTGGTGCGATCTTAATAGGATTTCGCATATATATGAGGATATAATGGTCCGATCTTAATAGGAGATTGCATATATATGAGGAGCATAGTGAAACAAATAAATACCGAGTTTGGTCAAGATATCTTGATAAACAAAATGTTTTTTATACAAAAATTAGTTTTCGACCAATCGTTCCTATGGCAGCTATGTATATTATATAGTGGTCCGCTCTTAATAGAATTTTGTATATATATGAGGAGCATATTGAAACTAATAAATGCTGAGTTTGGTCAAGATATCTTGATAAACAAAATGTTTTTTATACAAAAACTTAATTTTCGACCGATCGTTTCTATGGCAGCTATATGATATAGTGGTCCGATCTTAATAGGATTTCGCATATATATGAGTCCGATCTTAATGGGATTTTGCATATATATCAGGAGCATAGTAAAACTAATAAATGCCGAGTTTGATCAAGATATCTTGATAAACAAAATGTTTTTACATACAAAAACTTAATATTCGACCGATTGTTCCTATCTCTATGTAATCGCAGTACGTTTAGTGCGCGAGTACGAAAGTTTGGCTCATCTCCATACGTAAACCTAATGATTGCCTCTATATCTGACATATTCAAATATATTTATACCTTATCTAGTCCGTCTGCTCTACTGCTATAGCGTTTCTTAATTTTCTTTGTATGCATTGCATACACTTTCAATGCTAGTGATACAAGAGATACTGTAGTAATTATAATTAGCAAAATAGTAATATTTTCTAAATGTTCTTTATGGTCAATTATTTTTACGTTATTTATAACATTTGCGGCTGATTTTTCAACCTTGGATTCGTTCGAACCCATTTTAATTAAAATTTCTTACAAAATTGATATAATGTTTTTTAAATTCATATCATTTTTTTATTTAACATATAGTGTTTTTAGTTTTAAATGCCAATGTTTTATCAATATGTAATGTTTTTAGATTCAAGGTTTTAATATTTCTTATAACACAAAATACTACCTAGCATTTCGCATAGCTTTACGGGCTTTGCTGCTAATCGGGCGGAAGTGTTTCCGCCCAATTTTACAAAAAATTTTTTTTTTATATTTAATTAAAAGTAGTTAAGGATATAGCTGCAACTGTTGTTCATCGTTGCATCAGCTGGGCGTCGCCGGATGTGGCACGCTGATGCTCCCTCGTATGCGCAAGTGGCGGTGTGCCTCTCGCACTTATTCCGATGGCACAGTTTGATGCGCTGGCGGTACCGGTGCTGGTCTTCGCATGGGTGTTTATTTGTTGGATGTAATGTAATGTTTGGAGGTGCTGGCTGTGCAGTGTTTGCACGTATATTCGCAGAAGGGGCTGTCGAGTGGGCCTTCGCAATCCTGTGGGCACATTCGTTTTTCTTTTGGTAGGCTGGTTGCGGCAATGGGTGTAACTTTATTAGTTGTTTGGTTTATTAGAACTTTTATATTTGAGTGAGTTTTGGTGTTTGGTTTTCTCTGCTTAATTTCATTTTGCAGATAGTCGAGCACATTTTGTAACTTCTGAGCTGTCGACCATGTTGGCTGTTTTGTGTATAGCAGCTACCTTAGGTGCGCTATTCTGTTTTTAATTTTATTTTTTAAGCCACCGCGCTTATGAACCATAACACTCACTCTCTACTCACTCAGAATACGGGATGCCTCTCGTTGATCATGAAGTTCCTTTTTCACTTGGATATTATAGATGGCCTCTTTGTTGGCCATGAAGTTCCTTTTCAAATTGTATATTATACATGCCCTCTTTGTTGGCCATGAAGTTCCTTTTTCACTTGGTCTACTGCCTCCAGGCAGGGATGCGTGCCCAAGTCACGGTCGCCATGTACTGTTTGGATTTAATGATGATTTTACAAAAGCACGTTAGTGCTGGTTGACTTGGGTTTTGAGAATGAATTTATTCAAAGTAAAGTATTTCGCTTAGCCTATGGATACATGTATATACTTCTGCTGTTATTGGTTAACAGCTACAAAGAGAGGGAGAGTGAGTAGCTTGCATATGCCTGTGTTAGTGAGCATATACATATGTTGCTCATGGAATGCGCTCGGACGGAGCGTGGGAAATGCAGCGTAAGCATAAACAGTCAGCTAGAGAGGCTAGTGAACTGCGCTGCGTAATATGATCCAGAGCCAATATATAAAGTGGCTCTGGGATTGTTTAATGTATAATTGTTATTGTATGCAACAAAGTGCTGCATACTTTATATTTAAGTACGGAGTATTCTGTAAGGGCATATACGCACTACACCTCCCCTTTTAGAGAAATAACGTAACATTATGAATGTGTAGTTATTAAATAAACTTAATTATTGAGGTTTTTTTTTTTTTTTTTAAATTAAAATTTTTTGTTTATTTTTTTACATAATTTTTTTTTTGTTATAAAATAATAAAATGTAATAAAAGGATAAAAATAATTTGAATTTAAAAAAAATGATTTGAAAACAAAATATAAAGATATAAAAATATAAAAATGTAAATTCATTATAGTAATTTGTTTTCCTCAAGGATTGATTTTTATTTTTTTTTTTTCAGTTGGTTGATCAGGCCAATGTTATATTTTTTTTGTTGTAAATTCATAAAGGAACATAAAGAACATTTATATGCTTTATTCGTTAAAAATTTGTAGTCTATCTTTATGAACTGTTTGTTTTTTTCTCTTATTTCCGGAAATAACTATATTATCATTCTTTTCTATTTTTTCAACTCTATATGGTCCTAAATATACTGTACTTTATCTCCTACTTTTAATTCAAAGTTTTTTGTTTTTCGTCATATGCTAATTTCCTATAAGCCTTGGCTTTTTCTAACATAATTCTAGCTCTTTTGTATGCTATTTCTAATCTAAACTTTATTTCCTTAGAATAGTCATCTAAATTATAAATAGGATGTAAGTAATTAGTTTTGTTTAAATCTATGATCTGTTTCGGTAGTCTGCCAAATACTAGTTCGTATGGACAATACTCATGCGTTGCTGATGGTGTCGTGTTGAAGCAATAAGGGAAATATTTAACCCAGACATCCCAATCAGATTTGTCTGCAGAGATGTATGAACGAATGTATTCATTAAAAGTTCGATGACTTCGTTTCTATCGTCCCTAATGTTTGATGATGATATGCAGTAGAGGTGAGATTCTTGATCTTCAAATACTTGCATAAATCAGTTTAAATCTGGTTTTTATACTTTGTTCCCATTTCCGAGATGAACGTCTTCATTGGACCAAACTTGAGTAATAAACTTTCGAATATAGCTTTTGCGACATTGTTTGCGCTTCTGCTTTTTATTGGAATGGCTACTAAATTTTTGAATGGCTACTAAATATTTTGCATATTAATGTGATTGTATTCGTTAACATTTTCCGATTTGGGTAGCGGACCAACTGTATCCACTATCACTATATCGAAAGCATTCACAGGTGTTTCTGTGAGAGTCAGATGAGTTTTTGTGTGCGTCTTTGTTTTAGACATTTGGCATTTTTGACATCTACGTACGTACTCTTTTATATGACGTGTCATATTTTTCCAGTAGTAGTGTGTTTTTATTTTCGCTAACGTTCTTGTTATGCCGCTATGACCTCCTTGAATTGGGTCGTCATGGTATGTAGACAATATTTGTTGTATCTCTTTTTCATCTTTTATTTGGGTCACCGGCTGGAGTAGCGCTACTCTTAAAGATTTTAATATTTCATTGCCCATATTTTTAAAAGAATCTATTGAAACTGATTCAAAGATCTTTTCGCTCGGTGCCACCTTGAGTTGGCTGAATTTTAATATACCGGCCTCTTTTTCGAGCCTTTGGAAGAACTGACCTAGGTCGAGAATTCCATTGGTATATAAATCGCTAACTTCAATTGTTGCGATAATTTTATTTCCATATTTAAATAAACATTTAGATTCTGTTATGCGCAAGGTCACTACTTTTCGTACTTCATCATTTGTAATGACTTCATGTAAGTTGGGCTTGGATACATTTTTATAACTTTGCCTTGGCAGAGGTTCATAATTTTCTACTGTACAGTTTTTATTTTGTCTACTTTGTCGCCTGGTAGTGACTTTCAGGACTTTATGTTGCATATCTTTGAGTTCTTTTATACGCGAAAGTGCGTCTGCTACGAAATTATCTTTCCCCTTTAGGTATTCTACAGTGAAGTCGTATTCTTCAAGCTCTAGCCGCATGCGAGTTAATTTAGAACTGGGATTAGTCATAGAAAAAGATATGTCAATGGTCTGTGATCCGGTTTAATAGTAAAATGTTTGCCATAAATATATGGTCTAAAATGGGTATTTGCCCAATGAATTGCCGCTAACTCT
This sequence comes from Drosophila virilis, assembly GCF_030788295.1. Lineage (NCBI taxonomy): Eukaryota > Metazoa > Arthropoda > Insecta > Diptera > Drosophilidae > Drosophila > Drosophila virilis. Next base: position 146,561 of record NW_027212891.1, on the reverse strand, counting down.
TGTTCTGTTGTGCTCTTATTGCTTTCCCCTTTTGTAAATGAACGAGATGCATAAGCTATTGGGAGCTGAATTCCGTCACGGTTCTGAGTTAGAACTGCTCCGCAAGCTTGTTTACTGGCATCTGTTATAATGCAAAATTCTTTGCGAAAATCAGGATATTGTAATAATGTGGGGTGCATAAGCTGTTCTTTAAGGTACTGGAATGCGTTTTGGCATTCAATTGACCATTCAAAAGGAACATTCTTTTTACATAATCTAGTTATGTGCCGTGAATAATTTTTTATAAAACGACGATAATAATTGCAGAATGCTACAAATCGTCTCGCGCTGTCCGCATCATGAGGGACAGGATAATTTTTGATGACGTCGAACTTCTTGTCATCTGGCAATACTCCTTTGTCAGTGCATTTGTGACCTAAAAATGTCACTTCATGCATGAAAAATGAACATACATTAAAAACATCAGTTAAGTTTTTAATCATGTGTTTTTCGGAACATCCTATCACCATTAAGTCATCCATATAAAGGAATGCCTGGGAGGGTTCTAAACCCGAGAATGCTATAGTCATCATTCTCTGAAATGAATTTGGTGCTATTTTAAGACCAAATGGTAATCGCGTGAAGCGATATGAGCCATTGATCGTTGAAAAAGATGTTATATTTCTTGAATTTTCTTCAAGTTCAATTTGGTGGAAACCTGACATTAAGTCAAGGCATGAAAAGTATTTAGCTCTGCCCAGTTGGTCTAGAATATCATCAATTCTGGGGAGCGGGAATTTATCAGAAAGTAGTTTTTTGTTGATTTGGCGATAGTCAATTACTAATCGCCATTTCTTTTCTTCCGAATTTGGTAATGATTTTTTCGGAACTAACAAGAGTGGGCTGTTATACTGGGATACAGACGGTTCTACGATTTTGTCGTTTATTAGTTTCCCTACTTGTTTTTGAATTTCTTTAACGTGGCTATGCGGGCTTCTGTAGTTTTTAATATAAATGGGTTCATCATCTTTAAGTCTTAATGTTTGTTTATAGAAATTATTTGTCGCTATTGGTTTGGTTTCCAGTCCGAACACATCACTATACTTGGTGCATAATTCTGTTAGTTGACTTTTGAATTGTTCTGGAAAATTTTTCTTTAATTTTGAAAGTACTTGTTCGCTTCTATTTTCTGGATTAGTGCTATGAATGTCGTAATCTTTAAAATTTTCATATTGGATTTTGTTTACTTTGGCCAATTGGTTGAAATAAGTTGTGTTTAGAAGTCGAATGTATACATGTTTGGATGCTGCTATTGTATTTGCAACATAAATTCCATTATGTATTTCTTGATTAGGAACAAATAAATAATCATTTACTGTATTAATGTCTATTTTTCGAATTACTTGGGATCTGGCTGGCAAGAGAACTGTATTGTTGCCAGCACTATATGTTATCGGAACATGAATTGGATAATTTAAATTTTGAGGTCTAATTATAAACCAGTCTTCACTTGGTTTGAAAATTAATTGACAATTGAATTTTTTAATAAAATCAATGCCTATAATTCCATCACACGGTATTGAAAAATCGGAATCTACTAAATGAAATTCGTGTGGAATAATATATTTTGTGGATTGAAGTTCTATTGACGTTGTTCCTTGAGATTTTATTACACCTTGGCCTATGCCTTGAATGTTTATAATTTTTTCTTCTTGAATTTTGAAATTGTCTGAATTTATTTTTAAAAGTGAGATATCTGTACCAGTATCTATTAGGAATGTGAGTTTATTTTCAGTTGAATGATTATAAAAAGTGACAAATATATTAAGACTGTAATTGATGGAATGAACCTTTACATTTACTGGTTGTTTCCTAAAGGGTTCTGTGAGTTTTCCGGCGTATTTTGCGCTATTCTCACATTGTTACTATTATAACTTTGGTTGAAGTTACCTCAGCCTCTTCCTCTATTTTGGCCTCGTCTTCCTCCACGGTTATTGTAATTATTGTTATTGTTGTTACCGCCTCTGTTACCGCCTCGGTTATAATTGTTGTGGTTGTAATTTCTGTTACGATTATAACCTCGGCCTCCTCTATTATTGTGATTTGCACCTCGTTGATAATACAGGACAGTGGTACTTTGAACTGTTAACTCCGTGCAAATGTTGACAAATTTGGAGACGGCATCATTCATATTTGTGAATGTGCCTGCCTGCATGATAAGTTTTACCTTATCAATCGAACAATTTTGAGTCAAAGCTTTAACAGCTGTTGTTGTGCTGTATTTGTTTGCAAGTGGTTGGCTTAGACCTTCACTGATATAGGCTCCTTCAAGGGCCTTTGCCAGTTTTTCCACCTCTTGGGTGCATTGGTTAGCCGTTTTGTTTTTCTGTTGCAGATTAAGTAGCTTGGCAGATACAACTTCCACCGATTCTCCTTTTACTGCATTTGACAGTTACGTAATGATTGCAGCGATTGTCTGCTCATTACTTATTAGATTTCTTGCATGGCCTTTTAGTTTTGTTTTTATAAGGCTGACAGCTGTTCTTCTTTAAGTGAGTCTATAAGACTCAAAGCATCTTCTTGGAGCTTTGTAAGTTTTCTGCCTTTCCATCAAACTCTGGCAAGAGCGATGAGGCTTGTTTGAGAAAACTTATAGCTGTTTGGGCCATTGTGTTGTCAATGTCGATATCGATATTTATATCGGTAATTGGCTTCGACTCATTCAGATATTGCAGCTGGTTTGGTTCAAACTTTGCTGGTAAAAATAGATTTACTGGAACGTTTATTATGATATTCTGTCTAATGCCAATGCTTTTCAATCTTGTATTTAAGGATTGTATGACTTTAAGGCATTGTTTGCCATGTTCTTGTGTTAGTTTATCTTTAATGGAATCTACCTTATGTACTATATTGTTATATTGTTTAATTAATATTTGTACATGGTATATTAGTGTTTCTACCTTTATAGGTATGCCTTTATTGATGCATTTATATGACTTGTCAAATTGGTCTTTGAAGTCATTGATATTTTTCACTAATATACTCCATTCCATATTATTATAATATATATCTATCGATGCAGTCGCACCATTAGTATCGTTGCTGGTCCCAAAATTGGGTGTTCTTCAGTTACTAGTTTTACTGAGACATATGGCAACGTACTTAGTATGATTCCCTTTTCGATTTTTGAACATTGTATCAATGGACCCATATGAGTATTGAACATGTCCGTGTATTCGTATTCGAAATCACACACTTTTATAAAATCTCTATGTAATCGCAGTACGTTTAGTGCGGATTATTATGCTCACTCAAATATAAGAGTTCTAATAAACCAAACAACTAATAAAGTTACACCCATTGCCGCAACCAGCCTACCAAAAGAAAAACGAATGTGCCCACAGGATTGCGAAGGCCCACTCAACAGCCCCTTCTGCGAATATACGTGCAGACACTGCACAGCCAGCACCTCCAAACATTACATTACATCCAACAAATAAACACCTGTGCGAAGACCAGCACCGGTACCGCCAGCGCAACAAGCTGTGCCATCGGAATAAGTGCGAGAGGCACACCGCCACTTGCGCATACGAGGGAACATCAGCGTGCCACATCCGGCGACGCCCAGCTGATGCAACGATGAACAACAGTTGCAGCTATATCCTTAACTACTTTTAATTAAATATAAAAAAAAAATTTTTTGTAAAATTGGGCGGAAACACTTCCGCCCGATTAGCAGCATAGCCCGTAAAGCTATGCGAAATGCTAGGTAGTATTTTGTGTTATAAGAAATATTAAAACCTTGAATCTAAAAACATTACATATTGATATAACATTGGCATTTAAAACTAAAAACACTATATGTTAAATAAAAAACATGATATGAATTTAAAAAACATTATATCAATTTTTGTAAGAAATTTTAATTAAAATGGGTTCGAACGAATCCAAGGTTGAAAAATCAGCCGCAAATGTTATAAATAACGTAAAAATAATTGACCATAAAGAACATTTAGAAAATATTACTATTTCGCTAATTATAATTACTACAGTATCTCTTGTATCACTAGCATTGAAAGTGTATGCAATGCATACAAAGAAAATTAAGAAACGCTATAGCAGTAGAGCAGACGGACTAGATAAGGTATAAATATATTTGAATGTGTCAGATATAGAGGCAATCATTAGGTTTACGTATAGAGATGAGCCAAACTTTCGTACTCGCGCACTAAACGTACTGCGATTACATAGAGATTTTATAAGAGTGTGTGATTTCGAATACGAATACACGGACATGTTCAATACTCATATGGGTCCATTGATACAATGTTTAAAAATCGAAAGGGGAATCATACTAAGTACGTTGCCATATGTCTCAGTAAAACTATTAACTGAAGAACACCCAATTTTGGGACCAGCAACGATACTAATGGTGCGACTGCATCGATAGATATATATTATAATAATATGGAATGGAGTATATTAGTGAAAAATATCAATGACTTCAAAGACCAATTTGACAAGTCATATAAATGCATCAATAAAGGCATACCTATAAAGGTAGAAACACTAATATACCATGTACAAATATTGATTAAACAATATAACAATATAGTACATGAGGTAGATTCCATTAAAGATAAACTAACACAAGAACATGGCAAACAATGCCTTAAAGTCATACAATCCTTAAATACAAGATTGAAAAGCATTGGCATTAGACAGAATATCAGAATAAACGTTCCAGAAAATCTATTTTTACCACCAAAGTTTGAACCAAACCAGCTGCAAGATCTGAATGAGTCGAAGCCAATTGCCGATATAAATATCGATATCGACATTGACAACACAATGGCCCAAATAGCTATAAGTTTTCTCAATCAAGCCTCATCGCTCTTGCCAGAGTTTGATGGAAAGGCAGAAAACTTACAAAGCTTCAAAGATGCTTTGAGTCTTATAGACTCACTAAAAGAAGATCATGAAGCCATGCAAGAAATCTAATAAGTAATGAGCAGACAATTGCTGCAATCATTACGTAACTGTCAAATGCAGTAAAAGGAGAATCGGTGGAAGTTGTATCTGCCAAGCTACTTAATCTGCAACAGAAAAACAAAACGGCTAACCAATGCACCCAAGAGGTGGAAAAACTGGCAAAGGCCCTTGAAGGAGCCTATATCAGTGAAGGTCTAAGCCAACCACTTGCAAACAAATACAGCACAACAACAGCTGTTAAAGCTTTGACTCAAAATTGTTCGATTGATAAGGTAAAACTTATCATGCAGGCAGGCACATTCACAAATATGAATGATGCCGTCTCCAAATTTGTCAACATTTGCACGGAGGTAACAGTTCAAAGTACCACTGTCCTGTATTATCAACGAGGTGCAAATCACAATAATAGAGGAGGCCGAGGTTATAATCGTAGCAGAAATTACAACCACAACAATTATAACCGAGGCGGTAACAGAGGCGGTAACAACAATAACAATAATTACAATAACCGTGGAGGAAGACGAGGCCAAAATAGAGGAAGAGGCTGAGGTAACTTCAACCAAAGTTATAATAGTAACAATGTGAGAATAGCGCAAAATACGCCGGAAAACTCACAGAACCCTTTAGGAAACAACCAGTAAATGTAAAGGTTCATTCCATCAATTACAGTCTTAATATATTTGTCACTTTTTATAATCATTCAACTGAAAATAAACTCACATTCCTAATAGATACTGGTGCAGATATCTCACTTTAAAAAAAAAATTCAGACAATTTCAAAATTCAAGAAGAAAAAATTATAAACATCCAAGGCATAGGCCAAGGTGTAATAAAATCTCAAGGAACAACGTCAATAGAACTTCAATCCACAAAATATATTATTCCACACGAATTTCATTTAGTAGATTCCGATTTTTCAATACCGTGTGATGGAATAATAGGCATTGATTTTATTAAAAAATTCAATTGTCAATTAGATTTCAAACCAAGTGAAGACTGGTTTATAATTAGACCTCAAAATTTAAATTATCCAATTCATGTTCCGATAACATATAGTGCTGGCAACAATACAGTTCTCTTGCCAGCCAGATCCCAAGTAATTCGAAAAATAGACATTAATACAGTAAATGATTATTTATTTGTTCCTAATCAAGAAATACATAATGGAATTTATGTTGCAAATACAATAGCAGCATCCAATCATGTATACATTCGACTTCTAAACACAACTAATTTCGACCAATTGGTCAAAGCAAACAAAATCCAATATGAAAATTTAAAAGAACACGACATTCATAGCACTAATCCAGAAAATAATAGCGAACAAGTACTCTCAAAATTAAAGAAAAATTTTCCAGAACAATTCAAAAGTCAACTAACAGAATTATGCACCAAGTATAGTGATGTGTCGGACTGGAAACCGAACCAATAGCGACAAATAATTTCTATAAACAAACATTAAGACTTAAAGATGATGAACCCATTTATATTAAAAACTACAGAAGCCCGCATAGCCACGTTAAAGAAATTCAAAAACAAGTAGGGAAACTAAGAAACGACAAAATCGTAGAACCGTCTGTATCCGCGTATATCAGCCCACTCTTGTTAGTTCCGAAAAAATCATTACCAAATTCGGAAGAAAAGAAATGGCGATTAGTAATTGACTATCGCCAAATCAACAAAAAACTACTTTCTGATAAATTCCCGCTCCCCAGAATTGATGATATTCTAGACCAACTGGGCAGAGCTAAATACTTTTCATGCCTTGACTTAATGTCAGGGTTCCACCAAATTGAACTGAAAATTCAAGAAATATAATATCTTTTTCAACGATCAATGGCTCATATCGCTTCACGCGATTACCATTTGGTCTTAAAATAGCACCAAATTCATTTCAGAGAATGATGACTATAGCATTCTCGGGTTTAGAACCCTCCCAGGCATTCCTTTATATGGATGACTTAATGGTGATAGGATGTTCCGAAAAACACATGATTAAAAACTTAACTGATGTTTTTAATGTATGTAGGAAATATAACCTGAAGTTGCATCCAGAAAAATGTTCATTTTTCATGCATGAAGTGACAAATGCACTGACAAAGGAGTATTGCCAGATGACAAGAAGTTCGACGTCATCAAAAATTATCCTGTCCCTCATGATGCGGACAGCGCGAGACGATTTGTAGCATTCTGCAATTATTATCGTCGTTTTATAAAAAATTATTCACGGCACATAACTAGATTATGTAAAAAGAATGTTCCTTTTGAATGGTCAATTGAATGCCAAAACGCATTCCAGTACCTTAAAGAACAGCTTATGCACCCCACATTATTACAATATCCTGATTTTCGCAAAGAATTTTGCATTATAACAGATGCCAGTAAACAAGCTTGCGGAGCAGTTCTAACTCAGAACCGTGACGGAATTCAGCTCCCAATAGCTTATGCATCTCGTTCATTTACAAAAGGGGAAAGCAATAAGAGCACAACAGAACAAGAGTTAGCGGCAATTCATTGGGCAAATACCCATTTTAGACCATATATTTATGGCAAACATTTTACTATTAAACCGGATCACAGACCATTGACATATCTTTTTCTATGACTAATCCCAGTTCTAAATTAACTCGCATGCGGCTAGAGCTTGAAGAATACGACTTCACTGTAGAATACCTAAAGGGGAAAGATAATTTCGTAGCAGACGCACTTTCGCGTATAAAAGAACTCAAAGATATGCAACATAAAGTCCTGAAAGTCACTACCAGGCGACAAAGTAGACAAAATAAAAACTGTACAGTAGAAAATTATGAACCTCTGCCAAGGCAAAGTTATAAAAATGTATCCAAGCCCAACTTACATGAAGTCATTACAAATGATGAAGTACGAAAAGTAGTGACCTTGCGCATAACAGAATCTAAATGTTTATTTAAATATGGAAATAAAATTATCGCAACAATTGAAGTTAGCGATTTATATACCAATGGAATTCTCGACCTAGGTCAGTTCTTCCAAAGGCTCGAAAAAGAGGCCGGTATATTAAAATTCAGCCAACTCAAGGTGGCATCGAGCGAAAAGATCTTTGAATCAGTTTCAATAGATTCTTTTAAAATATGGGCAATGAAATATTAAAATATTTAAGAGTAGCGCTACTCCAGCCGGTGACCCAAATAAAAGATGAAAAAGAGATACAACAAATATTGTCTACATACCATGACGACCCAATTCAAGGAGGTCATAGCGGCATAACAAGAACGTTAGCGAAAATAAAAACACACTACTACTGGAAAAATATGACACGTCATATAAAAGAGTACGTACGTAGATGTCAAAAATGCCAAATGTCTAAAACAAAGACGCACACAAAAACTCATCTGACTCTCACAGAAACACCTGTGAATGCTTTCGATATAGTGATAGTGGATACAGTTGGTCCGCTACCCAAATCGGAAAATGTTAATGAATACAATCACATTAATATGCAAAATATTTAGTAGCAATTCCAAAAATTTAGTAGCCATTCCAATAAAAAGCAAAAGCGCAAACAATGTCGCAAAAGCTATATTCGAAAATTTCATACTCAAGTTTAGTCCAATGAAGACGTTCATCTCGGACATGGGAACAAAGTATAAAAACTAGATTTTAACTGATATATGCAAGTATTTGAAGATCAAGAATCTCACCTCTACTGCATATCATCGTCAAACATTAGGGACAATAGAACAAAGTCATCGAACTCTTAATGAATACATTCGTTCATACATCTCTGCAGACAAATCTGATTGGGATGTCTGGGTTAAATATTTCACTTATTGCTTCAACACGACACCATCAGCAACGCATGAGTATTGTCAATACGAACTAGTATTTGGCAGACTACCGAAACAGTTCATAGATTTAAACAAAACTAATTACTTAAGTCCTATTTATAATTTAGATGACTATTCTAAGGAAATAAAGTTTAGATTAGAAATAGCATACAAAAGAGCTAGAATTATGTTAGAAAAAGCCAAGGCTTATAGGAAATTAGCATATGACGAAAAACAAAAAACGTTGAATTAAAAGTAGGAGATAAAGTACTTATAAGAAACGAAACAGGGCACAAATTAGACCCAGTATATTTAGGACCATATAGAGTTGAAAAAATAGAAGAGAATGATAATATAGTTATTTCCGGAAATAAGAGAAAAAAACAAACAGTTCATAAAGATAGACTACAAATTTTTAAATAAAGCATATAAATGTTCTTTATGTTCCTTTATGAATTCACAACAAAAAAAATATAACATCAACCAACTGAAGAAAAAATAAAAAATAAAAATCAATCCTTGAGGAAAACAAATTACTATAATGAATTTACATTTTTATATTTTTATATCTTTATATTTTGTTTTCAAATAATTTTTTTTAAATTCAAACAATTTTTATTCTTTTATTACATTTTATTATTTTATAACAAAAAAAAAATTATGTAAAAAAATAAACAAAAAATTTGAATTTAAAAAAAAAAAAAAAAACCTCAATAATTAAGTTCATTTAATAACTACACATTCATAATGTTACGTTATTTCTCTAAAAGGGGAGGTGTAGTGCGTATATGCCCTTACAGAATACCCCGTACTTAAATATAAAGTATGCAGCACTTTGTTGCATACAATAACAATTATACATTAAACAAGCCCAGAGCCACTACATATATTGGCTCTGGCTCATATTACGCAGCCCAGTTCACTAGCCTCTCTAGCTGACTGTTTATGCTTACGCTTCATTTCCCACGCTCCGTCCGAGCGCATTCCATGAGCAACATATGTATATGCTCACTAACACAGGCATATGCAAGCTACTCACTCTCCCTCTCTTTGTAGCTGTTAACCAATAACAGCATAAGTATATACATGTATCCATAGGCTAAGCGAAATTTTTTCTCAAAACCCAAGTCAACCAGCACTAACGTGCTTTTGTAAAATCATCATTAAATCCAAACAGTACATGGCGACCGTGACTTGGAGGCAGTAGACCAAGTGAAAAAGGAACTTCATGGCCAACAAAGAAGCCATGTATAATTTACAATTTGAAAAGGAACTTTATGGCCAACAAAGAGGCCATCTATAATATCCAAGTGAAAAAGGAACTTCATGATCAACGAGAGGCATCCCGTATTCTGAGTGAGTAGAGAGTGAGTGTTATGGTTCATAAGCGCGGTGGCTTAAAAAATAAAATTAAAAACAGAATAGCGCACCTAAGGTAGCTGCTATACACAAAACAGCCAACATGGTCAACAGCTCAGAAGTTACAAAATGAGCTCGACTATCTGCAAAATGAAATTAAGCAGAGAAATCGAAACACCAAAACTCACTCAAATATAAAAGTTCTAATAAACCAAACAACTAATAAAGTTACACCCATTGCCGCAACCAGCCTACCAAAAGACGAATGTGCCCACAGGATTGCGAAGGCCCACTCGACAGCCCCTTCTGCGAATATAAGTGCAGACACTGCACAGCCAGCACCTCCAAACATTACATTACATCCAACAAATAAACACCTGTGCGAAGACCAGCACCGGTACCGCCAGCGCAACAAGCTGTGCCATCGGAATAAGTGCGAGAGGCACACCGCCACTTGCGCATACGAGGGAGCATCAGCGTGCCACATCCGGCGACGCCCAGCTGATGCAACGATGAACAACAGTTGCAGCTATATCCTTAACTACTTTTAATTAAATATAAAAAAAAATTTTTTTGTAAAATTGGGCGGAAACACTTCCGCCCGATTAGCAGCAAAGCCCGTAAAGCTATGCGAAATGCTAGGTAGTATTTTGTGTTATAAGAAATATTAAAACCTTGAATCTAAAAACATTACATATTGATATAACATTGGCATTTAAAACTAAAAACACTATATGTTAAATAAAAAACATGATATGAATTTAAAAAACATTATATCAATTTTTGTAAGAAATTTTAATTAAAATGGGTTCGAACGAATCCAAGGTTGAAAAATCAGCCGCAAATGTTATAAATAACGTAAAAATAATTGACCATAAAGAACATTTAGAAAATATAATTATTTCGCTAATTATAATTACTACAGTATCTCTTGTATCACTAGCATTGAAAGTGTATGCAATGCATACAAAGAAAATTAAGAAACGCTATAGCAGTAGAGCAGACGGACTAGATAAGGTATAAATATATTTGAATGTGTCAGATATAGAGGCAATCATTAGGTTTACGTATAGAGATGAGCCAAACTTTCGTACTCGCAGCACTAAACGTACTGCGATTACATAGAGATTTTATAAAAGTGTGTGATTTCGAATACGAATACACGGACATGTTCAATACTCATATGGGTCCATTGATACAATGTTTAAAAATCGAAAGGGGAATCATACTAAGTACGTTGCCATATGTCTCAGTAAAACTAGTAACTGAAGAACACCCAATTTTGGGACCAGCAACGATACTAATGGTGCGACTGCATCGATAGATATATATTATAATAATATGGAATGGAGTATATTAGTGAAAAATATCAATGACTTCAAAGACCAATTTGACAAGTCATATAAATGCATCAATAAAGGCATACCTATAAAGGTAGAAACACTAATATACCATGTACAAATATTGATTAAACAATATAACAATATAGTACATGAGGTAGATTCCATTAAAGATAAACTAACACAAGAACATGGCAAACAATGCCTTAAAGTCATACAATCCTTAAATACAAGATTGAAAAGCATTGGCATTAGACAGAATATCAGAATAAACGTTCCAGAAAATCTATTTTTACCAGCAAAGTTTGAACCAAACCAGCTGCAATATCTGAATGAGTCGAAGCCAATTACCGATATAAATATCGATATCGACATTGACAACACAATGGCCCAAACAGCTATAACTTTTCTCAAACAAGCCTCATCGCTCTTGCCAGAGTTTGATGGAAAGGCAGAAAACTTACAAAGCTCCAAGAAGATGCTTTGAGTCTTATAGACTCACTTAAAGAAGAACAGCTGTCAGCCTTATAAAAACAAAACTAAAAGGCCATGCAAGAAATCTAATGCAAGTAATGAGCAGACAATCGCTGCAATCATTACGTAACTGTCAAATGCAGTAAAAGGAGAATCGGTGGATGTTGTATCTGCCAAGCTACTTAATCTGCAACAGAAAAACAAAACGGCTAACCAATGCACCCAAGAGGTGGAAAAACTGGCAAAGGCCCTTGAAGGAGCCTATATCAGTGAAGGTCTAAGCCAACCACTTGCAAACAAATACAGCACAACAACAGCTGTTAAAGCTTTGACTCAAAATTGTTCGATTGATAAGGTAAAACTTATCATGCAGGCAGGCACATTCACAAATATGAATGATGCCGTCTCCAAATTTGTCAACATTTGCACGGAGGTAACAGTTCAAAGTACCACTGTCCTGTATTATCAACGAGGTGCAAATCACAATAATAGAGGAGGCCGAGGTTATAATCGTAACAGAAATTACAACCACAACAATTATAACCGAGGCGGTAACAGAGGCGGTAACAACAATAACAATAATTACAATAACCGTGGAGGAAGACGAGGCCAAAATAGAGGAAGAGGCTGAGGTAACTTCAACCAAAGTTATAATAGTAACAATGTGAGAATAGCGCAAAATACGCCGGAAAACTCACAGAACCCTTTAGGAAACAACCAGTAAATGTAAAGGTTCATTCCATCAATTACAGTCTTAATATATTTGTCACTTTTTATAATCATTCAACTGAAAATAAACTCACATTCCTAATAGATACTGGTACAGATATCTCACTTTTAAAAATAAATTCAGACAATTTCAAAATTCAAGAAGAAAAAATTATAAACATTCAAGGCATAGGCCAAGGTGTAATAAAATCTCAAGGAACAACGTCAATAGAACTTCAATCCACAAAATATATTATTCCACACGAATTTCATTTAGTAGATTCCGATTTTTCAATACCGTGTGATGGAATTATAGGCATTGATTTTATTAAAAAATTCAATTGTCAATTAATTTTCAAACCAAGTGAAGACTGGTTTATAATTAGACCTCAAAATTTAAATTATCCAATTCATGTTCCGATAACACATAGTGCTGGCAACAATACAGTTCTCTTGCCAGCCAGATCCCAAGTAATTCGAAAAATAGACATTAATACAGTAAATGATTATTTATTTGTTCCTAATCTAGAAATACATAATGGAATTTATGTTGCAAATACAATAGCAGCATCCAAACATGTATACATTCGACTTCTAAACACAACTTATTTCAACCAATTGGTCAAAGTAAACAAAATCCAATATGAAAATTTTAAAGATTACGACATTCATAGCACTAATCCAGAAAATAGAAGCGAACAAGTACTTTCAAAATTAAAGAAAAATTTTCCAGAACAATTCAAAAGTCAACTAACAGAATTATGCACCAAGTATAGTGATGTGTTCGGACTGGAATGAAAAAGAATGTTCCTTTTGAATGGTCAAGTGAATGCCAAAACGCATTCCAGTACCTTAAAGAAAAGCTTATGCACCCCACATTATTACAATATCCTGATTTTCGCAAAGAATTTTGCATTATAACAGATGCCAGTAAACAAGCTTGCGGAGCAGTTCTAACTCAGAACCGTGACGGAATTCAGCTCCAAATAGCTTATGCATCTCGTTCATTTACAAAAGGGGAAAGCAATAAGAGCACAACAGAACAAGAGTTAGCGGCAATTCATTGGGCAATTACCCATTTTAGACCATATATTTATGGCAAGCATTTTACTATTAAAACGGATCACATAGAATACCTAAAGGGGAAAGATAATTTCGTAGCAGACGCACTTTCGCGTATTAATATAAAAGAACTCAAAGATATGCAACATAAAGTCCTGAAAGTCACTACCAGGCGACAAAGTAGACAAAAGAAAAACTGTACAGTAGAAAATTATGAACTTCTGCCAAGGCAAAGTCATAAAAATGTATCCAAGCCCAACTTACATGAAGTCATTACAAATGATGAAGTACGAAAAGTAGTGACCTTGCGCATAACAGAATCTAAATGTTTATTTAAACATGGAAATAAAATTATCGCAAGAATTGAAGTTAGCGATTTATATACCAATGGAATTCTCGACCTAGGTCAGTTCTTCCAAAGGCTCGAAAAAGAGGCCGGTATATTAAAATTCAGCCAACTCAAGGTGGCACCGAGCGAAAAGATCTTTGAATCAGTTTCAATAGATTCTTTTAAAAATATGGGCAATGAAATATTAAAATCTTTAAGAGTAGCGCTACTCCAGCCGGTGACCCAAAAAAAAGATGAAAAAGAGATACAACAAATATTGTCTACATACCATGACGACCCAATTCAAGGAGGTCATAGCGGCATAACAAGAACGTTAGCGAAAATAAAAAGACACTACTACTGGAAAAATATGACACGTCATATCATCATTTAGTAGCCATTCCAATAAAAAGCAAAAGCGAAAACAATGTCGCAAAAGCTATATACGAAAATTTCATACTCAAGTTTGGTCCAATGAAGACGTTCATCTCGGACATGGGAACAAAGTATAAAAACTAGATTTTAACTGATTTATGCAAGTTTTTGAAGATTAAGAATCTCACCTCTACTGCATATCATCATCAAACATTAGGGACAATGGAACGAAGTCATCGAACTTTTAATGAATACATTCGTTCATACATCTCTGCAGACAAATCTGATTGGGATGTCTGGGTTAAATATTTCACTTATTGCTTCAACACGACACCATCAGCAACGCATGAGTATTGTCCATAAGAACTAGTATTTGGCAGACTACCGAAACAGTTCATAGATTTAAACAAAACTAATTACTGAAATCCTATTTATAATTTAGATGACTATTCTAAGGAAATAAAGTTTAGATTAGAAATAGCATACAAAAGAGCTAGAATTATGTTAGAAAAAGCCAAGGCTTATAGGAAATTAGCATATGACGAAAAAACAAAAAACTTTGAATTAAAAGTAGGAGATAAAGTACTTATAAGAAACGAAACAGGGCACAAATTAGACCCAGTATATTTAGGATCATATCGAGTTGAAAAAATAGAAGAGAATGATAATATAGTTATTTCCGGAAATAAGAGAAAAAAACAAACAGTTCATAAAGATAGACTACAAATTCTTAACGAATAAAGCATATAAATGTTCTTTATGTTCCTTTATGAATTCACAACAAAAAAAAAATATAACATTGGCCTGATCAACCAACTGAAAAAAAAAAAAAAAAATAAAAATCAATCCTTGAGGAAAATAAATTACTTAATGAATTTACATTTTTATATTTTTTATATATATTTTATATTATTTTATAACAAAAAAAAAAAAATTATGTAAAAAAATAAACAAAAAATTTTAATTTAAAAAAAAAAAAAAAACCTCAATAATTAAGTTCATTTAATAACTACACATTCATAATGTTACGTTATTTCTCTAAAAGGGGAGGTGTAGTGCGTATATGCCCTTACAGAATACCCCGTACTTAAATATAAAGTATGCAGCACTTTGTTGCATACAATAACAATTATACATTAAACAAGCCCAGAGCCACTTTATATATTGGCTCTGGCTCATATTACGCAGCCCAGTTCACTAGCCTCTCTAGCTGACTGTTTATGCTTACGCTGCATTTCCCACGCTCCGTCTGAGCGCATTCCATGAGCAACATATGTATATGCTCACTAACACAGGCATATGCAAGCTACTCACACTCCCTCTCTTTGTAGCTGTTAACCAATAACAGCATAAGTATATACATGTATCCATAGGCAAAACGAAATACTTTACTTTGAATAAATTCATTCTCAAAACCCAAGTCAACCAGCACTAACGTGCTTTTGTAAAATCATCATTAAATCCAAACATTACAGTATGTAAAAACATTTTGTTTATCAAGATATCTTGACCAAACTCGGCATTTATAAGTTTTACTATTCTCCTCATATATATGCAATCTCCTATTAAGATTGGACCATTATATCCTCACATATATGCGAAATCTTATTAAGATCGGACCACTATATCATATAGCTGCCATAGGAACGATCGGTCGAAAATTAGGTTTTTGTATTAAAAACATTTTGTTTATCAAGATATCTTGACCAAACTCGGCATTTATTAGTTTTAATATGCTCCTCATATATTTGCAAAATCCTATTAAGATCGGACCACTATATCATATACATAGCTGCCATAGGAACGATCGGTCGAAAATTAAGTTTTTGTATGAAAAACATTTTTTTTATCAAGATATCTTGACCAAACTCGGTATTTGTTAGTTTTACTATGCTTCTCATATCTATGCAAAATCCTATTAAGAGCGGACCACTCTATCATATAGCTGCCATAGGAACGATCGGTCGAAAATTAAGTCGTATGAAAAAATATTTTGATTATCAAGATATCTTGACCAAACTCGGCATTTACTATTTTCCCGGTACTTCTTAGATAGGGGCAAAGCACTATGAGCATTATGAAAAGGTTGGGTCTGCAAGGGTATTAGATCTTTGGCGTGCCGAAGATAGCCCTTCATTCTCGTTAAAATTAAATTTTGTCTAGGTCATTTGCTTGGCTCATATATTTCTTTTTTAAACATTTGTTATGTAATTTATATAGTTTATAAAAACAATTTGCGCACATAATAACAACAATTATTATTATTTTACTCTACTTTATTAATGACATCAGCAGTGGAGTCCACTGACTTAACGTCTACTATTGCCATTTTGGGCGTATATATTTTTAGAGTGTATTTATAACTATTTGTTGTATCTTCAGTAAATTTTACTATTGCATTGCTTTGCATTTACGTTAACAAGTTTTTCTACCTATAGGTTTGTATAGCTTTACGGGCTATACTTCTAATTGAGCGGAGATGGTTCCGCACAATTTATAAATTTTATTATAATAATGTTACCTGTTGCTCCAGATGTCCAGTTGTCCTCCGCGTCAGCTGGTCGTCGCCGGTTTGGCTACGCTGACGCTCCTTCGTAGGCGAAAGTCGCAGAGTGCCCCTTGCGCTGTTGCCTTCACTGCTTCTGATGTCCGTGGCCTATTGGCTCAGGCGAGGCCGGTGTCGGTCTTCGCACTGGTCTTTGGTCCTAAGCATGCGAATTTGCATGCTGGAGCGTATAGTGGTCCAGGGCAGTCGTTCGGGCAGACGTCAGGTTTTTTCGTCAACGGCTTTGGAGATGGTGGTTTTTTCATTAGTTTTTCATTTATAACTTTGATATTTGCTGAGTGAGTTGCGGTATTTGGCTTTCTTTGCTGGAGGCTTTCAGAAAATCAAGTTCGGTAGTTAATTTTTGTGCCGTTGCCCATGTGGGCGGCATATTCGTGTATAATAGCCACTTAATGTGTGCTATTCTTTTATTTATTTTGTTTTTCAGGCCTCCGCGTTTGCCCATTAGTCGCACTCTACTCACTCAGACTTTGTTTTTTCTTTCAATCTCAGTCTCCCGCGCTGGCGTAAGGGACGGATTGCCTCTCACACTTGTTGACTGCTGGTCATCACTTGTAAGACTTTTCATAGTTGTTGTTGTTTTGTATAGGTGTTGTTGTGTGTTTTTTGTTACTGCCGTTACTGCTGTCCTTCCATGTCCAGGTCTGTTTTGACTTAAGTCACGGTCGCCATGTAATAGTTATTAAAGTCGATTCCAAATAGTTAAACACTCGGGCACGTCTGTGCCGTTTGACTTTAGCTTTTTCAATGTTTTATTCAATATATTCTTATGGATAGCATAGCATAGCTGCGCTGCCGGTTACGCCAGCAGCGTATATTATATATCAATATATTACAATATATGCAAAATCCTATTAAGATCGGACCACTATATCATATAGCTGCCATAGGAACGTTCGATCGAAAATTAAGTTTTTGTATGAAAAACATTTTGTTTATCAAGATATCTTGATCAAACTCGGCATTTATTAGTTTTACTTTACTCCTCATATATATGCAATCTCCTATTAAGATCGGACCACTATATCATATAGCTGTCATAGAAGCGATCGGTAGAAAATTAAGTTTTTGTATAAAAAACATTTTGTTTATCAAGATATCGTAACCTAACTCGGCATTTATTAGTTTTACTATGCTTCTCATATATATTCAAAATTCTATTAAGATCGGACCACTATATAATATACATAGCTACCATAGGAACAATCGGTCGAAAATTAAGTTTTTGTGTGAAAAATATTTTGTTTATCAAGACATCTTGACCAAACTCGGCATTTATTAGTTTTACAAAGCTATTTATATATTTGCAATCTCCTATTAAGATCGGACCATTTTATCCTCATATATATGCGAAATCCTATTAAGATCGGACCACTATATCATATAGCTGCCATTGGAACGATCGGTCGAAAATTAAGTTTTTGTATAAAAAACATTTTGTTTATCAAGATATCTTGATCAAACTCGGCATTTATTAGTTTTACGATGATCCTCATATAAATGCAATCTCCGATTAAGATCGGACCATTATATCCTCATATATATGCAAAATCCTATTAAGATCGGACCACTATATCATATAGCTGCCAAAGGAACAATCGGTCGAAAATTAAGTTTTTGTATGAAAAACATTTTGTTTATCAAGATATCTTGGCCAAACTCGGAAGTTATTAATTTTAATATGCTCCTCATATATATGCAAAATCCTATTAAGATCGGACCACTATATAATATACACAGCTACCAAAGGAACGATCAATCGAAAATTAAGTTTTGTGTGAAAAATATTTTGTTTATCAAGATAACTTGACCAAACTCGGCATTTTTTAGTTTTACTATGCTCTTTATATATTTGCAATCTCCTATTAAGATCGGACCATTTTATCCTCATATATATGCGAAATCATATTAAGATCGGATCACTATATCATATAGCTGCCATAGGAACGATCGGTCGAAAATTAAGTTTTTGTATGAAAAACATTTTGTTTATCAAGATATCTTGGCGGAACTCGGCATTTATTTGTTTTACTCTGCTCCTCATATATATGCAAAATTCTATTAAGATCGGACCACTATATAATATACATAGCTACCAAAGGAACGATCGATCGAAAATTAAGTATTTGTGTGAAAAATATTTTGTATATCAAGATATCTTGACCAAACTCGGCATTTATTAGTTTTACTATGATCCTCATATCAATGCAATCTCCGATTAAGATCGGATCGGACTATATCATAGAGTTCCCAAAGGAACGTTCGGTCGAAAATTAAGTTTTTGTATGAAAAACATTTTGTTTATCAAGATATCTTCGCCGAACTCGAACTTGTTTTACTATGCTCCTCATATATATGCAAAATTCTATTAGGATCGGACCACTATATATACATAGCTACCAAAGGAACGATCGATCGAAAATTAAGTATTTGTGTGAAAAATATTTTGTTTATCAAGATATCTTGACCAAACTCGGCATTTATTAGTTTTACTATGCTCTTTATATATTTGCAATCTCCTATTAAGATCGGACCTTTATATCCTCATATATATGCAAAATCCTATTAAGATCGGACCACTATATCATTTAGCTGCCAAAGGAACGATCGGTCGCAAATTAACTTTTTGTATGAAAAACATTTTGTTTATAAAGATATCTTGACCAAACTCTGCATTTATTAGTTTTACTATGCTCACCATATATATGCAATCTCCTATTAAGATCGGAACATTATATCCTCATATATATGCGAAATCCTATTAATGTCGGGCCACTATCCATATAGCTGCCTTAGAAACGTTCGGTCGAAAATTAATTTTCTGTATGAAAAACAGTTTGTTTATCAAGATATCTTGGCCGAACTCGGCATTTATTTGTTTTACTATGCTCCTCATATATATGCAAAATTCTATTAAGATCGGACCACTATATAATAAACAAAGCTACCAACGGAACGATCGATCGAAAATTAAGTATTTGTGTGAAAAATATTTTGTTTATCAAGATATCTTGACCAAACTTGGCATTTATTAGTTTAACTATGCTCTTTATATATTTGAAATCTCCTATTAAGATCGGACTTTTATATCCTCATATATATGCAAAATCCTATTAAGGTCGGACCACTATATCATAGAGTTCCCTAAGGAACGTTCGGCCGAAAATTAAGTTTTTGTATGAAAAACATTTTGTTTATCAAGATATCTTGGCCGAACTCAGCATTTATTTGTTTTATTATGCTCTTCATATATATGCAAAATTCTTTTAAGATCGGACCACTATATGATATACATAGCTACCAAAGGAACGATCGATCGAAAATTAAGTATTTGTGTGAAAAATATTTTGTTTATCAAGATATCTTGACCAAACTCGGCATTTATAAGTTTTACTATGCTCTTTATATATTTGCAATTTCCTATTAAGATCGGACCTTTATATCCTCATATATATGCAAAATCCTATTAAGGTCGGACCACTATATCATTTAGCTGCCAAAGGAACGATCGGTCGAAAATTAACTTTTTGTATGAAAAACATTTTGTTTATGAAGATATCTTGACCAAACTCGGCATTTATTATTTTAATATGCTTCTCATATATATGCAGAATCTTATTAAGATCGGACTACTATATAATATACATAGCTACCAAAGGAACGATCGATCGAAAATTAAGTTTTTGTGTGAAAAATATTTTGTTTATAAAGATATCTTGACCAAACTCGGCATTTATTAGTTTAACTATGCTCTTTATATATTTGCAATCTCCTATTAAGATCGGACCACTATATCATAGAGTTCCCATAGGAACGATAGGTCGAAAATTAAGTTTTTGTATGAAAAACATTTTGTTTATCAAGATATCTTGGCCAAACTCGGCATTTATTAGTTTTACTAAGCTATTTATATATTTGCAATCTCCGATTAAGATCGGACCACTATATCATAGAGTTCCCATAGGAACGATCGGTCGAAAATTAAGTTTTTGTATGAAAAACATTTTGTTTATGAAGATATCTTGACCAAACTCGGCATTTATTATTTTAATATGCTTCTCATATATATGCAGAATCTTATTAAGATCGGACTACTATATAATATACATAGCTACCAAAGGAACGATCGATCGAAAATTAAGTTTTTGTGTGAAAAATATTTTGTTTATCAAGATATCTTGACCAAACTCGGCATTTATTAGTTTAACTATGCTCTTTATATATTTGCAATCTCCTATTAAGATCGGACCACTATATCATAGAGTTCCCATAGGAACGATCGGTCGAAAATTAAGTTTTTGTATGAAAAACATTTTGTTTATGAAGATATCTTGACCAAACTCGGCATTTATTATTTTAATATGCTTCTCATATATATGCAGAATCTTATTAAGATCGGACTACTATATAATATACATAGCTGCCATAGGAACTATCGGTCAAAAATTAAGTTTTTGTATGAAAAACATTTTGTTTATCAAAATATCTTGACCAAACTCAACATTTATTAGTTTTCCTATGATCCTCATATAAATGCCATCTCCGATTAAGATCGGACCATTATATCCTCATATATATATGCAAAATCCTATTAAGATGGGACCACTATATCATATAGCTGCCAAAGGAACGATCGGTCGAAAATTAAGTTTTTGTATGAAAAACATTTTGTTTATCAAATAATCTTGGCCAAACTCGGCATTTATTAGTTATAATATGCTCCTCATATATATGCAAAATCCTATTGAGATCGGACCACTATATAATATACATAGCTACCAAAGGAACGATCAATCGAAAATTAAGTTTTGTGTGAAAAATATTTTGTTTATCAAGATAACTTGACCAAACTCGGCATTTATTAGTTTTACTACGCTCTTTATATATTTGCAATCTCCTATTAAGATCGGACCATTTTATCCTCATATATATGCGAAATCATATTAAGATCGGATCACTATATCATATAGCTGCCATAGGAACGATCGGTCGAAAATTAAGTATTTGTATGAAAAATATTTTGTATATCATGATATCTTGACCAAACTCGGCATTTATTAGTTTTACTATGATCCTCATATCAATGCAATCTCCGATTAAGATCGGATCGGACTATATCATAGAGTTCCCAAAGGAACGTTCGGTCGAAAATTAAGTTTTTGTATGAAAAACATTTTGTTTATCAAGATATCTTGGCCGAACTCGGCATTTATTTGTTTTACTATGCTCCTCATATATATGCAAAATTCTATTAAGATCGGACCACTATATAATATACATAGCTACCAAAGAAACGATCGATCGAAAATTAAGTATTTGTGTGAAAAATATTTTGTTTATCAAGATATCTTGACCAAACTCGGCATTTATTAGTTTTACTATGCTCTTTATATATTTGCAATCTCCTATTAAGATCGGACCTTTATATCCTCATATATATGCAAAATCCTATTAAGATCGGACCACTATAACATTTAGCTGCCAAAAGAACGATCGGTCGAAAATTAACTTTTTGTATGAAAAAAATTTTGTTTATAAATTTATCTTGACCAAACTCGGCATATATTATTTTAATATTCTTCTCATATATATGCAAAATCTTATTAAGATCGGACTACTATATAATATACATAGCCACCAAAGGAACGATCGATCGAAAATTAAGTTTTTGTGTGAAAAATATTTTGTTTATAACTTGACCAAACTCGGCATTTATTAGTTTTACTATGCTCTTTATATATTTGCAATCTCCTATTAAAATCGGACCATTATATCCTCACATATATGCGAAATCATATTAAGATCGGATAACTATATCATATAGCTGCCATAGGAACGATCGGTCCAAAAATAAGTTTTTGTGTGAAAAATATTCTGTTTATCAAGATATCTTGACCAAACTCGGCATTTATTAGTTTTACTATGCTCTTTATATATTTGCAATCTCCTATTAAGATCGGACCATTATATCCTCATATATATGCGAAATGCTATTAAGATCGGACCACTATATCATAGAGTTCCCAAAGGAACGATCGGTCGAAAATTAAGTTTTTGTATGAAAAACATTTTCTTTATCAAGCTATCTTGGCCAAACTCGGCATTTATTAGTTTTAATATGCTCCTCATATATATGCAAAATCCTATTAAGATCGGACTACTATATAATATACATAGCCACCAAAGGAACGATCGATCGAAAATTAAGTTTTTGTGTGAAAAATATTTTGTTTATAACTTGACCAAACTCGGCATTTATTAGTTTTACTATGCTCTTTATATATTTGCAATCTCCTATTAAAATCGGACCATTATATCCTCACATATATGCGAAATCATATTAAGATCGGATAACTATATCATATAGCTGCCATAGGAACGATCGGTCGAAAATTAAGTTTTTGTATGAAAAACATTTTGTTTATCAAGATATCTTGGCCGAACTCGGCATTTAATTGTTTTACTCTGCTCCTCATATATATGCAAAATTCTATTAAGATCGGATCACTATATAATATACATAGCTACCAAAGGAACGATCGATCGAAAATTAAGTATTTAAGTGAAATATATTTTGTTTATCAAGATATCTTGACCAAACTCGGCATTTATTAGTTTTACTATGATCCTCATATCAATGCAATCTCCGATTAAGATCGGACCATTATATCCTCATATATATGCAAAATCCTATTAAGATCGGACAACTATATCATAGAGTTCCCAAAGGAACGTTCGGTCGAAAATTAGGTTTTTGTATAAAAAACATTTTGTTTATCAAGATATCTTGACCAATCTCGGCATTTATTAGTTTTACGATTATCCTCATATAAATGCAATCTTCGATTAAGATCGGACCATTATATCCTCATATATAAGCAAAATCCTCTTAAAATCGGACAACTATATCATATAGCTGCCAAAGGAAAGATCGGTCGAAAATTAAGTTTTTGTATGAAAAACATTTTGTTTATCAAGATATCTTGGCCAAACTCGGCATTTATTAGTTTTAATATGCTCCTCATGTATATGCAAAATCCTATTAAGATCGGACTACTATATAATATACATAGCTACCAAAGGAACGATCGATCGAAAATTAAGTTTTTGTGTGAAAAATATTTTGTTTATCAAGATATCTTGACCAAACTCGGCAGTTATTAGTTTTACTATGCTATTTATAGATTTGCAATCTCCTATTAAGATCGGACCATTATATCCTATATATATGCGAAATCCTATTAAAATCGGACAACTATATCATATATCGAAAATTAGGTTTTTGTATATAAAACATTTTGTTTATCAAGATATCTTGACCAAACTCGGAATTTATTAGTTTTACTATGCTCTTTATATATCTGCAATCTCCTATTAAGATCGGACCATTATATCCTCATATATATGCGAAATCATATTAGGATCGGATCACTATATCATATAGCTGTCATAGGAACGATCGGTCGAAAATTAAGTTTTTGTATGAATAACATTTTGTTTATCAAGATATCTTGGCCGAACTCGGCATTTATTTGTTTTACTCTGCTCCTCATATATATGCAAAATTCTATTAAGATCGGACCACTATATAATATACATAGTTACCAAAGGAACGATCGATCGAAAATTATGTATTTGTGTGAAAAATATTTTGTTTATCAAGATATCTTGACCAAACTCGGCATTTATAAGTTTTACTATGATCCTCATATCAATGCAATCTCCGATTAAGATCGGACCATTATATCCTCATATAAATGCAAAATCCTATTAAGATCGGACCACTATATCATATAGCTCCCAAAGGAACGACCGGTCGAAAATTGAGTTTTTGTATGAAAAACATTTTGTTTATCAAGATATCTTAGCCGAACTCGGCATTTATTTGTTTTACTATGCTCCTCATATTTATTCAAAATCCTATTAAGATCGGACTACTATATAATATACATAGCTACCAAAGGAACGATCGATCGAAAATTAAGTTTTTGTGTGAAAAATATTTTGTTTATAACTTGACCAAACTCGGCATTTATTAGTTTTACTATGCTCTTTATATATTTGCAATCTCCTATTAAGATCGGACCATTATATCCTCACATATATGCGAAATCATATTCAGATGGGATAACTATATCATATAGCTGCCATAGGAACGATCGGTCGAAAATTAAGTTTTTGTATGAAAAACATTTTGTTTATCAAGATATCTTGGCCGAACTCGGCATTTATTTGTTTTACTCTGCTCCTCATATATATGCAAAATTCTATTAAGATCGGACCACTATATAATATACATAGCTACCAAAGGAACGATCGATCGAAAATTAAGTATTTGTGTGAAAAACATTTTGTTTATCAAGATATCTTGGCCAAACTCGGCATTTATTAGTTTTAATATGCTCTTCATGTATATGCAAAATCCTATTAAGATCGGACTACTATATAATATACATAGCTACCAAAGGAACGATCGATCGAAAATTAAGTTTTTGTGTGAAAAATATTTTGTTTATCAAGATATCTTGACCAAACTCGGCATTTATTAGTTTTACTGTGCTATTTATAGATTTGCAATCTCCTATTAAGATCGGACCATTATATCCTATATATATGCGAAATCCTATTAAGATCGGACAACTATATCATATATCGAATATTAGGTTTTTGTATAAAAAACATTTTGTTTATCAAGATATCTTGATCAAACTCGGCATTTATTAGTTTTACGATGATCCTCATATAAATGCAATCTCCGATTAATATCGGACCATTATATCCTCATATATGTGCAAAATGCTATTAAGCTGCCAAAGGAACGATCGGTCGAAAATTAAGTTTTTGTATGAAAAACATTTTGTTTATCAAGATATCTTGGCCGAACTCGGCATTTATTTGTTTTACTCTGCTCCTCATATATATGCAAAATTCTATTAAGATCGGACCACTATATAATATACATAGCTACCAAAGGAACGATCGATCGAAAATTAGGTATTTGTGTGAAATATATTTTGTTTATCAAGATATCTTGACCAAACTCGGCATTTATTAGTTTTACTATGATCCTCATATCAATGCAATCTCCGATTAAGATCGGACCATAATATCCTCATATATATGCAAAATCCTATTAAGATCGGACCACTATATCATAGAGTTCCCAAAGGAACGTTCGGTCGAAAATTAGGTTTTTGTATAAAAAACATTTTGTTTATCAAGATATCTTGACCAATCTCGGCATTTATTAGTTTTACGATTATCCTCATATAAATGCAATCTCCGATTAAGATCGGACCATTATATCCTCATATATAAACAAAATCCTATTAAGATCGGACAACTATATCATATAGCTACCAAAGGAACGATCGATCGAAAATTAAGTATTTGTGTGAAAAATATTTTGTTTATCAAGATATCTTGACCAAATTCGGCATTTATTAGTTTTACTATGCTTTTTAATATTTGCAATCTCCTATTAAGATCGGACCTTTATATCCTCATATATATGCAAAATCCTATTAAGGTCGGACCACTATATCATAGAGTTCCCAAAGGAACGTTCGGTCGAAAATTAAGTTTTTGTATGAAAAAAATTTTGTTTATCAAGATATCTAGGCCGAACTCAGCATTTATTTGTTTTACTATGCTCCTCATATATATGCAAAATTCTATTAAGATCGGACCACTATATAATATACATAGCTACCAAAGGAACGATCGATCGAAAATTAAGTATTTGTGTGAAAAATATTTTGTTTATCAAGATATCTTGACCAAACTCGGCATTTATTAGTTTTACTAAGCTATTTATATATTTGCAATCTCCTATTAAGATCGGACCATTATATCCTATATATATGCGAAATCCTATTAAGATCGGACCACTATATCATATAGCTGCCATTGGAACGATCTGTCGAAAATTAGGTTTTTGTATAAAAAACATTTTGTTTATCAAGATATCTTGATCAAACTCGGCATTTATTAGTTTTACGATGATCCTCATATAAATGCAATCTCCGATTAAGATCGGACCATTATATCCTCATATATATGCAAAATGCTATTAAGCTGCCAAAGGAACGATCGGTCGAAAATTAAGTTTTTGTATGAAAAACATTTTGTTTATCAAGATATCTTGGCGGAACTCGGCATTTATTTGTCTTACTCTGCTCCTCATATATATGCAAAATTCTATTAAGATCGGACCACTATATAATATACATAGCTACCAAAGGAACGATCGATCGAAAATTAAGTATTTGTGTGAAAAATATTTTGTAAATCAAGATATCTTGACCAAACTCGGCATTTATTAGTTTTACTATGATCCTCATATCAATGCAATCTCCGATTAAGATCGGACCATTATATCCTCATATATAAGCAAAATCCTATTAAGATCGGACAACTATATCATATAGCTACCAAAGGAACGATCAATCGAAAATTAAGTTTTGTGTGAAAAATATTTTGTTTATCAAGATAACTTGACCAAACTCGGCATTTATTAGTTTCACTATGCTCTTTATATATTTGCAATCTCCTATTAAGATGGGACCATTTTATCCTCATATATATGCGAAATCATATTAAGATCGGATCACTATATCATATAGCTGCCATAGGAACGATCGGTCGAAAATTAAGTTTTTGTATGAAAAACATTTTGTTTATCAAGATATCTTGGCGGAACTCGGCATTTATTTGTTTTACTCTGCTCCTCATATATATGCAAAATTCTATTAAGATCGGACCACTATATAATATACATAGCTACCAAAGGAACGATCGATCGAAAATTAAGTATTTGTGTGAAAAATATTTTGTATATCAAGATATCTTGACCAAACTCGGCATTTATTAGTTTTACTATGATCCTCATATCAATGCAATCTCCGATTAAGATCGGACCATTATATCCTCATATATAAGCAAAATCCTATTAAGATCGGACAACTATATCATATAGCTACCAAAGGAACGATCAATCGAAAATTAAGTTTTGTGTGAAAAATATTTTGTTTATCAAGATAACTTGACCAAACTCGGCATTTATTAGTTTCACTATGCTCTTTATATATTTGCAATCTCCTATTAAGATGGGACCATTTTATCCTCATATATATGCGAAATCATATTAAGATCGGATCACTATATTATATAGCTGCCATAGGAACGATCGGTCGAAAATTAAGTTTTTGTATGAAAAACATTTTGTTTATCAAGATATCTTGGCGGAACTCGGCATTTATTTGTTTTACTCTGCTCCTCATATATATGCAAAATTCTATTAAGATCGGACCACTATATAATATACATAGCTACCAAAGGAACGATCGATCGAAAATTAAGTATTTGTGTGAAAAATATTTTGTATATCAAGATATCTTGACCAAACTCGGCATTTATTAGTTTTACTATGATCCTCATATAAATGCAATCTCCGATTAAGATCGGACCATTATATCCTCATATATATGCAAAATCCTATTAAGATCGGACCACTATATCAAAGAGTTCCCAAAGGAACGTTCGGTCGAAAATTAAGTTTTTGTATGAAAAACATTTTGTTTATCAAGATATCTTGGCCGAACTCGGCATTTATTTGTTTTACTATGCTCCTCATATATATGCTAAATTCTATTAAGATCGGACCACTATATAATATACATAGCTACCAAAGGAACGATCGATCGAAAATTAAGTATTTGTGTGAAGAATATTTTGTTTATCAAGATATCTTGACCAAACTCGGCATTTATTAGTTTTACTATGCTCTTTATATATTTGCAATCTCCTATTAAGATCGGACCTTTATATCCTCATATATATGCAAAATCCAATTAAGGTCGTACCACTATATAATTTAGCTGCCAAAGAACGATCGGTCGAAAATTAACTTTTTCTATGAAAAACATTTTGTTTATCAAGATATCTTGACCAAACTCGGCATTTATTATTTTAATATGCTTCTCATATATATGCAAAATCTTATTAAGATCGGACTACTATATAATATACATAGCTACCAAAGGAACGATCGATCGAAAATTAAGTTTTTGTGTGAAAAATATTTTGTTTATCAAGATATCTTGACCAAACTCGGCATTTATTAGTTTTACTATGCTCTTTATATATTTGCAATCTCCTATTAAGATCGGACCATTATATCCTCATATATATGCGAAATCCTATTAAGATCGGACCACTATATCATAGAGTTCCCAAAGGAACGATCGGTAGAAAATTAAGTTTTTGTATGAAAAACATTTTGTTTATCAAGATATCTTGGCCGAACTCGGCATTTATTTGTTTTACTATGCTCCTCATATATATGCAAAATTCTATTAAGATCGGACCACTATATAATATACATAGCTACCAAAGGAACGATCGATCGAAAATTAAGTTTTTGTGTGACAAATATTTTGTTTATAACTTGACCACACTCGGCATTTATTAGTTTTACTATGCTCTTTATATATTTGCAATCTCCTATTAAGATCGGACCATTATATCCTCATATAAATGCAAAATCCTATTAAGATCGGACCACTATATCATATAGCTCCCAAAGGAACGACCGGTCGAAAATTAAGTTTTTGTATGAAAAACATTTTGTTTATCAAGATATCTTGGCCGAACTCGGCATTTATTTGTTTTACTATGCTCCTCATATATATGCAAAATTCTATTAAGATCGGACCACTATATAATATATATAGCTACCAAAGGAATGATCGAGGGAAAATTAAGTGTTTGTGTGAAAAATATTTTGTTTATCAAGATATCTTGACCAAACTCGGCATTTATTAGTTTGACTATGATCCTCATATCAATGCAATCTCCGATTAAGATCGGACCATTATATCCTCATATATATGCAAAATCCTATTAAGATCGGACCACTATATCATAGAGTTCGCAAAAGGAACGTTCGGTCGAAAATTAGGTTTTTGTATAAAAAACATTTTGTTTATCAAGATATCTTGACCAATCTCGGCATTTATTAGTTTTACGATTATCCTCATATAAATGCAATCTCCGATTAAGATCGGACCATTATATCCTCATATATAAGCAAAATCCTATTAAGATCGGAGAACTATATCATATAGCTGCCAAAGGAACGATCGGTCGAAAATTAATTTTTATTATGAAAAACATTTTGTTTATCAAGATATCTTGGCCAAACTCGGCATTTATTAGTTTTAATATGCTCCTCATGTATATGCAAAATCCTATTAAGATCGGACTACTATATAATATACATAGCTACCAAAGGAACGATCGATCGAAAATTAAGTTTTTGTGTGAAAAATATTTTGTTTATCAAGATATCTTGACCAAATTCGGCATTTATTAGTTTTACTATGCTATTTATAGATTTGCAATCTCCTATTTAGATCGGACCATTATATCCTATATATATGCGAAATCCTATTAAGATCGGACAACTATATCATATAGCTGCCATAGGAACGATCGGTCGAAAATTAGGTTTTTGTATAAAAAACATTTTGTTTATCAAGATATCTTGACCAAACTCGGAATTTATTAGTTTAACTATGCTCTTTATATATCTGCAATCTCCTATTAAGATCGGACCATTATATCCTCATATATATGCGAAATCATATTAAGATCGGATCACTATATCATATAGCTGCCAAAGGAACGATCGGTCGAAAATTAAGTTTTTGTATGAAAAAACATTTTGTTTATCAAGATATCTTGGCGGAACTCGGCATTTATTTGTTTTACTCTGCTCCTCATATATATGCAAAATTCTATTAAGATCGGACCACTATATAATATACATAGCTACCAAAGGAACCATCGATCGAAAATTAAGTATTTGTGTGAAAAATATTTTGTATATCAAGATATCTTGACCAAACTCGGCATTTATTAGTTTTACTATGATCCTCATATCAATGCAATCTCCGATTAAGATCGGACCATTATATCCTCATATATATGCAAAATCCTATTAAGATCGGACCACTATATCATAGAGTTCCCAAAGGAACGTTCGGTCGAAAATTAAGTTTTTGTATGAAAAACATTTTGTTTATCAAGATATCTTGGCCGAACTCGGCATTTATTTGTTTTACTATGCTCCTCATATATATGCTAAATTCTATTAAGATCGGACCACTATATAATATACATAGCTACCAAAGGAACGATCGATCGAAAATTAAGTATTTGTGTGAAGAATATTTTGTTTATCAAGATATCTTGACCAAACTCGGCATTTATTAGTTTTACTATGCTCTTTATACATTTGCAATCTCCTATTAAGATCGGACCTTTATATCCTCATATATATGCAAAATCCTATTAAGGTCGGACCACTATATCATTTAGCTGCCAAAGAACGATCGGTCGAAAATTAACTTTTTCTATGAAAAACATTTTGTTTATCAAGATATCTTGACCAAACTCGGCATTTATTATTTTAATATGCTTCTCATATATATGCAAAATCTTATTAAGATCGGACTACTATATAATATACATAGCTACCAAAGGAACGATCGATCGAAAATTAAGTTTTTGTGTGAAAAATATTTTGTTTATCAAGATATCTTGACCAAACTCGGCATTTATTAGTTTTACTATGCTCTTTATATATTTGCAATCTCCTATTAAGATCGGACCATTATATCCTCATATATATGCGAAATCCTATTAAGATCGGACCACTATATCATACAGTTCCCAAAGGAACGATCGGTCGAAAATTAAGTTTTTGTATGAAAAACAATTTGTTTATCAAGATATCTTGGCCAAGCTCGGAATTTATTAGTTTTACTATGCTATTTATATATTTGCAATCTCCTATTAAGATCGGAACATTATATCCTATATATATGCGAAATCCTATTAAGATCGGACCACTATATCATATAGCTGCCATAGGAACGATCGGTCGAAAATTAGGTTTTTGTATAAAAAACATTTTGTTTATCAAGATATCTTGACCAAACTCGGAATTTATTAGTTTAACTATGCTCTTTATATATCTGCAATCTCCTATTAAGATCGGACCATTATATCCTCATATATATGCAAAATCCTATTAAGATCGGACCACTATATCATAGAGTTCCCAAAGGAACGTTCGGTCGAAAATTAAGTTTTTGTATGAAAAACATTTTGTTTATCAAGCTATCTTGGCCAAACTCGGCATTTATTAGTTTTAATATGCTCCTCATATATATGCAAAATACTATTAAGATCGGACTACTATATAATATACATAGCTACCAAAGGAACGATCGATCGAAAATTAAGTTTTTGTGTGACAAATATTTTGTTTATAACTTGACCACACTCGGCATTTATTAGTTTTACTATGCTCTTTATATATTTGCAATCTCCTATTAAGATCGGACCATTATATCCTCATATAAATGCAAAATCCTATTAAGATCGGACCACTATATCATATAGCTCCCAAAGGAACGACCGGTCGAAAATTAAGTTTTTGTATGAAAAACATTTTGTTTATCAAGATATCTTAGCCGAACTCGGCATTTATTTGTTTTACTATGCTCCTCATATATATGCAAAATTCTATTAAGATCGGACCACTATATAATATATATAGCTACCAAAGGAATGATCGAGGGAAAATTAAGTGTTTGTGTGAAAAATATTTTGTTTATCAAGATATCTTGACCAAACTCGGCATTTATTAGTTTTACTATGATCCTCATATCAATGCAATCTCCGATTAAGATCGGACCATTATATCCTCATATATATGCAAAATCCTATTAAGATCGGACCACTATATCATAGAGTTCGCAAAAGGAACGTTCGGTCGAAAATTAGGTTTTTGTATAAAAAACATTTTGTTTATCAAGATATCTTGACCAATCTCGGCATTTATTAGTTTTACGATTATCCTCATATAAATGCAATCTCCGATTAAGATCGGACCATTATATCCTCATATATAAGCAAAATCCTATTAAGATCGGACCACTATATCATATAGCTCCCAAAGGAACGACCGGTCGAAAATTAAGTTTTTGTATGAAAAACATTTTGTTTATCAAGATATCTTAGCCGAACTCGGCATTTATTAGTTTTAATATGCTCCTCATGTATATGCAAAATCCTATTAAGATCGGACTACTATATAATATACATAGCTACCAAAGGAACGATCGATCGAAAATTAAGTTTTTGTGTGAAAAATATTTTGTTTATCAAGATATCTTGACCAAATTCGGCATTTATTAGTTTTACTATGGTATTTATAGATTTGCAATCTCCTATTAAGATCGGACCATTATATCCTATATATATGCGAAATCCTATTAAGATCGGACAACTATATCATATAGCTGCCATAGGAACGATCGGTCGAAAATTAGGTTTTTGTATAAAAAACATTTTGTTTATCAAGATATCTTGACCAAACTCGGAATTTATTAGTTTAACTATGCTCTTTATATATCTGCAATCTCCTATTAAGATCGGACCATTATATCCTCATATATATGCGAAATCATATTAAGATCGGATCACTATATCATATAGCTGCCAAAGGAACGATCGGTCGAAAATTAGGTTTTTGTATGAAAAACATTTTGTTTATCAAGATATCTTGGCCGAACTCGGCATTTATTTGTTTTACTCTGCTCCTCATATATATGCAAAATTCTATTAAGATCGGACCACTATATAATATACATAGCTACCAAAGGAACGATCGATCGAAAATTATGTATTTGTGTGAAAAATATTTTGTTTATCAAGATATCTTGACCAAACTCGGCATTTATTAGTTTTACTATGATCCTCATATCAATGCAATCTTCGATTAAGATCGGACCATTATATCCTCATATAAATGCAAAATCCTATTAAGATCGGACCACTATATCATATAGCTCCCAAAGGAACGACCGCTCGAAAATTAAGTTTTTGTATGAAAAACATTTTGTTTATCAAGATATCTTAGCCGAACTCGGCATTTATTTGTTTTACTATGCTCCTCATATATAAGCAAAATTCTATTAAGATCGGACCACTATATAATATACATAGCTACCAAAGGAATGATCGAGGGAAAATTAAGTGTTTGTGTGAAAAATATTTTGTTTATCAAGATATCTTGACCAAACTCGGCATTTATTAGTTTTACTATGCTCTTTATATATTTGCAATCTCCTATTAAAATCGGACCATTTTATCCTCATATATATGCAAAATCCTATTAAGGTCGGACCACTATATCATATAGCTGCCAAAAGAACGATCAGTCGAAAATTAACTTTTTGTATGAAAAACATTTTGTTTATCAAGATATCTTGACCAAACTCTTCATTTATTATTTTAATATGCTTCTCATATAAATGCAATCTCCGATTAAGATCGGACCACTATATAATATACATAGCTACCAAAGGTACGATCGATCGAAAATTAAGTTTTTGTGTGAAAAATATTTTGTTTATCAAGATATCTTGACCAAACTCGGCATTTATTAGTTTTACTATACCATTTATAGATTTGCAATCTCCTATTAAGATCGGACCATTATATCCTATATATATGCGAAATCCTATTAATATCGGACAACTATATCATATAGCTGCCATAGGAACGATCGGTCGAAAATTAGGTTTTTGTATAAAAAACATTTTGTTTATCAAAATATCTTGACCAAACTAGGAATTTATTAGTTTTACTATGCTCTTTATATGTCTGCAATCTCCTATTAAGATCGGACCATTATATCCTCATATATATGCAAATCCTATTAAGATCGGACCACTATATCATATAGCTCCCAAAGGAACGATCGGTCGAAAATTAGGTTTTTGTATAAAAAACATTTTGTTTATCAAGATATCTTGACCAAACTCGGCATTTATTAGTTTTACTATGATCCTCATATCAATGCAATCTTCGATTAAAATCGGACCATTATATCCTCATATATATGCGAAATCCTATTAAGATCGGACCACTATATCATAGAGTTCCCAAAGGAACGATCGGTCGAAAATTAAGTTTTTGTATGAAAAACATTTTGTTTATCAAGATATCTTGGCCAAGCTCGGAATTTATTAGTTTTACTATGCTATTTATATATTTGCAATCTCCTATTAAGATCGGAACATTATATCCTATATATATGCGAAATCCTATTAAGATCGGACCACTATATCATATAGCTGCCATAGGAACGATCGGTCGAAAATTAGGTTTTTGTATAAAAAACATTTTGTTTATCAAGATAACTTGACCAAACTCGGCATTTATTAGTTTTACGATGATCCTCATATAAATGCTATCTCCGATTAAGATCGGACCATTATATTCTCATATATGTGCAAAATCCTATTAAGATCGGACCATTATATTCTCATATATGTGCAAAATCCTATTAAGATCGGACCACAATATCATATAGCTGCCAAAGGAACGATCGGTCGAAAATTAAGTTTTTGTATGAAAAACATTTTGTTTATCAAGCTATCTTGGCCAAACGCGGCATTTATTAGTTTTAATATGCTCCTCATATATATGCAAAATACTATTAAGATCGGACTACTATATAATATACATAGCTACCAAAGGAACGATCGATCGAAAATTAAGTTTTTGTGTGACAAATATTTTGTTTATAACTTGACCACACTCGGCATTTATTAGTTTTACTATGCTCTCTATATATTTGCAATCTCCTATTAAGATCGGACCATTATATCCTCATATAAATGCAAAATCCTATTAAGATCGGAGAACTATATCATATAGCTGCCAAAGGAACGATCGGTCGAAAATTAAGTTTTTGTATGAAAAACATTTTGTTTATCAAGATATCTTAGCCGAACTCGGCATTTATTTGTTTTACTATGCTCCTCATATATATGCAAAATCCTATTAAGATCGGACTACTATATAATAGACATAGCTACCAAAGGAACGATCGATCGAAAATTAAGTTTTTGTGTGAAAAATATTTTGTTTATCAAGATATCTTGACCAATCTCGGCATTTATAAGTTTTACTATGCTATTTATAGATTTGCAATCTCCTATTAAGATCGGACCATTATATCCTATATATATGCGAAATCCTATTAAGATCGGACAACTATATCAAATAGCTGCCATAGGAACGATTGGTCGAAAATTAGGTTTTTGTACAAAAAACATTTTGTTTATCAAGATATCTTGACCAAACTCGGAATTTATTAGTTTTACTATGCTCTTTATATATCTGCAATCTCCTATTAAGATCGGACCATTATATCCTCATATATATGCGAAATCATATTAAGATCGGATCACTATATCATATAGCTGCCAAAGGAACGATCGGTCGAAAATTAAGTTTTTGTATGAAAAACATTTTGTTTATCAAGATATCTTGGCCAAACTCGGCATTTATTAGTTTTAATATGCTCCTCATGTATATGCAAAATCCTATTAAGATCGGACTACTATATAATATACATAGCTACCAAAGGAACGATCGATCGAAAATTAAGTTTTTGTGTGACAAATATTTTGTTTATAACTTGACCACACTCGGCATTTATTAGTTTTACTATGCTCTTTATATATTTTCAATCTCCTATTAAGATCGGACCATTATATCCTCATATAAATGCAAAATCCTATTAAGATCGGACCACTATATCATATAGCTCCCAAAGGAACGACCGGTCGAAAATTAAGTTTTTGTATGAAAAACATTTTGTTTATCAAGATATCTTAGCCGAACTCGGCATTTATTTGTTTTACTATGCTCCTCATATATATGCAAAATTCTATTAAGATCGGACCACTATATAATATATATAGCTACCAAAGGAATGATCGAGGGAAAATTAAGTGTTTGTGTGAAAAATATTATGTTTATCAAGATATCTTGACCAAACTCGGCATTAATTAGTTTTACTATGATCCTCATATCAATGCAATCTCCGATTAAGATCGGACCATTATATCCTCATATATATAGGCAAAATCCTATTAAGATCGGACCACTATATCATAGAGTTCGCAAAAGGAACGTTCGGTCGAAAATTAGGTACTTGTATAAAAAACATTTTGTTTATCAAGATATCTTGACCAATCTCGGCATTTATTAGTTTTACGATTATCCTCATATAAATGCAATCTCCGAATAAGATCGGACCATTATATCCTCATATATAAGCAAAATCCTATTAAGATCGGAGAACTATATCATATAGCTGCCAAAGGAACGATCAGTCGAAAATTAAGTTTTTGTATGAAAAACATTTTGTTTATCAAGATATCTTGGCCAAACTCGGCATTTATTAGTTTTAATATGCTCCTCATGTATATGCAAAATCCTATTAAGATCGGACTACTATATAATATACATAGCTACCAAAGGAACGATCGATCGAAAATTAAGTTTTTGTGTGAAAAATATTTTGTTTATCAAGATATCTTGACCAAATTCGGCATTTATTAGTTTTACTATGCTATTTATAGATTTGCAATCTCCTATTAAGATCGGACCATTAAATCCTATATATATGCGAAATCCTATTAAGATCGGACAACTATATCATATAGCTGCCATAGGAACGATCGGTCGAAAATTAAGTTTTTGTGTGAAAAATATTTTGTTTATCAAGATATCTTGACCAAATTCGGCATTTATTAGTTTTACTATGCTATTTATAGATTTGCAATCTCCTATTAAGATCGGACCATTATATCCTCATATATATGCGAAATCATATTAAGATCGGATCACTATATCATATAGCTGCCAAAGGAACGATCGGTCGAAAATTAAGTTTTTGTATGAAAAACATTTTGTTTATCAAGATATCTTGGCCGAATTCGGCATTTATTTGTTTTACTCTGCTCCTCATATATATGCAAAATTCTATTAAGATCGGACCACTATATAATATACATAGCTACCAAAGGAACGATCGATCGAAAATTATGTATTTGTGTGAAAAATATTTTGTTTATCAAGATATCTTGACCAAACTCGGCATTTATTTGTTTTAATATGCTCCTCATATATATGCAAAATTCTATTAAGATCGGACCACTATATAATATACATAGCTACCAAAGGAATGATCGAGGGAAAATAAAGTGTTTGTGTGAAAAATATTTTGTTTATCAAGATATCTTGACCAAACTCGGCATTTATTAGTTTTACTATGCTCTTTATATATTTGCAATCTCCTATTAAAATCGGACCATTTTGTCCTCATATATATGCAAAATCCTATTAAGGTCGGACCACTATATCATATAGCTGCCAAAAGAACGATCAGTCGAAAATTAACTTTTTGTATGAAAAACATTTTGTTTATCAAGATATCTTGACCAAACTCGGCATTTATTATTTTAATATGCTTCTCATATAAATGCAATCTCCGATTAAGATCGGACCACTATATAATATACATAGCTACCAAAGGTACGATCGATCGAAAATTAAGTTTTTGTGTGAAAAATATTTTGTTTATCAAGATATATTGACCAAACTCGGCATTTATTAGTTTTACTATGCTATTTATAGATTTGCAATCTCCTATTAAGATCGGACCATTATATCCTCATATATATGCGAAATCATATTAAGATCGGATCACTATATCATATAGCTGCCATAGGAACGATCGGTCGAAAATTAGGTTTTTGTATGAAAAACATTTTGTTTATCAAGATATCTTGGCCAAACTCGGCATTTATTAGTTTTAATATGCTCCTCATGTATATGCAAAATCCTATTAAGATCGGACTACTATATAATATACATAGCTACCAAAGGAACGATCAATCGAAAATTAAGTTATGTATGAAAAATATTTTGTTTATCAGATATCTTGACCAAACTCGGCATTTATTAGTTTTACTGTGCTCTTTATATATTTGCAATCTCCTATTAAGATCGGACCATTATATCTTCATATATATGCGAAATCCTATTATGATCGGAACACTATATCATATAGCTGCCAAAGGAACGATCGGTCGAAAATAAAGTTTTTGTATGAAAAACATTTAGTTTATGAAGATATCTTGGCCAAACTCGGCATTCATTAGTTTTAATATGCTCCTCATATATATGCAAAATTCTATTAAGATCGGACCACTATATAATATACATAGCTACCAAAGGAACGATCGATCGAAAATTAAGTATTTGTGTGAAAAATCTTTTGTTTATCAAGATATCTTGACCAAACTCGGCATTTATTAGTTTTACTATGATCCTCATATCAATGCAATCACCGATTAAGATCGGACTATTATATCCTCATATAAATGCAAAATCCTATTAAGATCGGGCCACTATATCATATGGCTGTCAAAGGAACGATCGGTCGAAAATTAAGTTTGTGTATGAAAAACATTTTGTTTATCAAGATATCTTGACCAAACTCGGCATTTATTAGTTATAATATGCTCCTCATATATATGCAAAATCCTATTAAGATCGGACTACTATATAATATACATAGCTACCAAAGGAACGATCAATCGAAAATTAAGTTTTTGTGTGAAAAATATTTTGTTTATCACTTGACCAAACTCGGCATTTATTAGTTTTACTATGCTCTTTATATATTTGCAATCTCCTATTAAGATCGGACCATTATATCCTCATATATATGCGAAATCATATTAAGATCGGATGACTATATCATATAGCTGCCATAGGAACGATCGGTCGAAAATTAAGTTTTTGTATGAAAAACATTTTGTTTATCAAGATATCTTGGCCGAACTCGGCATTTATTTGTTTTACTCTGCTCCTCATATATATGCAAAATTCTATTAAGATCGGACCACTATATAATATACATAGCTACCAAAGGAACGATCGATCGAAAATTAAGTATTTGTGTGAAAAATATTTTGTTTATCAAGATATCTTGACCAAACTCGGCATTTATTAGTTTTACTATGATCCTCATATCATGCAATCTCCGATTAAGATCGGACCATTGTATCCTCATATATATGCAAAATCCTATTAAGATCGGACCACTATATCATAGAGTTCTCAAAGGAACGTTCGGTCGAAAACTAACTTTTTGTATGAAAAACATTTTGTTTATCAAGATATCTTGACCAAACTCGGTATTTATTATTCTAATATGCTTCTCATATATATGCAAAATCTTACTACGATCGGACGACTATATAATATACATAGCTGCCAAAGGAACGATCGATCGAAAATTAAGTTTTTGTATGAAAAACATTTTGTTTATCAAGATATCTTGACCAAACTCGGCATTTATTAATTTTACTATGCTATTTATATATTGCAATCTATTATTAAGATCGGACCATTATATCCTATATATATGCGAAATCCTGTTAAGATCGGTCCACTATATCATATAGCTGCCATAGGAACGATTGGTCGAAAATTAGGTTTTTGTATAAAAAACATTTTGTTTATCAAGATATCTTGACCAATCTCGGCATTTATTAGTTTTACGATGATCCTCATATAAATGCAATCTCCGCTTAAGATCGGAACATTATATCCTCATATATAAGCAAAATCCTATTAAGATCGGACAACTATATCATA
This sequence comes from Drosophila virilis, assembly GCF_030788295.1. Taxonomy (NCBI): domain Eukaryota; kingdom Metazoa; phylum Arthropoda; class Insecta; order Diptera; family Drosophilidae; genus Drosophila; species Drosophila virilis. Next base: position 105,971 of record NW_027212891.1, on the reverse strand, counting down.
TAGCTGCCAAAGGAACGATCGGTCGAAAATTAAGTTTTTGTATGAAAAACATTTTGTTTATCAAGATATCTTGGCCAAACTCGGCATTTATTAGTTTTAATATGCTCCTAAAATATATGCAAAATCCTATTAAGATCGGACTATTATATATATATAATATACATAGCTACCAAAGGAACGATCGATCGAAAATTAAGTTTTTGTGTGAAAAACATTTTGTTTATCAAGATATATTGACCAAACTCGGCATTTATTAGTTTTACTATGCTATTTATAGATTTGCAATCTCCTATTAAGATCGGACCATTATATCCTATATATATGCGAAATCCTATTAAGATCGGACAACTATATCATATAGCTGCCATAGGAACGATCGGTCGAAAATTAGGTTTTTGTATAAAAAACATTTTGTTTATCAAAATATCTTGACCAAACTAGGAATTTAATAGTTTTACTATGCTCTTTATATGTCTGCAATCTCCTATTAAGATCGGACCATTATATCCTCGTATATATGCAAAATCCTATTAAGATCGGACCACTATATCATATAGCTCCCAAAGGAACGATCGGTCGAAAATTAGGTTTTTGTATAAAAAACATTTTGTTTATCAAGATATCTTGACCAATCCCGGCATTTATTAGTTTTACGATTATCCTCATATAAATGCAATCTCCGATTAAGATCGGACCATTATATCCTCATATACAAGCAAAATCCTATTAAGATCGGAGAACTATATCATATAGCTGCCAAAGGAACGATCGGTCGAAAATTAAGTTTTTGTATGAAAAACATTTTGTTTATCAAGACATCTTGGCCAAACTCGGCATTTATTAGTTTTAATATGCTCCTCATGTATATGCAAAATCCTATTAAGATCGGACTACTATATAATATACATAGCTACCAAAGGAACGATCGATCGAAAATTAAGTTTTTGTGTGAAAAATATTTTGTTTATCAAGATATCTTGACCAATCTCGGCATTTATTAGTTTTACTATGCTATTTATAGATTTGCAATCTCCTATTAAGATCGGACCATTATATCCTATATATATGCGAAATCCTATTAAGATCGGACAACTATATCATATAGCTGCCATAGGAACGATCGGTCGAAAATTAGGTTTTTGTATAAAAAACATTTTGTTTATCAAGATATCTTGACCAAACTCGGAATTTATTAGTTTTACTATGCTCTTTATATATCTGCAATCTCCTATTAAGATCGGACCCTTATATCCTCATATATATGCGAAATCATATTAAGATCGGATCACTATATCATATAGCTGCCATAGGAACGATCGGTCGAAAATTAAGTTTTTGTATGAAAAACATTTTGTTTATCAAGATATCTTTGCCGAACTCGGCATTTATTTGTTTTACTATGCTCCTCATATATATGCAAAATTCTATTAAGATCGGACCACTATATAATATACATAGCTACCAAAGGAATGATCGAGGGAAAATTAAGTGTTTGTGTGAAAAATATTTTGTTTATCAAGATATCTTGACCAAACTCGGCATTTATTAGTTTTACTATGCTCTTTATATATTTGCAATCTCCTATTAAAATCGGACCATTATATCCTCATATATATGCAAAATCCTATTAAGGTCGGACCACTATATCATATAGCTCCCAAAGGAACGTTCAGTCGAAAATTAACTTTTTGTATGAAAAACATTTTGTTTATCAAGATATCTTGACCAAACTCGGCATTTATTATTTTAATATGCTTCTCATATATATGCAAAATCTTACTAAGATCGGACCACTATATAATATACTTAGCTGCCAAAGGAACGATCAATCGAAAATTAAGTTATGTATGAAAAATATTTTGTTTATCAGATATCTTGACCAAACTCGGCATTTATTAGTTTTACTGTGCTCTTTATATATTTGCAATCTCCTATTAAGATCGGACCATTATATCTTCATATATATGCGAAATACTATTATGATCGGAACACTATATCATATAGCTGCCAAAGAAACGATCGGTCGAAAATAAAGTTTTTGTATGAAAAACATTTTGTTTATGAAGATATCTTGGCCAAACTCGGCATTCATTAGTTTTAATATGCTCCTCATATATATGCAAAATTCTATTAAGGTCGGACCACTATATAATATACATAGCTACCAAAGGAACGATCGATCGAATATTAAGTATTTGTGTGAAAAATCTTTTGTTTATCAAGATATCTTGACCAAACTCGGCATTTATTAGTTTTACTATGATCCTCATATCAATGCAATCACCGATTAAGATCGGACTATTATATCCTCATATAAATGCAAAATCCTATTAAGATCGGGCCACTATATCATATGGCTGTCAAAGGAACGATCGGTCGAAAATTAAGTTTGTGTATGAAAAACATTTTGTTTATCAAGATATCTTGACCAAACTCGGCATTTATTAGTTATAATATGCTCCTCATATATATGCAAAATCCTATTAAGATCGGACTACTATATAATATACATAGCTACCAAAGGAACGATCAATCGAAAATTAAGTTTTTGTGTGAAAAATATTTTGTTTATCACTTGACCAAACTCGGCATTTATTAGTTTTACTATGCTCTTTATATATTTGCAATCTCCTATTAAGATCGGACCATTATATCCTCATATATATGCGAAATCATATTAAGATCGGATGACTATATCATATAGCTGCCATAGGAACGATCGGTCGAAAATTAAGTTTTTGTATGAAAAACATTTTGTTTATCAAGATATCTTGGCCGAACTCGGCATTTATTTGTTTTACTCTGCTCCTCATATATATGCAAAATTCTATTAAGATCGGACCACTATATAATATACATAGCTACCAAAGGAACGATCGATCGAAAATTAAGTATTTGTGTGAAAAATATTTTGTTTATCAAGATATCTTGACCAAACTCGGCATTTATTAGTTTTACTATGATCCTCATATCATGCAATCTCCGATTAAGATCGGACCATTGTATCCTCATATATATGCAAAATCCTATTAAGATCGGACCACTATATCATAGAGTTCTCAAAGGAACGTTCGGTCGAAAACTAACTTTTTGTATGAAAAACATTTTGTTTATCAAGATATCTTGACCAAACTCGGTATTTATTATTCTAATATGCTTCTCATATATATGCAAAATCTTACTACGATCGGACCACTATATAATATACATAGCTGCCAAAGGAACGATCGATCGAAAATTAAGTTTTTGTATGAAAAACATTTTGTTTATCAAGATATCTTGACCAAACTCGGCATTTATTAATTTTACTATGCTATTTATATATTGCAATCTATTATTAAGATCGGACCATTATATCCTATATATATGCGAAATCCTGTTAAGATCGGTCCACTATATCATATAGCTGCCATAGGAACGATTGGTCGAAAATTAGGTTTTTGTATAAAAAACATTTTGTTTATCAAGATATCTTGACCAATCTCGGCATTTATTAGTTTTACGATGATCCTCATATAAATGCAATCTCCGATTAAGATCGGAACATTATATCCTCATATATAAGCAAAATCCTATAAAGATCGGACAACTATATCATATAGCTGCCAAAGGAACGATCGGTCGAAAATTAAGTTTTTGTATGAAAAACATTTTGTTTATCAAGATATCTTGGCCAAACTCGGCATTTATTAGTTTTAATATGCTCCTAAAATATATGCAAAATCCTATTAAGATCGGACTATTATATATATATAATATACATAGCTACCAAAGGAACGATCGATCGAAAATTAAGTTTTTGTGTGAAAAATATTTTGTTTATCAAGATATCTTGACCAAACTCGGCATTTATTAGTTTTACTATGCTATTTATAGATTTGCAATCTCCTATTAAGATCGGACCATTATATCCTATATTAATGCGAAATCCTATTAAGATCGGACAACTATATCATATAGCTGCCATAGGAACGATCGGTCGAAAATTAGGTTTTTGTATACAAAACATTTTGTTTATCAACATATCTTGACCAATCTCGGCATTTATTAGTTTTAATATGCTCCTCATATATATGCAAAATCCTATTAAGATCGGACTTTTATATAAATATAATATACATAGCTACCAAAGGAACGATCGATCGAAAATTAAGTATTTGTGTGAAAAATATTTTGTTTATCAAGATACCTTGACCAAACTCGGCATTTATTAGTTTTACCATGATCCTCATATCAATGCAACCTCCGATTAAGATCGGACCATTACATCCTCATATATATGCAAAATCCTATTAAGATCGGACCACTATATCATATAGCTCCCAAAGGAACGATCGGTCGAAAATTAGGTTTTTGTATGAAAAACATTTTATTTATCAAGATATCTTGGCCGAACTCGGCATTTATTTGTTTTACTATGCTCCTCATATATATGCAAAATTCTATTAAGATCGGACCACTATATAATATACATAGCTACCAAAGGAACGATCGATCGAAAAATAAGTATTTGTGTGAAAAATATTTTGGTTATCAATATATCTTGACCAAACTCGGCATTTATTATTTTTACTATGCTCTTTATATATTTGCAATCTCCTATTAAGATCGGACCATTATATCCTCATATATATGCAAAATCCTATTAAGGTCGGACCACTATATCATTCAGCTGCCAAAGGAACGATCGGTCGAAAATTAAGTTTTTGTATGAAAAACATTTTGTTTATCAAGATATCTTGACCAAACTCGGCATTTATTAGTTTTACTATGATCCTCATATCATGCAATCTCCGATTAAGATCGGACCATTGTATCCTCATATATATGCAAAATCCTATTAAGATCGGACCACTATATCATATAGTTCTCAAAGGAACGTTCGGTCGAAAACTAACTTTTTGTATGAAAAACATTTTGTTTATCAAGATATCTTGCCAAACTCGGTATTTATTATTCTAATATGCTTCTCATATATATGCAAAATCTTACTACGATCGGACCACTATATAATATACATAGCTGCCAAAGGAACGATCGATCGAAAATTAAGTTTTTGTATGAAAAACATTTTGTTTATCAAGATATCTTGACCAAACTCGGCATTTATTAATTTTACTATGCTATTTATATATTGCAATCTATTATTAAGATCGGACCATTATATCCTATATATATGCGAAATCCTGTTAAGATCGGTCCACTATATCATATAGCTGCCATAGGAACGATTGGTCGAAAATTAGGTTTTTGTATAAAAAACATTTTGTTTATCAAGATATCTTGACCAATCTCGGCATTTATTAGTTTTACGGTGATCCTCATATAAATGCAATCTCCGATTAAGATCGGAACATTATATCCTCATATATAAGCAAAATCCTATTAAGATCGGACAACTATATCATATAGCTGCCAAAGGAACGATCGGTCGAAAATTAAGTTTTTGTATGAAAAACATTTTGTTTATCAAGATATCTTGGCCAAACTCGGCATTTATTAGTTTTAATATGCTCCTAAAATATATGCAAAATCCTATTAAGATCGGACTATTATATATATATAATATACATAGCTACCAAAGGAACGATCGATCGAAAATTAAGTTTTTGTGTGAAAAATATTTTGTTTATCAAGATATCTTGACCAAACTCGGCATTTATTAGTTTTACTATGCTATTTATAGATTTGCAATCTCCTATTAAGATCGGACCATTATATCCTATATTAATGCGAAATCCTATTAAGATCGGACAACTATATCATATAGCTGCCATAGGAACGATCGGTCGAAAATTAGGTTTTTGTATACAAAACATTTTGTTTATCAAGATATCTTGACCAATCTCGGCATTTATTAGTTTTAATATGCTCTTCATATATATGCAAAATCCTATTAAGATCGGACTTTTATATAAATATAATATACATAGCTACCAAAGGAACGATCGATCGAAAATTAAGTATTTGTGTGAAAAATATTTTGTTTATCAAGATACCTTGACCAAACTCGGCATTTATTAGTTTTACCATGATCCTCATATCAATGCAACCTCCGATTAAGATCGGACCATTACATCCTCATATATATGCAAAATCCTATTAAGATCGGACCACTATATCATATAGCTCCCAAAGGAACGATCGGTCGAAAATTAGGTTTTTGTATGAAAAACATTTTATTTATCAAGATATCTTGGCCGAACTCGGCATTTATTTGTTTTACTATGCTCCTCATATATATGCAAAATTCTATTAAGATCGGACCACTATATAATATACATAGCTACCAAAGGAACGATCGATCGAAAAATAAGTATTTGTGTGAAAAAATTTTGGTTATCAATATATCTTGACCAAACTCGGCATTTATTATTTTTACTATGCTCTTTATATATTTGCAATCTCCTATTAAGATCGGACCATTATATCCTCATATATATGCAAAATCCTATTAAGGTCGGACCACTATATCATTCAGCTGCCAAAGGAACGATCGGTCGAAAATTAAGTTTTTGTATGAAAAACATCTTGACCAAACTCGGCATTTATTATTTTAATATGCTTCTCATATATATGCAAAAGCTTACTAAGATCGGATCACTATATAATATACATAGCTGCCAAAGGAACGATCCAGCGAAAATTAAGTTTTTGTATGAAAAATATTTTGTTTATCAAGATATCTTGACCAAACTCGGCATTTATTAGTTTTAATATGCTCTATATATATTTGCAATCTCCTATTAAGATCGGACCATTATATCCTCATAAATATGCGAAATCCTATTAAGATCGGACCACTATATCATATAGCTGCCATAGGAACGATCGTTCGAAATTTAGGTTTTTGTATCCAAAACATTTTGTTTATCAAGATATCTTGACCAAGCTCGGCATTTATAAGTTTTACTATTCTCCTCATATATATGCAAAATCCTATTAATATCGGACCACTATTGTTACGGAGCGAAGTGAAAATATCTATTGACTAAGTCCTACTGGGTCTCGCATTTTTTCTGTAGGCAGCCCTCGCTGCTTACACTGGAAGCGCACCGTTAGAATTAGTTTTTACATGATAAGTCTATCGCACGCAGCTGCACAAGCTGCATTTTTGTCGAGGCTCATTTTCGTTTTGTGCTTGCAGCTGAGCGGAAGTGAAAGAGAACAGAAGCGCGTGCGGAGCACGAATGTAAGGCTCATAATCATGTAAAATATAGGTTGTTAAATAATGATAGAATAATAAAGATTTCAGCGTTCGAATTATATTATATCGTACCGCCTCGTACGAATCGAATTGATTCGAGTTGTATCTCTCGACGCTAAAAGTCCCTGCCGAATACGCGCCCCGGCACGAGTCTCGGTGCCAACATTCTGAAATATTCTCTGCAGCAGAGAGTGTCCGAGGGATTCTCTGCTACGGCGGAGATTTCTGCGATGCAAGCGACTTGCAAAGTCACAACCTTAGCTGCCTATAGAGAGACACGTGGTACAAGAGCTGGACTCACTCTTAGCAGCCATAACCTCAAAGCGGATTGCATAGTATTGGTGTGGCAAGATGGCTGACGGTGATGAACAAGATGCTCCTGCTGGAGTACAAGATAAAGTCGCCGGTGTAGAAAAAGGTAGCGGGGCAGCAATCATAGAAACTTATAGCGGCTGTCCGTCTACGTCGTCCGCTGCTAATGGTCCAAGGGAAAGTTTAACACCAAGGCAGCAAAGAACTGAGAAAGTGGGAGCTCTTTTCGACCCTTTGGGATACCAGAACGTGATCTACAAGCAGAAACAGGATGCGGCTAATTGGAGTGTACACCCCAGTTTGCCGTATCAAGCAAATACGGCGGTGTTTAACCAGGCTACGGAGCCCAGTACTGCCGCGTACTTGGGCCACACAGGTCTGGGAGCGCTCAATAGATCGATTGAGCACGTGCCACGGCAGCAATTTGACAATGTGCATTGTAATAATACGATGCTGTGGAATGGATCGCTGACACCTGCGCAAATCAGCGCGCGACATGTCATCAGCAAAGATTTACCAATTTTTATAGCCAAACCAGAAGAATGGTCGATCTTTATCAGCAATTATGAGCAATCCACAGAGAGATGTGGATTCAGCAACGAGGAAAATCTCATCAGGCTTCAGAAGTGCCTCAGGCACATTGCGAATGATGTATGGCAGCTCTGAAATAGTACATGCTGCTCTGCAGCAAAAGCTCCGAGAGGAACCAGCAATAAAGTCGGACAACTTGAGCACCGTTATCCGACTGGCCCTAGCTGTCCAAAACTACTGCGCAACGATAGCGGCCATTGGTATGCACGAATATCTTTACGATCCCGCGCTGCTGAACGAGCTTGTTGCTAAGATGCCCAGCAATATGAAATTGGATTGGGGCCGGCATCGAATGTCGAATGAAGGTAGCAGTTTGGCCACCTTTGATAACTGGCTGTTCAATGTGGCAATGTGCGCGACTATGGTCACGCCCTACGAGACACCACTGGCTGTTAACGCAAAGAAGAGCTCCACGAAAACCACTAGAGAGCGAATTTTTGTGCACAACACGGTAGATAGCCCTGAGGGTTCTCAGCAACAACGTTCACAACAGGAACAGGAGAGGGTTTCATGTGCGAAGTACGCCGGTAACCACCCTCTATCAGATTGCAACGACTTCAGATCAATGGGTAAAAATCAGCGCTGGGAACTTGTTAAGGAAAAGAGGCTCTGTTTTTGCTGATTTCTACGTCATCGTGCACAACAGTGTAAATCAAAGAAGAAGCGTCATGTAGATGGTTGCGAGTCAACGCACCATGTGCTGCTGCATACGCCTACCATGAGTGGTAGTAAAGTCGAGCACACGGGCCAAGATAGCAACCACCGGATTAAGGCAAGTGAGTTTGCCGTTATGTTTCACGGCAGCTCTGCAAGTAAGACACTGTTTCGATATGTTCCAATCACGCTCTATAGTAAATCAAAAGCGTGCGCGCATATGCATTAGTGGATGAAGGAGCTGAGTGTACGTTAATAGAAAGAGCGCTTGCAGACGAGCTGGAATTAGATGGTCCTGCGACCCAGCTGTGTCTTAAATGGACAGGGGACATAACCAAGAGTGAACCTGAGTCGATGTCCGTGGCTGTGAGCATTTCAGCTCCAGAACGTAACGCAATACAGTATGCCTTAAAAACGTCCGAACTATAGCGAACTTGGACTTACCAGAGCAAAGTTTCGGGCCACAGTTGCTCAAGTCTCGGAAGCACTTATCTACGCTTCCTATGCTGCCGTATAACAACGTCAAGGATCAGCTTATCATTGGTTTAGACAATATCAAAATAACTGCACCCTTGGAGATACGAGAAGGTGAAAACGACGACGTCATAGCAGCGCGAAGCAGACTAGGATGGGCCGTATATGGCCGCCCCATTGTGGGAGACAGCACCACGCCTCTGCTGCTACATATTTGCCAGTGCAGTGCGGCGGTGGGATGGATGAAGCTCTGAAGAACTATTTTTCAATTGAGTCACTAGGTTTCCTCACATCCGCTGAGATCCAAAGACGACGAACGCTCGATGCAGATTATGGAGGCAACAACAACCTATCTGGAAGCCGAAAAGCGCTGGCAGACCGGACTGTTATGGAGGTTCGATCGCATGCACCTGCCAGACTCTTGTCAGATGCCTGTTAAGCGCCTGAAATGTTTAGAGGCAAAGATGTCAAAAGACCCACCACTGAAAGAGTTCATGATGAACACGATGCACGTTTACAAACAGAAGGGATATATCCGCCGGTTGAAGGATAGTGAGTTAGTAGCTAACACTACATCGTGGTTTCTTCCTATCTTTACAGTCACCAATCCGAACAAGAAAAAGACGCGCCTGGTTTGGGATGCGGCTGCCAAAGTTAGTGGCATGTCGCTGATCGATTGTTTGTTGAAAGGTCCAGATACACTAGCATCTTTGATGGGGGTGCTAATACGCTTCCGAGAGCGTCCTGTCGCAGTATCCGGCGACATAAGGGAAATGTTTCATCAAGTCAAGGTGCGCCAAGAAGACCAACCGGCACAGAAGTTTCTCTAGCGTGATGGAGATTCGTCACGCTTCCCCGAAACATACGTTATGCAAGTCATGACGTTTGGAGCATCCTGCTCGCCAGCTCTAGCAAATTACGTCAAGGACAAGGTCTGTTGACGTTTGTGGTGACGCCGAACTTGCTCGCGAAGGCATCTAAGGAGCACCCAACTAAAAGACGTGTTCTGAGTGTGATCATGTCTATTTTCGACTCGCTTGGGCTTTTAGGATTCTTTAATATACGCCCTAAGATCATCCTTCAGAACATATGGCGATCCAATATCAGATGGGATGACGACCTTACCAACGAAGACGGAGCCGATTGGCAACACTGGCTTGATCTTCTTTCAAATTTGAATGCCGTCCGCATTCCACGGTGCATGAAGTGGGTGAGCCGAGCCCAGGCTGTGCAGATGCATACATTCGTTGACGCCAGTATGAATGCTTACGCCGCAGTTGTATTTTTGCGGGCTGATTTTGATGGCCAAGTACATTGCAGTTTGGTCGCCTCGAAAACGACAGTAGCACCCCTAAAGCCCGTTTCCATACCTTGAATGGAACTGATGGCCGCGGTGTTAGGTCTGAGACTGGCCAAATGTATCCAAAAGGAAATGTCGGTACGCATACATACACGAACATTCTGGACAGATTCAAAGGATGTGCTCTACTGGATCCGTTCCGATTCTCGAAAGTTCCAGCAATTCATAGCGCTTCGGATAGGAGAGATTTTAGAAGAATCAGATGTGGACAGCTGGCGATGGGTACCATCGGCTTAAAACGTGGCAGACGATGGTACGAAATGGACTAAAACGCCTGAAATTCATGGCTCAACCAGGTGGTTTAATGGACCACCATTTTTGTATCTAGAAGAATCGCAGTGGCCACAATCGGAAATAGGCCCTGCATTAAACATGTTGTACCATGCTGAAGAACAACCCAATCACACGTCGTCCTGGAGATGTATTCTGCCGGATCTGCAGCGTTTCAGCAAGCTAGAAAAATTGAGAGCCGTACAGCTATGCGTACTGGATTTCCTACGGAATATTACTAAGAAGGTCAGATTGGACGCAGGACTGGATCTGCAGAAGACGCTGCTCCTTAAAAGAAGCAATGAAATGGATGTGTTTTTTATCCGGATTTGTCAAGAAGAGGAGTTTTATAGTGAGATCACCTGCTTAAGATCGGGGCGCCGCTTAACCGATCGCAAAAGCTTGCTGTTTAAGTGCTTCGCTTATGTGGATGACTCGGGCATTCTACGTATTAAAGGACGGATAGACAATATAGAAGGAGTCGAAGTCTGCGTAAAACGCCCGATAATTCTGCCAAGACGACATCAATTGACGTATCTGCTGGTTGAGTTTTATCACCGCAGATATCATCACCTACACAACGAAATCGTCGTAAATGAACTGCGGCAGCGGTTCTGGGTTTGTGGCTTACGAGCTTTGGTGAGAGAAGTTTCCAATACCTGCCCAGCGTGCCGCATACGACGCGCCCGCCCAAAGCCGCCAGCGATGGGCGACCTGCCAATCGAACGATTATCGCCTTATACTCCACCGTTCACATATACTGGAGTGGATTACTTCGGCCCCTACGACATTGTCGTTGGTCGGCGTCGTGAGAAGCACTGGGGCGTGCTATTTACATGCCTCACGGTGCGCGCCGTTCACCTGGATATAGCTACGTCGTTCTCAACTCATTTTTATGTGTTCTGAAGTCGTTCGTGGCCGCATGCTGTCGGACAATGGCACAAACTTCAGAGGCGCTAGCAGAGTATTAAAAGATGAAATGTAACGTATATCGCCGGCTCTGATCGAGCGACAGTACCCAGAACTCGAGTTTACCTTTCTCCATGCAGGATCACCCCACATGGGAGGATCGTGGGAACGAATGGTGCGGTCTACAAAATCAATAATGTCGAATATTCTGCCGCCCTCTGGGTTACGAGAGGAGGTGCTACGAGCAGCATTGGCTGACGTAGAAAGCGTACTCAACTCAAGGCCACTCACTTATGTTCCCTTGGAAACATCTGAGTCCGAAGCCCTGACTCCAAATCATTTTCTAATAGGTCTTTCAAGCGGATTGCGTGAGAGAGGATTACGGGAGCAAGGCGGAGCTAGCACGAGGCTTCCGAGTCGCCAGTCAATTGGCTGTCCAATTTTGGAAGAGATGGCTGCGCGAGTATCTGCCTACACTCACCAGACGTACTCAGTGGTTTCAACCGTCACTCGAACCAATATCAGTCGACGACATCGTCATAATAGTGGACGACGGTGCCAAGCGAAACTGTTGGACAAGAGGAGTGGTCGTAGACGTGCACCGTTCAAAGGATGGCCAGGTCCGAAGTGCCGTGGTGCGAACCGCCGATGGAATTATTACTCGCCCCGCCGTCAAGCTAGCTAAGCTGGACATTAAAGTTGGTAACACACTGCACGGACGTTCGTGAATTACGGGGTGGGGAATGTTACGGGGCGAAGTGAAAATATCTGTTGACTAAGTCCTACTGGGTCTCGCATTTTTTTGTAAGCAGCCCCCGCTGCTTATACTGGAAGCGCACCGTTAGAATTAGTTTTTACATGATAAGTCCATCGCACGCAGCTGCATTTTTGTCGAGGTTCATTTTCGTTTTGTGCAGAAGTGAAAGAAAACAGAAGCGCGTGCGGAGCACGAATGTAAGTCTCATAACCATGCAAAATATAGGTTGTTAAATAATGAAAGAATAATAAAGATTTTAGCGTTCGAATTATATTATATCGTACCGCCTCGTACGAATCGAATTGAATCGAGTTGTATCTTTCGACGCTAGAAGTCCCTGCCGAATACGCGCCCCGGCACGAGTCTCGGTGCCAACAACTATATCATATAGCTGGCATAGCATAAGTTTTTGTATGTTACAACATTTTGCTTATCAAGATATCTTGACCAAACTCGGAATTTATTAGTTTTACTATACACCTCATATATAGGCAAAATCCTATTAAGATCTAAGAGCTATCATATAGCTGCCATTGGAACGATCGGTCGAAAATTAAGTTGTATGAAAAAACATTTTGTTTATCAAGATATCTTGACCAAGCTCGGCATTTATTAGTTGTAGAATGCTGCTCATATATATGCAAAATCCTATTAAGATCAGACCAGTAAATCATATAGCCGCCATAGTAACGATCGGTCGAAAACTAAGTTGTTGTACGGAAATACATTTTGTTTATCAAGATATTTTGACGGAACTCGGCATTTATAAGTTTAACTATGCTCTTCATATATATGCTAAGTCCTATTTAAATCAGACCACTATATCATATAGCTGCCATAGGAAAGATCGGTCGAAAAATAAGTTTTTGTATGAAAAAACATTTTGTTTATCAATATATCATGACGAAACTCGGCATTTATTAGTTTTACTATACACCTCATATGTAGGCAAAATCCTATTAAGATCGGACCACTATATCATCATATACATATCTACCATAGGAACGATCGGTCGAAAATTAACTTTTTGTATGAAAAAGCATTTTGTTTAACAAGTATTCTTGACTAAACTCGGCTTTATAATTTATACTATTATCTTCATATATATGCAAAATTCGAAAGGGTGGTCGAAAATTAAGTTGTTGTATGGAAAACTTTTTTTGTCATTCAAGATATATTGATTAAACACGGCACTTAAGGATTTGACTATGCTCCCTTAATTTTCGAAAAATCTTATTTATCTCGGACTACTATATTATATATCTGCCATAGAAACGAACGGTCGAGAATTTAAAAGATTAAGAGATTGAAAACCTTATTTGTTTGGTAAGACATCTTGACCTAACCCGGCATTAACTATTTTCCCGGTGCTTCTTAGATACGAGCAAAGCACTATAAGTATTATAAAAAGTTTGGGTCTGTAAGGGTATTAGATCTTGGTCGTGCCGAAGATAGCCTTTCTTTCTCTTTTCTCTTTAATTTGTCTTTATTATAACAAACGAGAGCGTAGCGCGTGATGCATTTACTGTTGTGATAAGAACCCTGAACCTTCAGAGTATTCCCTAATATGGAACACCCAACTACAACCTCTTACTTGTTTCAAGAATGATTTCCCTGTGCTTCTTAGATTCCGGCAAGCCACAGAATTATGAAAATGTTGCGTCTGCAAGGGTATTTAATCTTCCGCGTGCAGAAAATAGTCTAAGATTACTTGACCAAAATGGAGATTTAATGGTTAAACTATGATTGTTTTTTTTGTAACATTTTATAAACAGCGGGACACTAAATGAGTAGTAGTAAATGAGTTGGTTCTGTTATGACAAAATATTTTGTTTCCTAAGATAACCTCATTAAACATAGCATTTACTAAGTAGCTCACGTGCTGATGACAACCGTCGTTTTTTGTCTTTCTCGTTTAGAGATATATATATTTGATCGAGTGACTAAAACACATATAGATTAGATCCGGGATGTTCGCTGGCGATTGGAAGAACGGTATTTTTATATCCTGAACCCATTAAAAATGGGTATAAGGGTGTATTGTGTTTGTGCAAAATCCAAATGTATGCAACAGACAGAAGGAAGCATCTCCGACCCCATAAAGTATATATATTCTTGGTCAGCATCAATCAATTGATCTAGCCATGTCCGTCTGTATGTCCGTCCGTCCGTATGTATGAAATTTGAAATTTTAGATGTAGGTGCTCCTAGTGCGCAGATCGAGTTTGTTTCCTATAATCGATAACTTACTGCATTTCCAAGCAATCGATAAGAATTGATATCGGTATCCTGTTATTTGGGCAATTTTGGTAAATAATAAGAGCTAAAGTCCCCAAAACTTGACATATAGCTTCTACAATAGAATATATATATGCATTTGATGTTGGAAGATGAGGGTTCAGGGTATCCCCTAGTCGGGAGCTCCCGACAAGAACCCCTTACTTGTTCTCTTTGATATAAGGTCTCTAGTTTTAAGCGCAGTGTGTATTGGGGCGTTGAATTGCTGAATGATCCAGACATGCCCATAAAAGTCACCCGCAAACTCAATTAGCACATTCTTAGAGTTCTATGTATATTTCCGCATCTTTTCTTGTCGTGCGCAAATCACCAGTGAACCGCAACCATGATTCCGCCTTGCGTGGTTGTCTTAAACCGCGACAATACTTACAATCCTATTAAGATCGGGACACTATATCATATAGCTGTCATGAGAACGATCGGTAGAAAATTAAGTTTTCGTATGAAAAATATTTTGTTTTCAAGATATTTTGACCACACTCGGCATTTATTAGTCAACTATACTCCTCATATATAGGCAAAATCATATTAAGATCTGAGAACTATCATATAGCTGCCATTGGAACGATCGGTCGAAAATTAAGTTGTATAAAAAAACATTTTGTTTATCAAGATATCTTGACCAAACTCGGCATTTATTAGTTGTACAATGCTCCTCATATATATGCAAAATCTTATTAAGATCAGACCACTAAATCATATAGCTGCCATAGTAACGATCGGTCGAAAACTAAGTTTTTGTACAGAAATACATTTAGTTTATCAAGATATTTTGACGGAACTCGGCATTTATAAGGTTTACTATGCTCTTCATATATATGCTAAGTCCTATTAAGATCAGACCACTATATCATATAGCTGCCATAGGAAAGATCGGTCGAAAAATAAGTTTTTGTATGAAAAAATATTTTGTTTATCAAGATATCATGACGAAACTCGGCATTTATTAGTTTTACTATACTCCTCATATATAGGCAAAATCCTATTAAGATCGGACCACTATATCATCATATACATATATGCCATAGGAACGATCGGTCGAAAATTAAGTTTAAGTATGAAAAAGCATTTTGTTTAACAAGTATTCTTGACTAAACTATGCTTTATAAGTTATACTATTTTCTTCATATATATGCAAAATCCGAAAGGCTGGTCGAAAATTAAGTTGTTGTATGGAAAACTTTCTTTGAAATTCAAGACAGTTTGATTAAACACGGCACTTAAAGATTTGACTATGCTCCCTTCATTTTCGTAAAATCTTATTTATCTCGGACTACTATATTATATATCTGCCATAGAAACAAGCGGTCAAGAATTAGGTTTTTGATTAAAAACCTTTTTTGTTTGTTAAGACATCTTGACCAACTTCGGTATTAACTATTTTCCCGGTGCTTCTTAGATACGGGCAAAGCACTATAAGCATTATAAAAAGTTTGGGTCTGTAAGGGTATTAGATCTTGGGCGTGCCGAAAATAGCCTTTCTTTCTCGTTTTAATTTGTCTTTATTATAGCAAACGAGAGCGTAGCGCGTGATGCATTTACTGTTGGGATAAGAACCCTGAACCTTCAGGGTATTCCCTAATATGGAACACCAAACTACAACCTCTTACTTGTTTCAAGAATGATTTCCCTGTGCTTCTTAGATTCGGGCAAGCCACAGAATTATGAAAATGTTGCGTCTGCAAGGGTGTTTAATGGGTATAAAATGGAGATTTAATAGTTAAACTATGATCGTTTTTTGTAACATTTTATCAACAGCGGGACACTAAATGAGTAGTAGGTTCTGTTATGACAAAATATTTTGTTTACTTAGATAACCTCATTAAACATAGCATTTACCAAGTAGCTCACGTGCTGATGATAACCGTCGTTTTTTGTCTTTCTCGTTTAGAGATATATATATTTGACTAAAACACATATAGATTAGATCCGGGATGTTCGCTGGCGATTGGAAGAACGGTATTTTTATACCCTGAACCCATTAAAAATGGGTATAAGGGTGTATTGTATTTGTGCAAAATCTAAATGTATCCAACTGGCAGAAGTAAGCATCTCCTACCCCATAAAGTATATATATTCTTGGAGAGCATCAATCAATTGATCTAGCCATGTCCGTCTGTCTGTCCGTCCGTCCGTATGTATGAACGCAAGGATCTCAGAACCTATAAGAGCTAGAGACTTGAAATTTTAGATGTAGGTGCTCCTAGTGCGCAGATCGAGTTTGTTTCCGATAGTCGATAGCTTACTCCATTTCCAAGCAATCGATAAAAATTGATATCGGTATCCTGTTATTTGTGCAATTTTGGTAAATAATAAGAGCTAAAGTCCCCAAAACATGACATATAGCTTCTACAATAGAATATATATATGCATTTGATGTTGGAAGAAGAGGGTTCAGGGTATTCCCTGTTCGGGAGCTCCCGACTAGAACCTCTTACTTGTTCTCTTTGATATAAGGTCTCTAGTTTTTAACGTAGTGTGTATTGGGGCGTTGAATTGCTGAAAGATCCAGACATGCCAGTAAAAGTCACCCGCAAACTCAATTAGCACATTCTTAGAGTTCTACTTATATTTCCGCATCTTTTCGTGTCGTGCGCAAATCACCAGTGAACCGCAACCATGATTCCGCCTGCCGTGGTTGTCTTAAGCCGCGACAATACTTACAATCCTATTAAGATCGGGACACTATATCATATAGCTGTCATGAGAACGATCGGTAGAAAATTAAGTTTTCGTATGAAAAAACATTATGTTTTCAAGATATTTTGACCACACGGCATTTATTAGTCAACTATACTCCTCATATATTGGCAAAATCATATTAAGATCTGAGAACTATCATATAGCTGCCATTGGAACGATCGGTCAAAAATTAAGTTGTATGAAAAAACATTTTGTTTATCAAGCGCTCTTGACTAAACTCTGCATTTATAAGTTGTACAATGCTCCTCATATAAATGTAAAAGCCTATTAAGATCAGACCACTAAATCATATAGCTGCCATAGTGACGATCGGTCGAAAACTAAGTTGTTGTACGGAAATACATTTTGTTTATCAAGATATTTTAACGGAACTCGGCATTTATAAGGTTTACTATGCTCTTCATATATATGCTAAGTCCTATTAAGGTCAGACCACTAAATCATATAGCTGCCATAGGAACCATCGTTCGAAAATTAAGTTTTTGTATGAAAAAGCATTTTGTTTAACAAGTATTCTTGACTAAACTCGGCTTTATAAGTTATACTATTATCTTCATATATATGCAAAATCCGAAAGGTTGGTCGAAAATTAAGTTGTTGTATGGAAAACTTTTTTTGTCATTCAAGATATTTTGATTAAACACGGCACTTAAAGATTTGACTATGCTCCCTTCATTTTTGTAAAATCTTATTTATCTCGGACTACTATATTATATATCTGCCATAGAAACGAACGCTCGAGAATTAGGTTTTTGACTAAAAACCTTTTTTGTTTGTTAAGACATCTTGACCGAACTCGGCATTAACTATTTTCCCGGTGCTTCTTAGATACGGGCAAAGCACTATAAGCATTATAAAAAGTTTGGGTCTGCAAGGGTATTAGATCTTAGGCGTGCCGAAGATAGCCTTTCTTTCTCGTTTTAATTTGTCTTTATTATTACAAACGAGAGCGTAGCGCGTGATGCATTTACTGTTGGGATAAGAACCCTGAACCTTCAGGGTATTCCCTAATATGGAACACCCAACTACAACCTCTTACTTGTTTCAAGAATGATTTCCCTGTGCTTCTTAGATTCGGGCAAGCCACAGAATTATGAAAATGTTGCGTCTGCAAGGGTATTTAATCTTCGGCGTGCAGAAAATAGTCTCAGACTACTTGACCAAAATGGAGATTTAATAGTTAAACTATGATCGTTTTTTTGTAACATTTTATCAACAGCGGGACACTAAATGAGTAGTAGTAAATGAGTGGGTTCTGTTATGACAAAATATTTTGTTTCCTAAGATAACCTCATTAAACATAGCATTTACTAAGGAGCTCACGTGCTGATGATAACCGTCGTTTTTTGTCTTTCTCGTTTAGAGATATATATATTTGATCGAGTGACTAAAACACATATAGATTAGATCCGGGATGTTCGCTGGTGATTGGAAGAACGGTATTTTTATACCTTGAACCCATTAAAAATGAGTATAAGGGTGTATTGTATTTGTGCAAGTTAATTCCAAAGTTTATTAAACGATGAAAAAAATATAATTTTTAGGGAAGCAAGACTTCCTTTATTTGATGTTAATTTGCAACTAAATAAACTTAAATCAATTCTAGCCCTAGTAACCTGTGGCTTAGCGGCAGCGGCGTTGGCAGCGGCGTCGCTGCTGATGTTGTTGGCCCGTTGGGCAATTCTTCTTGGAATTTTCGGCGGTTGCCAGTCGGCGCGTGGAGGAAATGGCACAGACACCAAGTCAGCATTTTGCTGCACTTCTTATGAGGTGTTGCAATGCTTCTTATTGGGACTGTATGAATTTATTTGTTGTTAACTCTTCCCCCTTTGATTTAAGCTTGTCCTCAAGCGATCATCAGAAGAAAGGTATGTTGTTGAACCTGAGGTTGTTGGCATCTGTATTTTGTATTTGGATATGTGCTGGTTCTTTTTTGGGTCTCTCTTGTTCTTTGTTCAGTTGCAGTATTATATTTTTCTTATTTTTCTTCATTACGTGTAATACACAGGTAAGAAGGATGGCAACTGTGAACAGAGTTATGAAACCGACTCTATTTGCTATAGAGTGCGTCTGAAGTTTTTGCATGTTTTTAATGTTGTTGATGTGCAATTCTTCTAATGCTTCCAGAGAAAGAATCTTTATTCTTTCGTTTTCTATTGGGGTTATTTGTATTGTGGGATTTCCTGGGGTCATGACGGTGACCTCTAGGTTGCTGAACTCTTGTTTGTTGATGAATAAGGTTTCGTTCCAGAAGTTAATCATGTAGGTGCCTCTCACGCGTTTCTTCTCTTCTTGCCATCTAATAGTGCCGTTGAAGTCGTTCACTAGTATAAGTCCCTCGTCGATTTCCTCGATCTCCGGGATATGATCTGCATTGCTAAAGCCACAGAGCGCTTGCTCTCCGCTAACTAACTTAGGTATACAATTATTATTGTTCAAGTTTACAATTTTTGATTTGTTACAAATTTTAATATTATGGTATCTTTTACAATTGTTGTTTATGCCATAGATTGTTTTATTACAATGAAACAGTTCGTAAATTCTAAATTTATTATATTGTTGTTTTTCACTACTGGCTTTATTATAGTATTTTTGCATTCTATTTCTTCTAAATTTGGAATTTTTACAATATAAAACAGAGTAATTCCATTATGCAAAATGGATACATCTGCGAATTCTAGCATTTCTTCAATATTTAAAGGTGGCATGTTGCTTTTATTAAAGTTATCGTTTAATAGGAATCTGTAATTTTTATGTATTTTTTATATTACTTTTATGTATTATTTTGTCAGTTGTTGTTAGTACGGTTGTGTTTCTATTTTCTTTAACTATTTCCTTTTTGTATCTGGGTGACAGTTTGGTACCTAATCTGGTATTGACTTTGACGAATATTTCTTGACCAGGTATGTAAGTTCGTATGTCGTTACGTTTTTTGTTATGATTCTGCATGTCGGTCGATTGTTTCTGTTTGAGTCTGTCAATGTTCTCCTTCCTAGCTTTTTCGTATTGGTCTGGGTCCGTAGTCACGTTTCTGCCGAAGAATATGTCTAATGGTCTCTTGTTAGTTGTCGAGTGTATAGTGTAGTTGTAGTCGTATATTGATTTGTTGAGTAGTTCTTCGAATGTTCTGTATTCCTGTTTTCTTTTGTTGCATCTCATTATGTCTGATAGTGTTGAATGAAATCGTTCTACCTGACCGTTCACTGCGCTTTTGTAGGGTGGTGTTTTATAAACTTCTATATTTAATTGGTCCTGCATCATGAAAGTGATTGAGGCTGAATTAAGGGATTTTTCGTTATCTATTACAACTACTTTAGGTACGCCAAAATAAAAAAGGATTTCATGAAGTGGTTTTTTAATGTCTTCTATTGCCCTAGATTTGATAATTCGTCCCTGAGCTAATTTCGAGAATTTGTCTACTGCTGTTAGTACTAAGTTCTTTTCTGTCGTGTATATGTCGATGTGGATTGTATGTCCTGGGTATTCGGGGATTGGTGTTTCTTTGAGTTTTGGGTTAGTGGGATGCCTATCGTATTTTTCTTCTTTACAAACCTGACACTGTTTGACTAATTCTGTTATTCGTTGCTTCATTTTTGGGAAATAGAATCTTTCGGACAATTGCATTTTGTTTTCTAGTGCGTTGCGGTGGGCTCTGTTGTGCGTAACCAATATCTTCTCATCTTGTTCTGTTTCATTTGTTAAATCTTTTACTTGAGACTGTGTGAATCTAATCTTGAAGTTCCTAAAATGTTGGGGATATATCTGCTGAATTTGGTTCATTATTTCTTCTGAAGTTATTATTCCGTTGATTACGGATGGGTTTAGGTGAGCTTTCAGTATTTGCGTGAGGTCGTGTTCTGAGAAGTTTGGTCGAGTAATTGTATGCCTATGGAATGTTGGGAATGGGATATGGAATTCGTAATTTGTTTCGTTGGCTCTACTGAGAAATATCTGGTTTTTGAATACGTTGATTGGGGCTTCTATGCTCGGAATTAAGTTGTGGCTTGAACTGTCTGCACTGTGCTGGGTGGAGGCTACTGATCCAATATTATTGATCACAGGGATACGTGATAGCGCATCGGCTACAATGTTATCCCTACCTGGCTTATAGAGGAGTTCGTAATCAAACTCTTCTAGGTAAGCTTTCCACCTCTTTATCCTAGCGTTGCCATTCCAACTGCTAAGAGAGTGGGTTAAGGGTTGATGGTCGGTGTATATTTTTACACTCGCTTTACCGTAGAGGTAATTCTTGAGGGCTTTTAAGGCCCAAATTATTGCCAACATTTCCCTTTCATTGGTGGCGTAGTTCTCCTCTGTTTTAGAGAGAGTTCTAGAGAGGAAACAAATGGGTCGCTTGTTCTGGGATAGGACAGCCCCAATAGCAAAGTTGGATGCATCTGTTGTCAGATGAAATTCTTTGCTGAAGTCTGGGTAATGAAGTATTACCTCATTCGAAACTAGGGAATTTTTTATTTTATTGAATGCTTCGATCGCTTCTTCGTTGAGATTAATGAGCTTTTTAGCTGATTGATTTTTGGACACGCGTCCATCTTCCCCTCTTAAAAGAGAGGTTAGGGGCTTTGCTAGCTTAGCGAAGTCTTTTATAAACCTCCTATAATAGCTGGCAAGGCCAATAAACGATCTTAAATCTTTGAGTGTTTTTGGAAGTGGGTACTTTCTTATTGTCTCAATTTTGTTTGGATTAGTTTCTATCCCCTTGTCTGAGATGACAAATCCCAGGAATTCTACTCTGCTTTTAAAGAACTCGCATTTGTCCAACTGACATTTCATGTTGGCTTCTTGTAGAGTTCTGAATATGGCGGCGAGGTGCTGCGCATGCGATTCATCATCTTTGCTAAAGATAATGATATCGTCAATATAAATGAAGCATATTTTTCCAATATGCTCACGAAGGATGTCGTCAAGAGCTCTCTGGAAAATTGAGGGCGCATTCTTGAGACCGAATGGGAGTCGTGTAAACTCGTATTTTCCGTTGTTAACGGAGAAGGCAGTTTTTTCTATGTCTGACTCCTTAAGGGGTATTTGATGAAAGCCACTTTTCAAATCTAAGACAGAGAAAACTTTGTTATTGCCTAGCTGTGCTAGTACCTCGTTGATTTCGGGTATAGGGTATTTGTCTGCGGTAGTTTCTTTATTTAGTTTCCTGTAGTCTATAACCATGCGATATTTCTTTTGCCCGGAGGCATCTAATTTTTTCGGAACAATCCACACAGGTGAATTGTACGGGGATCGGGAGGGTCGGATGATTCCGTCCTCTAAAAGTTCTTTGATTTGGCTGTGTACTTCGTCTTTTAAAGACATTGGAAATTGGTAAAATTTTGAATATATGGGGGAGTCGTTTTTTGTTCGAATCTCTGCTCTGACGTTGGTTGTGTATGTCAGTTTTTCGTCCGGATTGGCAAATAGGTGTGGGTGCATTTTAACTAGTTGATTAAGGCTATTTTTTTGTTCGTTTGTCATATGTTCTGTCCGTGGTATTACCGTGTTGACCGCCTCTATTTTTTTCTGTTTAATGGGTATGCAAATGTTGTTCTTGATTATTAGTAGATTCTTGCTGCTTTGTATCACAGCATCTAGTTCCTTTAGACTATCGTTACCTAATATGGCGTCAAATGATTTTAGGGTGGGTAAGAGAAAGAATTTTACTTTTATATCGTTTCTATTAAAAAGATTAGCGAACTTGTGGTGTGTAATTTTAATGCTTCCGCCGACTGTGACGGCTTCAAAGGGTTTTTCGTTTGGAATAGGCTCGGACACGAATTTTGGTTGGACGTAATTTCGGTTTGATCCTGTATCTATTAGTATTTTGAGTAATTTTCCGCTCCCCATCTTACATTCTATGTAAGGAAGAGAGGAGCTCTTTATCCTAAAAAATTAATGTCTGAGTGTTCGTATTGGGTATTTTGTCCGTCATCTGTTTCTTCAATTTGTTGGGCGTATTCGTTTAATGGTTGTTCGTATTCAGTCTGCTGTTCGTAATTTAGCATTGATTGTACGTATTCCTCCATAGTCACATAGTTGTCGGTGTTTTCTGTCTCCGTCTGTTCTTCTCCTGTTTGTATGTTGAAATTTCTTTGTTTTTTGTCCGTGGCGTTTGTTGGTGGTGGAGGTCTTTTCCCTACTTCAAAATTGGGTCTGTTCATGTAGTTTATCATCCTCGTGCGGATGCTTTGGTCCACGTCCATTGGCTCAGGACGTGGTTGGGGTTTTGGTGCAGAAGGTCTATTGGGTATGTATACCTGTTGTGGTTGTGTCTGGTAGGTTCGTTGGTTGGGATATTGTGGAATCGGTCCATTATTGTTGTAAGTTGGTGGTCCATGGTTTGTGTTGGTTGGCCAAGGTGTATGGATCGGGAGTTGGGGCCTGAAGCTAATGGGTGGTGGCCTAAAAGTTTGAGCGAAATGAGGCTGAGCTGTTCGAGGTGGCAGTGTAGGTGGTGGTATATTTCTATTTGGGTTTCTGGCATGTGTCTGTTGATTTCTATTCAAAGCCATGTTAGTGCGATAGCTTTGATTCTCTAGTTTTAAACAATAGTGAAGGGCTGAAGGTAGATCTGCTGGCTCCTTTATTCCAAGAATCCGTGGTAAATCTCCCTTCAAACCTCTAATGAAGGTATCTAATGCTTTATCTCGGTATATTTTTGTCATAAGGGTTTCGGATTCCCTATTTAATTCCATGCAGCCTACTTTATTTAATATCAGCGACAAGTGGTTGTAAACGACCTGGTAAAATTCTTCTACTGTTTGGTTGTTACCTTGCACTAACATTGTCATCTGATATTCTAATGTTCCCAGATCTCTTTTGTCTGCGTAGTGCAGCGTGAGACATTTGGAGATAGCGCTCCAATTTAGGGGAACATTATACGACTCGAGGGCCGTGTCGGCATTGCCAGTGATTTTGTTTCTCACTGTATGCAATATGCCAAAGTATTTTGGCGAACCTGCCTCAGCTGCATAGGCTGAGAGTATACGATCTACACTCTTCTTCCATGAGCTAAATTCTGCTGGATTACCGGAGAATTCTCTGAGGCTTTTAACTATGTCCGGAACTCTGTCTAAGTCATTCAAATTGTGGTTGGCAGTTATTGTTTGGTCGTCTACGTCACTAAACTCCCTAGAGGGGTTGACTAACTGCTTTACCAATGTCGGCAGCTGTTGTGCCAAAATCTGGCTAACCGTGGCTGCTATTATCTGTTCTGCGTTATTCGCCATGACTCTATTTTGTAAATGTTCGTTTTGTCTGTCGATGTGTCGTTGTTGCTGTCTGTTCGAGTTATGTCCGCCTACCTGTGGTTGATCTGATACTATTTGGGGCCTAACTAAATTGCTTTCATTAGCCATAAACGAGATATATTACTTATGTTGTATATTTTAAGATATTTTCGAAGTATATTTAAATCTAGTGTTAGTTTTTTACTCTATATTTTACTTGAATTTTTGATCGTTTTGTTTTCTTTTTAAAACCAGTGGCTGGTTTCTTCCTTCTACTTTGGAGGGTCCCTTGGGAGTCGCAAAGTTGGAAATAATTTATACTACGTTCGTAGTCTTTATATTTGTTGATCGTTTTACACTTTTTTATCTTGCTTATCGTTCTACAATTTTTAGTATTTATTATTCTTATAACTTTTGTGTTAGTTGTTCGTTTGTTTTTTTTTTTTGTTTCACTTAATTTCTAACTTACAGTACTATTCCTGATGTGGCAACCTCCCCTGCCGGTCCGGATTTCATCCTTTTTGAAGCCTTTGGGTATCTACTGGGGATCCTGCGACCAGTCTTTGTTGAGAGTATCCTGCGGGCGGGCCTTACAAGATGCGTTGTCCACCGATGGGCAAAATTGAACAATTAAGTTCCAATTGCCTTTCGCGAATTTAACCGATCGTTGAATTTAATCGACGAGAGTTGCACTGGTTTTATTTTCGCGTATAACCGACTAACGCGTACGTAGAAGCGTTTTGTTCTGTTGTAACACGAGCCGGTCCCTGCTCGGGCGCCAGTTAATTCCAAAGTTTATTAAACGATGAAAAAAATATAATTTTTAGGGAAGCAAGACTTCCTTTATTTGATGTTAATTTGCAACTGAATAAACTTAAATCAATTCTAGCCCTAGTAACCTGTGGCTTAGCGGCAGCGGCGTTGGCAGCGGCGTCGCTGCTGATGTTGTTGGCCCGTTGGGCAATTCTTCTTGGAATTTTCGGCGGTTGCCAGTCGGCGCGTGGAGGAAATGGCACAGACACCAAGTCAGCATTTTGCTGCACTTCTTATGAGGTGTTGCAATGCTTCTTATTGGGACTGTATGAATTTATTTGTTGTTAACTTGCAAAATCCAAATGTATGCAACAGGCAGAAGTAAGTATCTCCGACCCCATAAAGTATATAAGTTAACAACAAATAAATTCATACAGTCCCAATAAGAAGCATTGCAACACCTCATAAGAAGTGCAGCAAAATGCTGACTTGGTGTCTGTGCCATGTCCTCCACGCGCCGACTGGCAACCGCCGAAAATTCCAAGAAGAATTGCCCAACGGGCCAACAACATCAGCAGCGACGCCGCTGCCAACGCCGCTGCCGCTAAGCCACAGGTTACTAGGGCTAGAATTGATTTAAGTTTATTTAGTTGCAAATTAACATCAAATAAAGGAAGTCTTGCTTCCCTAAAAATTATATTTTTTTCATCGTTTAATAAACTTTGGAATTAACTGGCGCCCGAGCAGGGACCGGCTCGTGTTACAACAGAACAAAACGCTTCTACGTACGCGTTAGTCGGTTATACGCGAAAATAAAACCAGTGCAACTCTCGTCGATTAAATTCAACGATCGGTTAAATTCGCGAAAGGCAATTGGAACTTAATTGTTCAATTTTGCCCATCGGTGGACAACGCATCTTGTAAGGCCCGCCCGCAGGATACTCTCAACAAAGACTGGTCGCAGGATCCCCAGTAGATACCCAAAGGCTTCAAAAAGGATGAAATCCGGACCGGCAGGGGAGGTTGCCACATCAGGAATAGTACTGTAAGTTAGAAATTAAGTGAAACAAAAAAAAAAAAAAACAAACGAACAACTAACACAAAAGTTATAAGAATAATAAATACTAAAAATTGTAGAACGATAAGCAAGATAAAAAAGTGTAAAACGATCAACAAATATAAAGACTACGAACGTAGTATAAATTATTTCCAACTTTGCGACTCCCAAGGGACCCTCCAAAGTAGAAGGAAGAAACCAGCCACTGGTTTTAAAAAGAAAACAAAACGATCAAAAATTCAAGTAAAATATAGAGTAAAAAACTAACACTAGATTTAAATATACTTCGAAAATATCTTAAAATATACAACATAAGTAATATATCTCGTTTATGGCTAATGAAAGCAATTTAGTTAGGCCCCCAATAGTATCAGATCAACCACAGGTAGGCGGACATAACTCGAACAGACAGCAACAACGACATATCGACAGACAAAACGAACATTTACAAAATAGAGTCATGGCAAATAACGCAGAACAGATAATAGCAGCCACGGTTAGCCAGATTTTGGCACAACAACTGCCGACATTGGTAAAGCAGTTAGTCAACCCCTCTAGGGAGTTTAGTGACGTAGACGACCAAACAATAACTGCCAACCACAATTTGAATGACTTAGACAGAGTTCCGGACATAGTTAAAAGCCTCAGAGAATTCTCCGGTAATCCAGCAGAATTTAGCTCATGGAAGAAGAGTGTAGATCGTATACTCTCAGCCTATGCAGCTGAGGCAGGTTCGCCAAAATACTTTGGCATATTGCATACAGTGAGAAACAAAATCACTGGCAATGCCGACACGGCCCTCGAGTCGTATAATGTTCCCCTAAATTGGAGCGCTATCTCCAAATGTCTCACGCTGCACTACGCAGACAAAAGAGATCTGGGAACATTAGAATATCAGATGACAATGTTAGTGCAAGGTAACAACCAAACAGTAGAAGAATTTTACCAGGTCGTTTACAACCACTTGTCGCTGATATTAAATAAAGTAGGCTGCATGGAATTAAATAGGGAATCCGAAACCCTTATGACAAAAATATACCGAGATAAAGCATTAGATACCTTCATTAGAGGTTTGAAGGGAGATTTACCACGGATTCTTGGAATAAAGGAGCCAGCAGATCTACCTTCAGCCCTTCACTATTGTTTAAAACTAGAGAATCAAAGCTATCGCACTAACATGGCTTTGAATAGAAATCAACAGACACATGCCAGAAACCCAAATAGAAATATACCACCACCTACACTGCCACCTCGAACTGCTCAGCCTCATTTCGCTCAAACTTTTAGGCCACCACCCATTAGCTTCAGGCCCCAACTCCCGATCCATACACCTTGGCCAACCAATACAAACCATAGACCACCGACTTACAACAATAATGGACCGATTCCACAATATCCCAACCAACGAACCTACCAGACACAACCACAACAGGTATACATACCCAATAGACCTTCTGCACCAAAACCCCAACCACGTCCTGAGCCAATGGACGTGGACCAAAGCATCCGCACGAGGATGATAAACTACATGAACAGACCCAATTTTGAAGTAGGGAAAAGACCTCCACCACCAACAAACGCCACGAAAAAAAAACAAAGAAATTTCAACATACAAACAGGAGAAGAACAGACGGAGACAGAAAACACCGACAACTATGTGACTATGGAGGAATACGTACAATCAATGCTAAATTACGAACAACAGACTGAATACGAACAACCATTAAACGAATACGCCCAACAAATTAAAGAAACAGATGACGGACAAAATACCCAATACGAACACTCAGACATTAATTTTTTAGGATAAAGAGCTCCTCTCTTCCTTACATAGAATGTAAGATGGGGAGCGGAAAATTACTCAAAATACTAATAGATACAGGATCAAACCGAAATTACGTCCAACCAAAATTCGTGTCCGAGCCTATTCCAAACGAAAAACCCTTTGAAGCCGTCACAGTCGGCGGAAGCATTAAAATTACACACCACAAGTTCGCTAATCTTTTTAATAGAAACGATATAAAAATAAAATTCTTTCTCTTACCCACCCTAAAATCATTTGACGCCATATTAGGTAACGATAGTCTAAAGGAACTAGATGCTGTGATACAAAGCAGCAAGAATCTACTAATAATCAAGAACAACATTTGCATACCCATTAAACAGAAAAAAATAGAGGCGGTCAACACGGTAATACCACGGACAGAACATATGACAAACGAACAAAAAAATAGCCTTAATCAACTAGTTAAAATGCACCCACACCTATTTGCCAATCCGGACGAAAAACTGACATACACAACCAACGTCAGAGCAGAGATTCGAACAAAAAACGACTCCCCCATATATTCAAAATTCTACCAATTTCCAATGTCTTTAAAAGACGAAGTACACAGCCAAATCAAAGAACTTTTAGAGGACGGAATCATCCGACCCTCCCGATCCCCGTACAATTCACCTGTGTGGATTGTTCCGAAAAAATTAGATGCCTCCGGGCAAAAGAAATATCGCATGGTTATAGACTACAGGAAACTAAATAAAGAAACTACCGCAGACAAATACCCTATACCCGAAATCAACGAGGTACTAGCACAGCTAGGCAATAACAAAGTTTTCTCTGTCTTAGATTTGAAAAGTGGCTTTCATCAAATACCCCTTAAGGAGTCAGACATAGAAAAAACTGCCTTCTCCGTTAACAACGGAAAATACGAGTTTACACGACTCCCATTCGGTCTCAAGAATGCGCCCTCAATTTTCCAGAGAGCTCTTGACGACATCCTTCGCGAGCATATTGGAAAAATATGCTTCATTTATATTGACGATATCATTATCTTTAGCAAAGATGATGAATCGCATGCGCAGCACCTCGCCGCCATATTCAGAACTCTACAAGAAGCCAACATGAAATGTCAGTTGGACAAATGCGAGTTCTTTAAAAGCAGAGTAGAATTCCTGGGATTTGTCATCTCAGACAAGGGGATAGAAACTAATCCAAACAAAATTGAGACAATAAGAAAGTACCCACTTCCAAAAACACTCAAAGATTTAAGATCGTTTATTGGCCTTGCCAGCTATTATAGGAGGTTTATAAAAGACTTCGCTAAGCTAGCAAAGCCCCTAACCTCTCTTTTAAGAGGGGAAGATGGACGCGTGTCCAAAAATCAATCAGCTAAAAAGCTCATTAATCTCAACGAAGAAGCGATCGAAGCATTCAATAAAATAAAAAATTCCCTAGTTTCGAATGAGGTAATACTTCATTACCCAGACTTCAGCAAAGAATTTCATCTGACAACAGATGCATCCAACTTTGCTATTGGGGCTGTCCTATCCCAGAACAAGCGACCCATTTGTTTCCTCTCTAGAACTCTCTCTAAAACAGAGGAGAACTACGCCACCAATGAAAGGGAAATGTTGGCAATAATTTGGGCCTTAAAAGCCCTCAAGAATTACCTCTACGGTAAAGCGAGTGTAAAAATATACACCGACCATCAACCCTTAACCCACTCTCTTAGCAGTTGGAACGGCAACGCTAGGATAAAGAGGTGGAAAGCTTACCTAGAAGAGTTTGATTACGAACTCCTCTATAAGCCAGGTAGGGATAACATTGTATCCGATGCGCTATCACGTATCCCTGTGATCAATAATATTGGATCAGTAGCCTCCACCCAGCACAGTGCAGACAGTTCAAGCCACAACTTAATTCCGAGCATAGAAGCTCCAATCAACGTATTCAAAAACCAGATATTTCTCAGTAGAGCCAACGAAACAAATTACGAATTCCATATCCCATTCCCAACATTCCATAGGCATACAATTACTCGACCAAACTTCTCAGAACACGACCTCACGCAAATACTGAAAGCTCATCTAAACCCATCCGTAATCAACGGAATAATAACTTCAGAAGAAATAATGAACCAAATTCAGCAGATATATCCCCAACATTTTAGGAACTTCAAGATTAGATTCACACAGTCTCAAGTAAAAGATTTAACAAATGAAACAGAACAAGATGAGAAGATATTGGTTACGCACAACAGAGCCCACCGCAACGCACTAGAAAACAAAATGCAATTGTCCGAAAGATTCTATTTCCCAAAAATGAAGCAACGAATAACAGAATTAGTCAAACAGTGTCAGGCTTGTAAAGAAGAAAAATACGATAGGCATCCCACTAACCCAAAACTCAAAGAAACACCAATCCCCGAATACCCAGGACATACAATCCACATCGACATATACACGACAGAAAAGAACTTAGTACTAACAGCAGTAGACAAATTCTCGAAATTAGCTCAGGGACGAATTATCAAATCTAGGGCAATAGAAGACATTAAAAAACCACTTCATGAAATCCTTTTTTATTTTGGCGTACCTAAAGTAGTTGTAATAGATAACGAAAAATCCCTTAATTCAGCCTCAATCACTTTCATGATGCAGGACCAATTAAATATAGAAGTTTATAAAACACCACCCTACAAAAGCGCAGTGAACGGTCAGGTAGAACGATTTCATTCAACACTATCAGACATAATAAGATGCAACAAAAGAAAACAGGAATACAGAACATTCGAAGAACTACTTAACAAATCAATATACGACTACAACTACACTATACACTCGACAACTAACAAGAGACCATTAGACATATTCTTCGGCAGAAACGTGACTACGGACCCAGACCAATACGAAAAAGCTAGGAAGGAGAACATTGACAGACTCAAACAGAAACAATCGACTGACATGCAGAATCATAACAAAAAACGTAACGACATACGAACTTACATACCTGGTCAAGAAATATTCGTCAAAGTCAATACCAGATTAGGTACCAAACTGTCACCCAGATACAAAAAGGAAATAGTTAAAGAAAATAGAAACACAACCGTACTAACAACAACTGACAAAATAATACATAAAAGTAATATAAAAAATACATAAAAATTACAGATTCCTATTAAACGATAACTTTAATAAAAGCAACATGCCACCTTTAAATATTGAAGAAATGCTAGAATTCGCAGATGTATCCATTTTGCATAATGGAATTACTCTGTTTTATATTGTAAAAATTCCAAATTTAGAAGAAATAGAATGCAAAAATACTATAATAAAGCCAGTAGTGAAAAACAACAATATAATAAATTTAGAATTTAACGAACTGTTTCATTGTAATAAAACAATCTATGGCATAAACAACAATTGTAAAAGATACCATAATATTAAAATTTGTAACAAATCAAAAATTGTAAACTTGAACAATAATAATTGTATACCTAAGTTAGTTAGCGGAGAGCAAGCGCTCTGTGGCTTTAGCAATGCAGATCATATCCCGGAGATCGAGGAAATCGACGAGGAACTTATACTAGTGAACGACTTCAACGGCACTATTAGATGGCAAGAAGAGAAGAAACGCGTGAGAGGCACCTACATGATTAACTTCTGGAACGAAACTTTATTCATCAACAAACAAGAGTTCAGCAGCCTAGAGGTCACCGTCATGACCCCAGGAAATCCCACAATACAAATAACCCCAATAGAAAACGAAAGAATAAAGATTCTTTCTCTGGAAGCATTAGAAGAATTGCACATCAACAACATTAAAAACATGCAAAAACTTCAGACGCACTCTATAGCAAATAGAGTCGGTTTCATAACTCTGTTCACAGTTGCCATCCTTCTTATCTGTGTATTACACGTAATGAAGAAAAATAAGAAAAATATAATACTGCAACTGAACAAAGAACAAGAGAGACCCAAAAAAGAACCAGCACATATCCAAATACAAAATACAGATGCCAACAACCTCAGGTTCAACAACATACCTTTCTTCTGATGATCACTTGAGGACAAGCTTAAATCAAAGGGGGAAGAGTTAACAACAAATAAATTCATACAGTCCCAATAAGAAGCATTGCAACACCTCATAAGAAGTGCAGCAAAATGCTGACTTGGTGTCTGTGCCATTTCCTCCACGCGCCGACTGGCAACCGCCGAAAATTCCAAGAAGAATTGCCCAACGGGCCAACAACATCAGCAGCGACGCCGCTGCCAACGCCGCTGCCGCTAAGCCACAGGTTACTAGGGCTAGAATTGATTTAAGTTTATTTAGTTGCAAATTAACATCAAATAAAGGAAGTCTTGCTTCCCTAAAAATTATATTTTTTTCATCGTTTAATAAACTTTGGAATTAACTTATATATTCTTGGTCAGCATCAATCAATTGATCTAGCCATGTCCGTCTGTCTGTCCGTCCGTCCGTATGTATGAACGCAAGGATCTCAGAGCCTAGAGGAGCTAGAGACTTGAAATTTTTGATGTTCCTAGTGCGCAGATCGAGTTTGTTTCCTATAATCGATAACTTACTGCATTTCCAAGCACTTGATAAAAATTGATATCGGTATCTTGTTATTTGGGCAATTTTGGTAAATAATAAGATCTAAAGTCCCCAAAACTTGACATATAGCTTCTACAATAGAATATATATATGCATTTCATGTTGGAAGAAGAGGGTTCAGGGTATCCCCTAGTCGGGAGCTCCCGACAAGAACCCCTTACTTGTTCTCTTTGATATAAGGTCTCTAGTTTTGAGCGCACTGTGTATTGGGGCGTTGAATTGCTGAAAGATCAAGACATGCCCATAAAAGTCACCCGCAAACTCAATTAGCACATTCTTAGAGCTCTACATATATGTCCACAACATTTCGTGTCGTGCGCTAATCATCAGTGATTCGCCACCATGATTCCGCCTGCCGTGGTTGTCTTATAGGAACGATCGGTCGAAAATTAGGTTTTTGTATGAAAAAACATTTTCTTTATCAAGATACCTTGATCAAACTTAGTATTTATTAGTTTTACTATGCTCCTCATAAATATGCAGAATCCTATTAAGATCAGACCACTAAGTCATATAGCTGCTATAGTATCGATCGATCGAAAACTAAGTTGTTGTACGGAAAAACATTTTGTTTATCAAGATTTTTTGACAGAACTCGGTATTTATTAGGTTTAATATGTTCATCATTTAAATGCGAAATCCTATCAAGATCGGACCACTATATCATGTAGCTGCCATAGGTACGATCGGTCGAAAATTAAGGTTTTGTATGAAAAAGGACTTTGCGTATCAAGATATCTTGACCATTCTCGGAATTTATTAGTTTTAGTATGCTGCTCATATATACGCAAGATCCTATTAAGATCGGACCACTATATCAAATAGCTACCATAGGAACGATCGGTCGAAAATTAAGTTTTTGTATGAAAAAACATTTTCTTCATCAAGATACCTTGATCAAACTCAGTATTTATTAGTTTTACTATGCTCCTCATATATATGTAAAATCCAATTAAGATCAGGCCACTATATCATATAGCTGTCATAGGAACGATCGGTAGAAAATTTAACTGTTGTATGAAAAAAAATTTTGTTCTTCAAGATATCTTGACCGAATGCGACATTTATTAGATTTACTGTGCTCCTAATATATATGCAAAATCTTATTAAGATCATATAGCTGCCATAGGAACGATCGGTCGAAAAATTAGTTTTTGTATGAAAAAACATTTTGTTATCAATATATCTTCACCAAACTCTGCATTAATTAGTTTTACTATGCTCCTCATATGTATGCAAAATCGTATTAAGATCGTACCACTATCTCATATAGCTGTCATAGTAACAATCGGTAGAAAATTTAACTGTTGTATAAAAAAAAATGTTGTTCTTCAAGATAACTTGACCGAATGCGACATTTATTAGATTTACTGTGCTCCTTATATATATGCAAAATCTTATTAAGATCATATAGCTGCCATAGGAACGATCGGTCGAAAAATTAGTTTTTGTATTGAAAAACATTTTGTATATCAAGATGTCTTGAGCACACTTGGAATTTATTAGTTTTACTATGCTCCTCATATATATGCAAAATCCTATTAAGATCGGACCACTATCTCATATTGCTGCCATAGGAACGATCTGTTGAAAATTAAGTTTTTGTATGAAACAATATTTTGTTTTTCAAGATATCGTGACCAAACTCGGCTTTTATTAGTTTACTTGACTTATCATGTATAGGCAAAATCATATTAAGATCGGACCACTATATCATATAGCTGCCATAGGAAAGATTATTCGAAAATTAAGTTGTTGTGTGGAAAACTTTTTTATCATTCAAGATATTTTGATTAAGCACGGCATTTCATTTTCGTAAAATCTTATTTATCTCGGACTACTATATTATATATATAAATAGACTTAGATTACTTGACCAAAATGGAGATTTAATAGTTGAACTATGACACTAAATGATTAGCTGCCATTAAACGGAAGGTTCGAAATGTAGGTTCTGTTATGACAAAATATATTGTTTCATTAGATAATCTCATTAAAGTTAGCATTTACTAAGGAGCTCACGTGCTGATAATAACCGTCGTTTTTTGTGATTCTCGTTTAGATATATATATATTTGATCGAGTGACTAAAACACATATAGATTAGATCAGGGCTGGTCGCTGGCGATGGGAAGAACGGTATTTTTCTTTTTGATATAAGCTCTCTTGACTTGAGCGCAGTGTGTATAGGGGCGTTGACTTGCTGAAAGATTCAGACATGCCCGTAAAAGTCACCCGCAAACTCAATTAGCTCATTCTTAGAGTTCTACATCTATGTCCGCAACCTTTCGTGTCGTTCGCAAATCATCAGTGAACCGCCACCATGATTCCGCCTGCCGTGGTTGTCTTAAATCGCGACAATACTTACAATCCTATTAAGATCGGACCACTATATCATATAGGTGCCGTGGAAACATTTTGCTTTTCAAGATATTTTGACCAAACTCGGCATTTATTAGTCAACTATACTCCTCGTATATGGGCAAAATCATATAAAGATCTGACAACTATATCATAAAGCTGCCAAAGGAACGATCGGTCGAAAATTAAGTTTTTGTATGAAAAAACATGTTTTTTATCTAGATACCTTGACCAAACTCTGAATTTATTAGTTTTGCTATGCTTCTCACATATATGTAAAATCCTGTTAAGATCAGACCACTATATCATATAGCTGTCATAGGAACGATCGGTGGAAAATTTAATTGTTGTATGAAAAAAAATTTTATTTTTCAATATATCTTGACCGAATGCGGCATTTATTAGATCTACTATGCTTCTCATATATATGCAAAATCCTATTAAGATCATACAGTTGCCATAGGAACGATCGGTCGAAAAATTCGTTTTTGTATGAAAAAACATTTTGTTTATAAAGATATCTTGACAAAACTCGGAATTTATTAGATTTACTATGCTCTTAATATATATGCAAAATCCTTTAAAAATCGGACTACTATCTCATATAGCTGCCAAAGGAACGAACGGTCGAAAATTAAGTTTTTGTATGAAAACACATTTTCTTTATCAAGATACCCTGACCAAACTCGGCATTTGTTAGTTTACTATGCTCCTCATATATATGTAGACTCCTATTAAGATCGTACCACTATCTCATATAGCTGCCATAGGAACGATCGGTCGAAAATTAAGATGTTGTATGGAAAACTTTTTGTCATTCAAGATATTTTGATTAAACATGGCATTTAATGATTTGACTATGCTCCCTTCATTTTCGTAGTATCTTATTTATCTCGGACTACTATATTATATATATAAATAGACTTAGATTACTTGACCAAAATGGAGATTTAATAGTTGAACTATGACACTAAATGATTAGCTGCCATTAAACGGAAGGTTCGAAATGTAGGTTCTGTTATGACAAAATATATTGTTTCATTAGATAATCTCATTAAAGTTAGCATTTACTAAGGAGCTCACGTGCTGATAATAACCGTCGTTTTTTGTGATTCTCGTTTAGATATATATATATTTGATCGAGTGACTAAAACACATATAGATTAGATCAGGGCTGGTCGCTGGCGATGGGAAGAACGGTATTTTTCTTTTTGATATAAGCTCTCTTGACTTGAGCGCAGTGTGTATAGGGGCGTTGACTTGCTGAAAGATTCAGACATGCCCGTAAAAGTCACCCGCAAACTCAATTAGCTCATTCTTAGAGTTCTACATCTATGTCCGCAACCTTTCGTGTCGTTCGCAAATCATCAGTGAACCGCCACCATGATTCCGCCTGCCGTGGTTGTCTTAAATCGCGACAATACTTACAATCCTATTAAGATCGGACCACTATATCATATAGGTGCCGTGGAAACATTTTGCTTTTCAAGATATTTTGACCAAACTCGGCATTTATTAGTCAACTATACTCCTCGTATATGGGCAAAATCATATAAAGATCTGACAACTATATCATAAAGCTGCCAAAGGAACGATCGGTCGAAAATTAAGTTTTTGTATGAAAAAACATGTTTTTTATCTAGATACCTTGACCAAACTCTGAATTTATTAGTTTTGCTATGCTTCTCACATATATGTAAAATCCTGTTAAGATCAGACCACTATATCATATAGCTGTCATAGGAACGATCGGTGGAAAATTTAATTGTTGTATGAAAAAAAATTTTATTTTTCAATATATCTTGACCGAATGCGGCATTTATTAGATCTACTATGCTTCTCATATATATGCAAAATCCTATTAAGATCATACAGTTGCCATAGGAACGATCGGTCGAAAAATTCGTTTTTGTATGAAAAAACATTTTGTTTATAAAGATATCTTGACAAAACTCGGAATTTATTAGATTTACTATGCTCTTAATATATATGCAAAATCCTTTAAAAATCGGACTACTATCTCATATAGCTGCCAAAGGAACGAACGGTCGAAAATTAAGTTTTTGTATGAAAACACATTTTCTTTATCAAGATACCCTGACCAAACTCGGCATTTGTTAGTTTACTATGCTCCTCATATATATGTAGACTCCTATTAAGATCGTACCACTATCTCATATAGCTGCCATAGGAACGATCGGTCGAAAATTAAGATGTTGTATGGAAAACTTTTTGTCATTCAAGATATTTTGATTAAACATGGCATTTAATGATTTGACTATGCTCCCTTCATTTTCGTAGTATCTTATTTATCTCGGACTACTATATTATATATATAAATAGACTTAGATAACTTGACCAAAATAGAGACTTAATAGTTGCACTATGACACTAAATGATTAGCTGCCATTAAAAGGACGGTTCGAAATGTAGGTTCTGTTATGACAAAATATATTGTTTCATAAGATGATCTCATTAAACTTAGCATTTACTAAGTAGCTCACGTGCTGATGATAACCGTCGTTTTTTGTCATTATCGTTTAGAGATATATATATTTGATCGAGTGACTAAAACACATATAGATTAGATCAGGGCTGGTCGCTGGCGATTGGAAGAACAGTATTTTTCTTTTTGATATAAGCTCTCTAGACTTGAGCGCAGTGTGGATAGGGGCGTTGACTTGCTGAAAGATCCAGACATGCCAGTAAAAGTCACCCGCAAACTCAATTAGCTCATTCTTAGAGTTCTACATATATGTCCGCATCTCTTCGTATCGTTCACAAATCATCAGTGAACCGCTACCATGATTCCGCCTGCCGTGGCTGTCTTAAATCGCGACAATACTTACAATCCTATTAAGTTTGGACCACTATATCATATAGCCGCCATGGGAACATTGTGTTTTTCATGATATTTTGACCAAACTCGGCATTTATAAGTTATCTATACACCTCATATATGGGCAAAATCATATTAAGATCTGACCAATATATCATAAAGCTACCATTGGAACGATCGGTCGAAAATTAAGTATTTGTATGCAAAAATATTTTGTTTATCAACATATATCAAGATTGACCAAACTCAAAATTTATTAGTTTTACTATGCTCCTAATATATATGAAAATCCTATTAAGATCGGACCACTATATCATATAGCTGCCATAGGAACGATCGGTCGAAAATTAAGTTTTTGTGTGAAAAAACATTTTGTTTATCAAGATATCTTGACCAATCTCAGAATTTATTAGTTTTACTATGCTCCTTATATATATGCAAAATCCTATTAAGATCGGACCACTATATCATATAGCTGCCATAGGAACGGTCGGTCGAAAATAAAGTTTTTGGATGAAGACATCTTGTTTATTAAGATATGTTGACCAAACTCGGCATTTATTAGTTTTACTATGCTCCTCATTTGTTCGCGAAATCTTATTAAGATCGGATCACTATATCATATAGCTGCCATAGGAACGATCGGTCGAAAATTAAGTTTTTGTATGAAAAACATTTTGCTTATCAAGATATCTTGATCAATCTCGGAATTTATTAGTTTTACTATGCTCCTAATATATATATGCAAAATCCTATTAAGATCGGACCACTATATCATATAGCTGCCATAGGAACGGTCGGTCGAAAATTAAGTTTATGTATGAAGACATCTTGTTTATTAATATATGTTGACCAAACTCGGCATTTATTAGTTTTACTATGCTCCTAATATATATGCAAAATCCTATTAAGATCAGACAACTATATCGTATAGAAGCTATTGGAACGATCGATCGAAAATTAAGTGTTTGTATGAAGAAGCATTTTGTTTATCAAGTAATCTTGACTAAACTCGGCATTTATTTGTTTTACTATGCTCCTCATATATATGTAAAAACCTATGAAGACCGGATCACTATATCATATAGCTGCCATAGGAATGATCGGTCGAAAATTAAGTTGTTGTGTGAAAAACATTTTGTTTTTGTCAAGAAATCTTGACCAAACTCGGCATTTAATAGTTTTTCTATGCTCCTCATATATACGCGAAATCCTATTAAGATCGGACTACTATATCATATATCTGCCATAGGAACGATCGGTCGAAAATTAAGTTTTTGTGTGAAAAAACATTTTGTTTATCAAGATATCTTGACCAATCTCAAAATTTATTAGTTTTACTATGCTCCTTATATATATGCAAAATCCTATTAGATCGGACCACTATATCATATAGCTGCCATAGGAACGACCGTCGAAAATGAAGTTTTTGTATGAAAAAACATTTTGTTTGTCAATATATCATGACCAAAGTCGCAATTGTTTATGTTTACTATGCTCCTCATATATATGCAAAATCGTATTAAGATCCGACTACTATATCATATAGCTACCATAGGTACGATCGGTCGAATGTTAAGTTTTTGTATGAAGAAGCATTTTGTTTATCAAGTAATCTTGACTAAACTCGGCATTTATTAGTTTTACTATGCTCCTCATAAATATGCGAAATCCTATTAAGATCGGACCACTGTATCATATAGCTGCCATGGGAACGATCAGTCGAAAATTACTCGGAAACTCTGAATTTATTAGTTTTACTATGCTCGTCATGTATATGTAAAATCCTATTAAGATCGGACCACTATCTCATATAGCTGCCATAGGAACGACCGTCGAAAATGAAGTTTTTGTATGAAAAAAACAATTTGTTTATAAAGATATCTTGATAAAGACAATATAAACACTAAGATGAGTAACGCCATATAACAAAATGCTACTATGCATCTTGAATTTTTGAAAATTGAGAACGAAAACGAAATCTGTAGCATTGCGCTCTCACAGCCGAGAGAACGAAAAAGCTAAAAATAGAATTTTCTCTCAGCTTCGGCTCTATGAGGGCCGTGCAAGCAATTATGTATGTATGCGTGTAAATATATATATATATAACAGCATATTTGAATGTGTTGTTATCCACTGCTCTGGCAAAGTCTCTGGCTGGCAAAGAAACAATTTTCTTAGTTTTTTAGCGCAGATCACGACCTACCCCAAATTTCTGTTGATATATGAATGCATTTTGTGTACTGAGGTTGGCTCCGTACAAACTATGTATTTTTAAGTCGATGCAAATATTTATGTAATTTTTTATATTCAAAATTATTATTTAAAATATTATTATTTTTAAGTAATACAAAATAAATAAAGGAAATAAAACTTCAAATTTATTGTTTTGAAAGATACATTTAAATAATTTTTATTTTTTTTTATTTTATTATTTTTTGTTTCAATTGTAAAGAACAAAGTCGCCGCTCGAATTAGCCACCGATGCAAAATCGGTACCCAGGGAACACCGCGAGGTGTCATAACTAAATATGACCTTCGAGTCGACTTGATATTCTTTAATTATTTTAATTAAAATATTTCCATATTCGCCAACAACGTTATTTTATTAAAGAAGTTCTTTCTTTTAGATCTGGCATATACCTGCATATTCGTTTTGTAACATGTTCATTTATGTGAAAGTATATTAAGTTTTCCTTTCTCTTTATAGCTATCCGTCATGTCCATTTACAATGTTTGAATAGTAAAACTTTAATAAGTTTGTCCAAAAGAGATATTTTATGGGTGAAGCATGAATCATTTTCATCAAACCACGATGAGTAAACACTTTCTTTAGTGCACTTTATACATTGCTCTATAATGCACTTTTTAATGTTGAGTTGCATCTTATTAGTAGAAAATAGATCTTCAAAAACCTTTATGTGAATTTTGATATTTTAATGTTATAAGTCTGATGGTGCTTTTAAGTTTCCAAAGTCTGTGTCCTTCGAGTTATTTTTTCAGATATAAATTGTTCTGAAGGTGCTGATAAAAATTCACTATTTTTAATAAGGTACGTTTGGCATATTTCGCAATTTGATCCCTTTGCAATATAGCCTACAAAATATCTACTTGATGTCAACTCAATCGGTAAATCATTTGTCAACATATTATCCATATGATCGTCAAATAGGTTTCATTACCTTTTACAGTTTGTGATAATGATACTGAAAATTCATTATCAGGCACTACCTTACTATCATTTTTTTCGTAAGGTTTATATATTATTGAATCGAATTCAACAGGCAGCATAACATCATCATCAGACTCGCAATTCGATATTTTGGTAAAATGAAAAATGTGTAATGAAATTAATTTTGCTAAATTGATGTTGAATTCATAAACTGATGGGTTTCTACAGTTTCCGCCTTTGGCTCGAACATATGCAAATATTATTTCAAGTGGATCTTGGTTGATTCGACTTGTTAAAAAGAAAAAATGGTCGGGGTGGTCTTTAAACAGGTCATCTACAAGTCCAAAAATAGCCTCAGTAGTTTGGAACAAGCCATCAATGCAATATGTCAAATTGCCTTGGTATCTTATATTTCTTAAGTATACCTGCATTTCTTTTAGTTTTTTCGAAACTACAATTTCTTTTTGAGTGCACATTTCATGAGGGTTGTTATCATTTAAAACTCTGCTATTCAGGCAATCAAAGTAGTCATTACCTTTTTAAACAAAAGTAGCGGTTGCATCAGCCACTTTGGAACTGCTTCGTTGCAATTGCTTGTTTTTATCACAAGTTCTAATAGCCGCTGCTACGGTGTGACTCAAAACTTGCGTAGCCAAACATACTCGCATTAACTCAAACCTTGTTGGATTCACGTGAGTTTTCGTTAATTTAGTCATTCTCGTGACTGATCCTTGTTCAAGTTCGTAAACCTCCCTTATAACGTCAAAATCGACTAATCCATCAGGAGTTTCAAATTTGGCTTTTAGGAGATTATTCCTAATAGAATTAAAAAGATAAGGAATATCATAGAACATATAATATCTCTTATTATTATTATAAAAATATGGTTTCTCCATAGCATAATAAGCAAGCATTCTCCCTTTATATTTGTTTCAGGAACAAAATAGTTTAAAATAAATTTCCATTTTTTAAAAATGCTTCGTAAAACGAAAACGCAAATGTGACTGCCCATTTTGTTAGAACGTTCAAGTAAATGTTCCAAGCCATCAATAGCATCAACAGAGGTATTGTAGGTCAAATTTTTCCTTATTGCAACTTCATCGCATGTGAGAATGCATTCCTTGTCGCATTCGCTCATTCCTTTAATAGCATCTTTAAGAGCCGAGTACAAACATTCGTTGTCTCCAGGCTGTAGTTTTTTAATGCTGTTCCATTTTCGCAAAGACGATGGACTAGGAAGATTTAATTGTAAAGAGTCTCTTAAAAACTTATATGTTGACGTTGACCTGTAAAATATACCCTGTGCGAATA
This sequence comes from Drosophila virilis, assembly GCF_030788295.1. Lineage (NCBI taxonomy): Eukaryota > Metazoa > Arthropoda > Insecta > Diptera > Drosophilidae > Drosophila > Drosophila virilis. The sequence continues at coordinate 63,315 of NW_027212891.1, read as the reverse complement.
GTTTTTCGGAATCGTTCCATCTTAAACATGTTCCTTTTTTTTCTTTCAAAAGCATTTTAATCAGAATCTGTTCATTTCCTGTAAGATCCATTTTATCAACTTTTGAAATAAGCGTTGACTTTCAATCTTTTGATCTTTTGTTTTAAATTAGTATTTTCTCTTCTTAATAAGTTGATTCTTATTTTTCTTGCTTCAGCAATTTTTTTAAATGTGAAATATTGCTTTCGATAATATTTAAGCGTCGTTGTGTTTTTATGACACTGACGACAAATTTCAGCTGGAGACTGTGAACGTTTTCTTTTTCTTGGGGGCGAAATTAAAACATTTAAATAATTTGCATTACTAGTGCAATTATTACCAGGGTCCATATTCCGATCTGGTATTGATCCTCGTTTCAGATATCTGCATCCAATTTTTTCCGGCGCAAAATGGTTTTGGCACAAAAAAAGAGCAGATGTATTCGCAACAAAATCTTCACTAAAGTTACATTTTTCAGCCCATTGTTTTAAAATTGATGGATCCTTTTCTGGAAACTTAAATAATTTTATTCCTGGAAAGTCGCGCATAGATTTTTGGCAGTGACGAAGGCTACACTTGCTGCTATTTATCTGATCTCTCCTTTTTTCAGCCATTACAACAAATACACACAATATTTATGCAAAAAAATAAAATTATAAAATTAAAATCAAAATTATTTGTCTTAATATATACAATATATATAGTATATATAAAGTAAATAAAAAATTCAGTAAAGCCTTAAAATAGGCTATTATATTAAGTTAAGATACTTGCAAGCTTTCCAGTCGTATCAAGCAGCAGCAACGGCTAAAAGTGGCAAGCAGAATTCTCTTGAAAGAACGCGACACACCGGCATCCGAAATTTGCACCAAAAGTATTTCTGCTTTGGAATTTTGCAATTTTGGCAGTAAACACTAAATTTTAATTGCACACTTATTTTCCGTTAAGTCACTGACACGAATGTTAACTTTTAAGTATTCAAAATGCGATCAAATAATAATTTTTCGCAAAATGGAAAAAGTCGGCAGCTCGATGCAATCGTAAGCTATCGATTACATTTTGTGCTCCATATTCTTAAAGCTTGGCGCCCTTTTTGGCATAGAGTTGCATGTGCAATATCTAAATTTAATTAATAAAATATCTAACTACATATTGAATCAAACGTCACATGTATTTATACAAATAAATATGTGATTGTATTTTTTAGCACTCTTTTATTTCTTAATTGGAGAATAAAAATAATATTGCCAACCTCAGTACACAAAATGCATTCATATATCAACACAAATTTGGGATAGGTCATGATCTGCGCTAGAAAACTAACAAAATTAATTTCTTGCCAGCTAAAGCCAGAGCTGTGAATAACAACATATACATACATACTTTATAGTTCTTATGCATGAATAATTCACGCATACAACGAAAGATGTACGCACGCTATTGGCTAAGACAAGAACTTTTCTCGAGCATACACTGTCCAAAAAGAAAAGTGAAATCAATCTATGTGTGCTATTTTCTTAACATAGTTATTGCGCAAGAAGCGCCTTATGTAAAAATTATATAAGTTCTTAAATTTTCTGTGAAATTAATTGTTAATGTCTAGGGTAAAATATCATTTAAATAAAGCATGTATTTCCTGGATAAAGCACAAGCATTTTTCGTCGATCGTAAGTTCTAACCATTTTCGCTCAATGTACTTCGAAAACGGCGACTGGCTTCGACTAACTTCGTTGCTAGTGTCAGCATCAGCAAGCAGCAACTTCGGCATTCGTTCGTCTGGTCTTTGGAGAACAAACAACGGCAGGCATGCCGTACGAAGCCTCAAAGGTCAGAGGAAAGGCCAGGCTAGAAATTTTGAGTCGCTTTCAAATGTATGGGCGTTACTCATCTTTGTGTTTATATTGTCTTTGGGTTTACTATGCTCCTCCTATATATGCGAAATCCTATTAAGATCGGACCACTGTATCATATAGCTGCCATGGGAACGATCGGTCGAAAATTACTTGGAAACTGTGAATATATAAGTTTTACTATGCTCCTCATATATATGTAAAATACTATTAAGACCGGATCACTAATCATATAGCTGCCATAGGAATGATCGGTCGAAAATTAAGTTGTTCTGTGAAAAAACATTTTGTTTTTGTCAAGATATCTTGACCAAACTCGTCATTTATGAGTTTTACAATGTTCGTCATATATATGCAAACTCATATTAAGATCGGGCTACTAAATCATATAGCTGCCATAGGAACGATCGGTCGAAAACTAGGTTTATGTATGAAAAAACATTTTGTTTATCAAGATATCTTGACCGAACTCGACATTTATTAGTTTTACTACGCTGCTCATATATATGAAAAACCCTTTTAAGATCGGACCTCTATATCATAAGCTGCCATAGGAATGATCGGTCGAAAATTAAGTTTTTGTAAGGAACAACATATTGTTTATCAAGATATCTTTTCCAATATTAGAAGTTATTAGTTTTACTATACTCCTCATATATAGGCTAATTCATATTAGAATCGGACCACTATATCATATTGCTGCCATAGGAACAATCGGTCGAAAAAAAAGTTTTTGTATGCAAGAGCATTTTGTTTATCAAGTAATCTTGACTAAACTCGGTATTTATAAGTTTTACTATGCTCCTGATAAATATACGACATCCTATTAAGATAGGACCACTATATCATATAGCTTCCATAGGAAAGATCGGTTGAAAATTAAGTTTTTGTATGAAAAAGAACAATGTGTTTATCAAGATATCTTGACCAAACTCGGAATTTATTAGTTTTACTATGCTCCTCATATATATGCAAAATCCTATTAAGATCGGACTACAATATCATATAGCTGCCATAGGAAAGATCGGTCGAAAATTAAGTTTTTGTATGAAAAAAACAATTTGTTTATTAAGATATCTTGACCAAACTCGAAATTTATTAGTTTTACTATGCTCCTTATATGTACGCAAAATCCTATTAAGATCCGACTACCATATCATATAGCTACCATAGGAATGATCTGTCGAAAGTTAAGTTTTTGCATGAAGAAGCATTTTGTTTATCAAGTAATCTTGACTAAACTCGGCATTTATTAGTTTTACTATGTTCCTCATAAATATGCGAAATCCTATTAAGATCGGGCTACTAAATCATATAGCTGCCATAGGAACGATCGGTCGAAAACTAAGTTTATGTATGAAAAAACATTTTGTTTATCAAGATATCTTGACCAAACTCGACATTTATTAGTTTTACTACGCTGCTCATATATATGAAAAACCCTTTTAAGATCGGACCTCTATATCATAAGCTTCCATAGGATAGATCGGTCGAAAATTAAGTTTTTGTATGAAAAAGAACAATTTGTTTATCAAGATATCTTGACCAAACTCGGAATTTATTAGTTTTACTATGCTCCTCATATATATGCAAAATCCTATTAAGATCGGACTACAATATCATATAGCTGCCATAGGAAAGATCGGTCGAAAATTAAGTTTTTGTATGAAAAAAACAATTTGTTTATTAAGATATCTTGACCAAACTCGGAATTTATTAGTTTTACTATGCTCCTTATATGTATGCAAAATCCTATTAAGATCCGACTACCATATCATATAGCTACCATAGGAATGATCTGTCGAAAGTTAAGTTTTTGCATGAAGAAGCATTTTGTTTATCGAGTAATCTTGACTAAACTCGGCATTTATTAGTTTTACTATGTTCCTCATAAATATGCGAAATCCTATTAAGATCGGACCACTGTATCATATAGCTGCCATAGGAACGATCGGTCGAAAATTACTCGGAAACTCTGAATTTATCAGTGTTACTGTGCTCCTCATATAGATGTAAAATCCTATTTAGACCGGACCATTATCTCATGTAGCTACCATAGGAACGATCGGTCGAAAATAAAGTTTTTGTATGAAAAAACATTTTGTTTATCAAGATATCATGACCAAACTCGGAATTTTTTAGATTTACTATGCTCCTCATATATATGCAAGCTCCTATTAAGATCGGATCACTATATCATTTCGCTGCCATAGGAACGATCGGTCTAAAATCAAAATTTGTATGAAAAACATTTTGTTTATAAAGATATCTTGATCAAACGCGGTATTTATTAGTTTTTCTATGCTCCTCATATATATGCAAAATCCTATTACGATCGAACTACTATATCATATAGCTGCCATAGGAATGATCGGTCGAAAATAAAGTTTTTGTATGAAAAAACATTTTGTTTATTAAGATACCTTGACCAAACTCGGCATATATAAGTTTTACTATGTTCCTCATAAATATGCGAAATCCTATTAAGATCGGACCACTGTATCATATAGCTGCCATAGGAACGATCGGTCGAAAATTACTCGGAAACTCTGAATTTATCAGTGTTACTGTGCTCCTCATATAGATGTAAAATCCTATTTAGACCGGACCATTATCTCATGTAGCTACCATAGGAACGATCGGTCGAAAATAAAGTTTTTGTATGAAAAAACATTTTGTTTATCAAGATATCATGACCAAACTCGGAATTTTTTAGATTTACTATGCTCCTCATATATATGCAATCTCCTATTAAGATCGGATCACTATATCATTTCGCTGCCATAGGAACGATCGGTCTAAAATCAAAATTTGTATGAAAAACATTTTGTTTATAAAGATATCTTGATCAAACGCGGTATTTATTAGTTTTTCTATGCTCCTCATATATATGCAAAATCCTATTACGATCGAACTACTATATCATATAGCTGCCATAGGAATGATCGGTCGAAAATAAAGTTTTTGTATGAAAAAACATTTTGTTTATTAAGATACCTTGACCAAACTCGGCATATATAAGTTTTACTATGCTCCTCATAAATATGTTAAATCCTTTTAAGATCGGACCACTGTATCATATAGCTGCCATGGGAACGATCGGTCGAAAATTACTTGGAAACTGTGAATATATAAGTTTTACTATGCTCCTCATATATATGTAAAATACTATTAAGACCGGATCACTAATCATATAGCTGCCATAGGAATGATCGGTCGAAAATTAAGTTGTTCTGTGAAAAAACATTTTGTTTTTGTCAAGATATCTTGACCAAACTCGTCATTTATGAGTTTTACAATGTTCGTCATATATATGCAAACTCATATTAAGATCGGGCTACTAAATCATATAGCTGCCATAGGAACGATCGGTCGAAAACTAGGTTTATGTATGAAAAAACATTTTGTTTATCAAGATATCTTGACCGAACTCGACATTTATTAGTTTTACTACGCTGCTCATATATATGAAAAACCCTTTTAAGATCGGACCTCTATATCATAAGCTGCCATAGGAATGATCGGTCGAAAATTAAGTTTTTGTAAGGAACAACATATTGTTTATCAAGATATCTTTTCCAATATTAGAAGTTATTAGTTTTACTATACTCCTCATATATAGGCTAATTCATATTAGAATCGGACCACTATATCATATTGCTGCCATAGGAACAATCGGTCGAAAAAAAAGTTTTTGTATGCAAGAGCATTTTGTTTATCAAGTAATCTTGACTAAACTCGGTATTTATAAGTTTTACTATGCTCCTGATAAATATACGACATCCTATTAAGATAGGACCACTATATCATATAGCTTCCATAGGAAAGATCGGTCGAAAATTAAGTTTTTGTATGAAAAAGAACAATGTGTTTATCAAGATATCTTGACCAAACTCGGAATTTATTAGTTTTACTATGCTCCTCATATATATGCAAAATCCTATTAAGATCGGACTACAATATCATATAGCTGCCATAGGAAAGATCGGTCGAAAATTAAGTTTTTGTATGAAAAAAACAATTTGTTTATTAAGATATCTTGACCAAACTCGAAATTTATTAGTTTTACTATGCTCCTTATATGTACGCAAAATCCTATTAAGATCCGACTACCATATCATATAGCTACCATAGGAATGATCTGTCGAAAGTTAAGTTTTTGCATGAAGAAGCATTTTGTTTATCAAGTAATCTTGACTAAACTCGGCATTTATTAGTTTTACTATGTTCCTCATAAATATGCGAAATCCTATTAAGATCGGGCTACTAAATCATATAGCTGCCATAGGAACGATCGGTCGAAAACTAAGTTTATGTATGAAAAAACATTTTGTTTATCAAGATATCTTGACCAAACTCGACATTTATTAGTTTTACTACGCTGCTCATATATGAAAAACCCTTTTAAGATCGGACCTCTATATCATAAGCTTCCATAGGAAAGATCGGTCGAAAATTAAGTTTTTGTATGAAAAAGAACAATTTGTTTATCAAGATATCTTGACCAAACTCGGAATTTATTAGTTTTACTATGCTCCTCATATATATGCAAAATCCTATTAAGATCGGACTACAATATCATATAGCTGCCATAGGAAAGATCGGTCGAAAATTAAGTTTTTGTATGAAAAAAACAATTTGTTTATTAAGATATCTTGACCAAACTCGGAATTTATTAGTTTTACTATGCTCCTTATATGTATGCAAAATCCTATTAAGATCCGACTACCATATCATATAGCTACCATAGGAATGATCTGTCGAAAGTTAAGTTTTTGCATGAAGAAGCATTTTGTTTATCAAGTAATCTTGACTAAACTCGGCATTTATTAGTTTTACTATGTTCCTCATAAATATGCGAAATCCTATTAAGATCGGACCACTGTATCATATAGCTGCCATAGGAACGATCGGTCGAAAATTACTCGGAAACTCTGAATTTATCAGTGTTACTGTGCTCCTCATATAGATGTAAAATCCTATTTAGACCGGACCATTATCTCATGTAGCTACCATAGGAACGATCGGTCGAAAATAAAGTTTTTGTATGAAAAAACATTTTGTTTATCAAGATATCATGACCAAACTCGGAATTTTTTAGATTTACTATGCTCCTCATATATATGCAAGCTCCTATTAAGATCGGATCACTATATCATTTCGCTGCCATAGGAACGATCGGTCTAAAATTAAAATTTGTATGAAAAACATTTTGTTTATAAAGATATCTTGACCAAACGCGGTATTTATTAGTTTTTCTATGCTCCTCATATATATGCAAAATCCTATTACGATCGAACTACTATATCATATAGCTGCCATAGGAATGATCGGTCGAAAATAAAGTTTTTGTATGAAAAAACATTTTGTTTATTAAGATACCTTGACCAAACTCGGCATATATAAGTTTTACTATGCTCCTCATAAATATGTTAAATCCTTTTAAGATCGGACCACTGTATCATATAGCTGCCATGGGAACGATCGCTCGAAAATTACTCGGAAACTCTGAATTTATTAGTTTTACCATGCTCCTCATGTATATGTAAAATCCTATTAAGATCGGACCACTATCTCATGTACCTGCCATAGGAACGATCGGTCGAAAATTAAGTTTTTGTATGAAAAAAACAATTTATTAAGATATCTTGACCAAACTCGGAATTTATTAGTTTTATTATGCTCCTTATATGCATGCAAAATCCTATTAAGATCCGACTACTATATCATATAGTTACCATAGGAATGATCGGTCGAAAGTTAAGTTTTTGCATGAAGAAGCATTTTGTTTATCAAGTAATCTTGACTTAACTCGGTATTTATAAGTTTTACTATGCTCCTGACAAATATACGATATCCTAATAAGATCGGACCACTATATCATATAGCTTCCATATGACAGATCGGTCGAAAATTAAGTTTTTGTATGAAAGAGAACAATTTGTTTATCAAGATATCTTGACCAAACTCGGAATTTATTAGTTTTACTATGCTCCTTATATATATGCAAAATCATATTAAGATCAGACTACTATATCATATATCTGCCATAGGAACGATCGGTCGAATATTAAGTTTTTGTATGAAAAAAACAATTTGTTTATTAAGATATCTTGACCAAACTCGAAATTTATTAGTTTTACTATGCTCCTTATATGTACGCAAAATCCTATTAAGATCCGACTACCATATCATATAGCTACCATAGGAATGATCTGTCGAAAGTTAAGTTTTTGCATGAAGAAGCATTTTGTTTATCAAGTAATCTTGACTAAACTCGGCATTTATTAGTTTTACTATGTTCCTCATAAATATGCGAAATCCTATTAAGATCGGGCTACTAAATCATATAGCTGCCATAGGAACGATCGGTCGAAAACTAAGTTTATGTATGAAAAAACATTTTGTTTATCAAGATATCTTGACCAAACTCGACATTTATTAGTTTTACTACGCTGCTCATATATATGAAAAACCCTTTTAAGATCGGACCTCTATATCATAAGCTTCCATAGGATAGATCGGTCGAAAATTAAGTTTTTGTATGAAAAAGAACAATTTGTTTATCAAGATATCTTGACCAAACTCGGAATTTATTAGTTTTACTATGCTCCTCATATATATGCAAAATCCTATTAAGATCGGACTACAATATCATATAGCTGCCATAGGAAAGATCGGTCGAAAATTAAGTTTTTGTATGAAAAAAACAATTTGTTTATTAAGATATCTTGACCAAACTCGGAATTTATTAGTTTTACTATGCTCCTTATATGTATGCAAAATCCTATTAAGATCCGACTACCATATCATATAGCTACCATAGGAATGATCTGTCGAAAGTTAAGTTTTTGCATGAAGAAGCATTTTGTTTATCGAGTAATCTTGACTAAACTCGGCATTTATTAGTTTTACTATGTTCCTCATAAATATGCGAAATCCTATTAAGATCGGACCACTGTATCATATAGCTGCCATAGGAACGATCGGTCGAAAATTACTCGGAAACTCTGAATATATAAGTGTTACTGTGCTCCTCATATAGATGTAAAATCCTATTTAGACCGGACCATTATCTCATGTAGCTACCATAGGAACGATCGGTCGAAAATAAAGTTTTTGTATGAAAAAACATTTTGTTTATCAAGATATCATGACCAAACTCGGAATTTTTTAGATTTACTATGCTCCTCATATATATGCAAGCTCCTATTAAGATCGGATCACTATATCATTTCGCTGCCATAGGAACGATCGGTCTAAAATTAAAATTTGTATGAAAAACATTTTGTTTATAAAGATATCTTGACCAAACGCGGTATTTATTAGTTTTTCTATGCTCCTCATATATATGCAAAATCCCATTACGATCGAACTACTATATCATATAGCTGCCATAGGAATGATCGGTCGAAAATAAAGTTTTTGTATGAAAAAACATTTTGTTTATTAAGATACCTTGACCAAACTCGGCATATATAAGTTTTACTATGCTCCTCATAAATATGTTAAATCCTTTTAAGATCGGACCACTGTATCATATAGCTGCCATGGGAACGATCGGTCGAAAATTACTTGGAAACTGTGAATATATAAGTTTTACTATGCTCCTCATATATATGTAAAATCCTATTAAGACCGGATCACTAATCATATAGCTGCCATAGGAATGATCGGTCGAAAATTAAGTTGTTCTGTGAAAAAACATTTTGTTTTTGTCAAGATATCTTGACCAAACTCGTCATTTATGAGTTTTACAATGTTCGTCATATATATGCAAACTCATATTAAGATCGTTCTACTAAATCATATAGCTGCCATAGGAACGATCGGTCGAAAACTAGGTTTATGTATGAAAAAACATTTTGTTTATCAAGATATCTTGACCGAACTCGACATTTATTAGTTTTACTACGCTGCTCATATATATGAAAAACCCTTTTAAGATCGGACCTCTATATCATAAGCTGCCATAGGAATGATCGGTCGAAAATTAAGTTTTTGTAAGGAACAACATATTGTTTATCAAGATATCTTTTCCAATATTAGAAGTTATTAGTTTTACTATACTCCTCATATATAGGCTAATTCATATTAGAATCGGACCACTATATCATATTGCTGCCATAGGAACAATCGGTCGAAAAAAAAGTTTTTGTATGCAAGAGCATTTTGTTTATCAAGTAATCTTGACTAAACTCGGTATTTATAAGTTTTACTATGCTCCTGATAAATATACGACATCCTATTAAGATAGGACCACTATATCATATAGCTTCCATAGGAAAGATCGGTCGAAAATTAAGTTTTTGTATGAAAAAGAACAATGTGTTTATCAAGATATCTTGACCAAACTCGGAATTTATTAGTTTTACTATGCTCCTCATATATATGCAAAATCCTATTAAGATCGGACTACAATATCATATAGCTGCCATAGGAAAGATCGGTCGAAAATTAAGTTTTTGTATGAAAAAAACAATTTGTTTATTAAGATATCTTGACCAAACTCGAAATTTATTAGTTTTACTATGCTCCTTATATGTACGCAAAATCCTATTAAGATCCGACTACCATATCATATAGCTACCATAGGAATGATCTGTCGAAAGTTAAGTTTTTGCATGAAGAAGCATTTTGTTTATCAAGTAATCTTGACTAAACTTGGCATTTATTAGTTTTACTATGTTCCTCATAAATATGCGAAATCCTATTAAGATCGGGCTACTAAATCATATAGCTGCCATAGGAACGATCGGTCGAAAACTAAGTTTATGTATGAAAAAACATTTTGTTTATCAAGATATCTTGACCAAACTCGACATTTATTAGTTTTACTACGCTGCTCATATATGAAAAACCCTTTTAAGATCGGACCTCTATATCATAAGCTTCCATAGGAAAGATCGGTCGAAAATTAAGTTTTTGTATGAAAAAGAACAATTTGTTTATCAAGATATCTTGACCAAACTCGGAATTTATTAGTTTTACTATGCTCCTCATATATATGCAAAATCCTATTAAGATCGGACTACAATATCATATAGCTGCCATAGGAAAGATCGGTCGAAAATTAAGTTTTTGTATGAAAAAAACAATTTGTTTATTAAGATATCTTGACCAAACTCGGAATTTATTAGTTTTACTATGCTCCTTATATGTATGCAAAATCCTATTAAGATCCGACTACCATATCATATAGCTACCATAGGAATGATCTGTCGAAAGTTAAGTTTTTGCATGAAGAAGCATTTTGTTTATCAAGTAATCTTGACTAAACTCGGCATTTATTAGTTTTACTATGTTCCTCATAAATATGCGAAATCCTATTAAGATCGGACCACTGTATCATATAGCTGCCATAGGAACGATCGGTCGAAAATTACTCGGAAACTCTGAATTTATCAGTGTTACTGTGCTCCTCATATAGATGTAAAATCCTATTTAGACCGGACCATTATCTCATGTAGCTACCATAGGAACGATCGGTCGAAAATAAAGTTTTTGTATGAAAAAACATTTTGTTTATCAAGATATCATGACCAAACTCGGAATTTTTTAGATTTACTATGCTCCTCATATATATGCAAGCTCCTATTAAGATCGGATCACTATATCATTTCGCTGCCATAGGAACGATCGGTCTAAAATTAAAATTTGTATGAAAAACATTTTGTTTATAAAGATATCTTGACCAAACGCGGTATTTATTAGTTTTTCTATGCTCCTCATATATATGCAAAATCCTATTACGATCGAACTACTATATCATATAGCTGCCATAGGAATGATCGGTCGAAAATAAAGTTTTTGTATGAAAAAACATTTTGTTTATTAAGATACCTTGACCAAACTCGGCATATATAAGTTTTACTATGCTCCTCATAAATATGTTAAATCCTTTTAAGATCGGACCACTGTATCATATAGCTGCCATGGGAACGATCGCTCGAAAATTACTCGGAAACTCTGAATTTATTAGTTTTACCATGCTCCTCATGTATATGTAAAATCCTATTAAGATCGGACCACTATCTCATGTACCTGCCATAGGAACGATCGGTCGAAAATTAAGTTTTTGTATGAAAAAAACAATTTATTAAGATATCTTGACCAAACTCGGAATTTATTAGTTTTATTATGCTCCTTATATGCATGCAAAATCCTATTAAGATCCGACTACTATATCATATAGTTACCATAGGAATGATCGGTCGAAAGTTAAGTTTTTGCATGAAGAAGCATTTTGTTTATCAAGTAATCTTGACTTAACTCGGTATTTATAAGTTTTACTATGCTCCTGACAAATATACGATATCCTAATAAGATCGGACCACTATATCATATAGCTTCCATAGGACAGATCGGTCGAAAATTAAGTTTTTGTATGAAAGAGAACAATTTGTTTATCAAGATATCTTGACCAAACTCGGAATTTATTAGTTTTACTATGCTCCTTATATATATGCAAAATCATATTAAGATCAGACTACTATATCATATATCTGCCATAGGAACGATCGGTCGAATATTAAGTTTTTGTATGAAAAAAACAATTTGTTTATTAAGATATCTTGACCAAACTCGGAATGTATTAGTTTTACTTTGCTCCTTATATGTATGCAAAATCCTATTAAGATCCGACTACCATATCATATAGCTACCATAGGAATGATCGGTCGAAAGTTAAGTTTTTGTATGAAGAAGCATTTTGTTTATCAAGTAATCTTGACTAAACTCGGTATTTATTAGTTTTACTATGCTCCTCATAAATATGCGAAATCCTATTAAGATCGGACCACTGTATCATATAGCTGCCATGGGAACGATTGCTCGAAAATTACTCGGAAACTCTGAATTTATCAGTTTTACTGTGCTCCCCATATAAATGTAAAATCCTATTAAGACCGGACCACTATCTCATGTAGCTATCATAGGAACGATCGGTCGAAAATAAAGTTTTTGTATGAAAAAACATTTTGTTTATCAAGATATCATGACCAAACTCGGAATTTTTTAGTTTTACTATGCTCCTCATATATTTGCAAGCTCCTATTAAGATCGGATCACTATATCATTTCGCTGCCATAGGAACGATCGGTCGAAAATTACTCGGAAACTCTGAATTTATCAGTGTTACTGTGCTCCTCATATATATGTAAAATCCTATTTAGACCGGACCATTATCTCATGTAGCTACCGTAGGAACGAACGGTCGAAAATAAAGTTTTTGTATGAAAAAACATTTTGCTTATCAAGATAGCATGACCAAACTCGGAATTTTTTAGATTTACTATGCTCCTCATATATATGCAAGCTCCTATTAAGATCGGATCACTATATCATTTCGCTGCCATAGGAACGATCGGTCTAAAATTAAGATTTGTATGAAAAACATTTTGTTTATAAAGATATCTTGACCAAACGCGGTATTTATTAATTTTTCTATGCTCCTCATATATATGCAAAATCCTATTACGATCGAACTACTATATCATATAGCTGCCATAGGAATGATCGGTCGAAAATAAAGTTTTTGTATGAAAAAACATTTTGTTTATTAAGATACCTTGACCAAACTCGGCATATATAAGTTTTACTATGCTCCTCATAAATATGTTAAATCCTTTTAAGATCGGACAACTGTATCATATTGCTGCCATGGGAACGATCGCTCGAAAATTACTCGGAAACTCTGAATTTATTAGTTTTACTATGCTCCTCATGTATATGTAAAATCCTATTAAGATCGGACCACTATCTCATGTACCTGCCATAGGAACGATCGGTCAAAATTAAGTTTATGTATGAAAAAAACAATTTGTTTATTAAGATATCTTGACCAAACTCGGAATTTATTAGTTTTATTATGCTCTTTATATGTATGCAAAATCCTATTAAGATCCGACTACTATATCATATAGCTACCATAGGAATGATCGGTCGAAAGTTAAGTTTTTGCATGAAGAAGCATTTTGTTTATCAAGTAATCTTGACTTAACTCGGTATTTATAAGTTTTACTATGCTCCTGACAAATATACGACATCCTATTAAGATCGGACCACTATATCATATAGCTTCCATAGGACAGATCGGTCGAAAATTAAGTTTTTGTATGAAAAAGAACAATTTGTTTATCAAGATATCTTGACCAAACTCGGAATTTATTAGTTTTACTATGCTCCTTATATATATGCAAAATCCTATTAAGATCAGACTATTATATCATATATCTGCCATAGGAACGATCGGTCGAATATTAAGTTTTTGCATGAAAAAAACAATTTGTTTATTAAGATATCTTGACCAAACTCGGAATTTATTAGTTTTACTATGCTCCTTATATGTATGCAAAATCCTATTAAGATCCGACTACCATATCATATAGCTACCATAGGAATGATCGGTCGAAAGTTAAGTTTTTGTATGAAGAAGCATTTTGTTTATCAAGTAATCTTGACTAAACTCGGTATTTATTAGTTTTACTATGCTCCTCATAAATATGCGAAATCCTATTAAGATCGGACCACTGTATCATATAGCTGCCATGGGAACGATTGCTCGAAAATTACTCGGAAACTCTGAATTTATCAGTTTTACTGTGCTCCCCATATAAATGTAAAATCCTATTAAGACCGGACCACTATCTCATGTAGCTACCATAGGAACGATCGGTCGAAAATAAAGTTTTTGTATGAAAAAACATTTTGTTTATCAAGATATCATGACCAAACTCGCAATTTTTTAGATTTACTATGCGCCTCATATATATGCAAGCTCCTATTAAGATCGGATCACTATATCATTTCGCTGCCATAGGAACGATCGGTCTAAAATTAAGATTTGTATGAAAAACATTTTGTTTATAAAGATATCTTGACCAAACGCGGTATTTGTAGGTTTTTCTATGCTCCTCATATATATGCAAAATCCTATTACGATCGAACTACTATATCATATAGCTGCCATAGGAATGATCGGTCGAAAATAAAGTTTTTGTATGAAAAAAACAATTTGTTTATTAAGATATCTTGACCAAACTCGGAATTTATTAGTTTTATTATGCTCCTTATATGCATGCAAAATCCTATTAAGATCCGACTACTATATCATATAGTTACCATAGGAATGATCGGTCGAAAGTTAAGTTTTTGCATGAAGAAGCATTTTGTTTATCAAGTAATCTTGACTTAACTCGGTATTTATAAGTTTTACTATGCTCCTGACAAATATACGATATCCTAATAAGATCGGACCACTATATCATATAGCTTCCATAGGACAGATCGGTCGAAAATTAAGTTTTTGTATGAAAGAGAACAATTTGTTTATCAAGATATCTTGACCAAACTCGGAATTTATTAGTTTTACTATGCTCCTTATATATATGCAAAATCCTATTAAGATCAGACTACTATATCATATATCTGCCATAGGAACGATCGGTCGAATATTAAGTTTTTGTATGAAAAAAACAATTTGTTTATTAAGATATCTTGACCAAACTCGGAATTTATTAGTTTTACTTTGCTCCTTATATGTATGCAAAATCCTATTAAGATCCGACTACCATATCATATAGCTACCATAGGAATGATCTGTCGAAAGTTAAGTTTTTGCATGAAGAAGCATTTTGTTTATCAAGTAATCTTGACTAAACTCGGCATTTATTAGTTTTACTATGTTCCTCATAATTATGCGAAATCCTATTTAGATCGGACCACTGTATCATATAGCTGCCATAGGAACGATCGGTCGAAAATTACTCGGAAACTCTGAATTTATCAGTGTTACTGTGCTCCTCATATAGATGTAAAATCCTATTTAGACCGGACCATTATCTCATGTAGCTACCATAGGAACGATCGGTCGAAAATTAAGTTTTTGTATGAAAAAACATTTTGTTTATCAAGATATCATGACCAAACTCGCAATTTTTTAGATTTACTATGCGCCTCATATATATGCAAGCTCCTATTAAGATCGGATCACTATATCATTTCGCTGCCATAGGAACGATCGGTCTAAAATTAAGATTTGTATGAAAAACATTTTGTTTATAAAGATATCTTGACCAAACGCGGTATTTGTAGGTTTTTCTATGCTCCTCATATATATGCAAAATCCTATTACGATCGAACTACTATATCATATAGCTGCCATAGGAATGATCGGTCGAAAATAAAGTTTTTGTATGAAAAAACATTTTGTTTATTAAGATACCTTGACCAAACTCGGCATATATAAGTTTTACTATGCTCCTCATAAATATGTTAAATCCTTTTAAGATCGGACAACTGTATCATATAGCTGCCATGGGAACGATCGCTCGAAAATTACTCGGAAACTCTGAATTTATTAGTTTTACTATGCTCCTCATGTATATGTAAAATCCTATTAAGATCGGACCACTATCTCATGTACCTGCCATAGGAACGATCGGTCAAAATTAAGTTTTTGTATGAAAAAAACAATTTGTTTATTAAGATATCTTGACCAAACTTGGAATTTATTAGTTTTACTATGCTCCTTATATGTATGCAAAATCCATTAAGATCCGACTACTATATCATATAGCTACCATAGGAATGATCGGTCGAAAGTTAAGTTTTTGCATAAAGAAGCATTTTGTTTATCAAGTAATCTTGACTTAACTCGGTATTTATAAGTTTTACTATGCTCCTGACAAATATACGACATCCTATTAAGATCGGACCACTATATCATATAGCTTCCATAGGACAGATCGGTCGAAAATTAAGTTTTTGTATGAAAAAGAACAATTTGTTTATCAAGATATCTTGACCAAACTCGGAATTTATTAGTTTTACTATGCTCCTTATATGTATGCAAAATCCTATAAAGATCCGACTACCATATCATATAGCTACCATAGGAATGATCTGTCGAAAGTTAAGTTTTTGCATGAAGAAGCATTTTGTTTATCAAGTAATCTTGACTAAACTCGGCATTTATTAGTTTTACTATGTTCCTCATAATTATGCGAAATCCTATTTAGATCGGACCACTGTATCATATAGCTGCCATAGGAACGATCGGTCGAAAATTACTCGGAAACTCTGAATTTATCAGTGTTAGTGTGCTCCTCATATAGATGTAAAATCCTATTTAGACCGGACCATTATCTCATGTAGCTACCATAGGAACGATCGGTCGAAAATTAAGTTTTTGTATGAAAAAACATTTTGTTTATCAAGATATCATGACCAAACTCGCAATTTTTTAGATTTACTATGCGCCTCATATATATGCAAGCTCCTATTAAGATCGGATCACTATATCATTTCGCTGCCATAGGAACGATCGGTCTAAAATTAAGATTTGTATGAAAAACATTTTGTTTATAAAGATATCTTGACCAAACGCGGTATTTGTAGGTTTTTCTATGCTCCTCATATATATGCAAAATCCTATTACGATCGAACTACTATATCATATAGCTGCCATAGGAATGATCGGTCGAAAATAAAGTTTTTGTATGAAAAAACATTTTGTTTATTAAGATACCTTGACCAAACTCGGCATATATAAGTTTTACTATGCTCCTCATAAATATGTTAAATCCTTTTAAGATCGGACAACTGTATCATATAGCTGCCATGGGAACGATCGCTCGAAAATTACTCGGAAACTCTGAATTTATTAGTTTTACTATGCTCCTCATGTATATGTAAAATCCTATTAAGATCGGACCACTATCTCATGTACCTGCCATAGGAACGATCGGTCAAAATTAAGTTTTTGTATGAAAAAAACAATTTGTTTATTAAGATATCTTGACCAAACTTGGAATTTATTAGTTTTACTATGCTCCTTATATGTATGCAAAATCCTATTAAGATCCGACTACTATATCATATAGCTACCATAGGAATGATCGGTCGAAAGTTAAGTTTTTGCATAAAGAAGCATTTTGTTTATCAAGTAATCTTGACTTAACTCGGTATTTATAAGTTTTACTATGCTCCTGACAAATATACGACATCCTATTAAGATCGGACCACTATATCATATAGCTTCCATAGGACAGATCGGTCGAAAATAAAGTTTTTGTATGAAAAAACATTTTGTTTATCAAGATATCATGACCAAACTCGGAATTTTTTAGATTTACTATGCTCCTCATATATATGCAAGCTCCTATTAAGATCGGATCACTATATCATTTCGCTGCCATAGGAACGATCGGTCTAAAATTAAGATTTGTATGAAAAACATTTTGTTTATAAAGATATCTTGACCAAACGCGGTATTTATTAATTTTTCTATGCTCCTCATATATATGCAAAATCCTATTACGATCGAACTACTATATCATATAGCTGCCATAGGAATGATCGGTCGAAAATAAAGTTTTTGTATGAAAAAACATTTTGTTTATTAAGATACCTTGACCAAACTCGGCATATATAAGTTTTACTATGCTCCTCATAAATATGTTAAATCCTTTTAAGATCGGACAACTGTATCATATAGCTGCCATGGGAACGATCGCTCGAAAATTACTCGGAAACTCTGAATTTATTAGTTTTACCATGCTCCTCATGTATATGTAAAATTCTATTAAGATCGGACCATTATCTCATGTAGCTACCATAGGAACGATCGGTCGAAAATAAAGTTTTTGTATGAAAAAACATTTTGCTTATCAAGATAGCATGACCAAACTCGGAATTTTTTAGATATACAATGCCTCTCATATATATGCAAGCTCCTATTAAGATCGGATCACTATATCATTTCGCTGCCATAGGAACGATCGGTCTAAAATTAAGATTTGTATGAAAAACATTTTGTTTATAAAGATATCTTGACCAAACGCGGTATTTATTAATTTTTCTATGCTCCTCATATATATGCAAAATCCTATTACGATCGAACTACTATATCATATAGCTGCCATAGGAATGATCGGTCGAAAATAAAGTTTTTGTATGAAAAAACATTTTGTTTATTAAGGTACCTTGACCAAACTCGGCATATATAAGTTTTACTATGCTCCTCATAAATATGTTAAATCCTTTTAAGATCGGACAACTGTATCATATAGCTGCCATGGGAACGATCGGTCGAAAATTACTCGGAAACTCTGAATTTATCAGTGTTACTGTGCTCCTCATATATATGTAAAATCCTATTTAGACCGGACCATTATCTCATGTAGCTACCATAGGAACGATCGGTCGAAAATAAAGTTTTTGTATGAAAAATCATTTTGCTTATCAAGATAGCATGACCAAACTCCGAATTTTTTAGATATACTATGCTCCTCATATATATGCAAGCTCCTATTAAGATCGGATCACTATATCATTTCGCTGCCATAGGAACGATCGGTCTAAAATTAAGATTTGTATGAAAAACATTTTGTTTACAAAGATATCTTGACCAAACGCGGTATTTATTAATTTTTCTATGCTCCTCATATATATGCAAAATCCTATTACGATCGAACTACTTTATCATATAGCTGCCATAGGAATGATCGGTCGAAAATAAAGTTTTTGTATGAAAAAACATTTTGTTTATTAAGATACCTTGACCAAACTCGGCATATATAAGTTTTACTATGCTCCTCATAAATATGTTAAATCCTTTTAAGATCGGACAACTGTATCATATAGCTGCCATGGGAACGATCGCTCGAAAATTACTCGGAAACTCTGAATTTATTAGTCTTACTATGCTCCTCATGTATATATAAAATCCTATTAAGATCGAACCACTATCTCATGTACCTGCCATAGGAACGATCGGTCGAAAATTAAGTTTTTGTATGAAAAAAACAATTTGTTTATTAAGATATCTTGACCAAACTCGGAATTTATTAGTTTTACTATGCTCCTTATATGTATGCAAAATCCTATTAAGATCCGACTACTATATCATATAGCTACCATAGGAATGATCGGTCGAAAGTTAAGTTTTTGCATGAAGAACCATTTTGTTTATCAAGTAATCTTGACTTAACTCGGTATTTATAAGTTTTACTATGCTCCTGACAAATATACGACATCCTATTAAGATCGGACCACTATATCATATAGCTTCCATAGGACAGATCGGTCGAAAATTAAGTTTTTGTATGAAAAAGAACAATTTGTTTATCAAGATATCTTGACCAAACTCGGAATTTATTAGTTTTACTATGCTCCTTATATATATGCAAAATCCTATTAAGATCAGACTACTATATCATATATCTGCCATAGGAACGATCGGTCGAATATTAAGTTTTTGCATGAAAAAACAATTTGTTTATTAAGATATCTTGACCAAACTCGGAATTTATTAGTTTTACTTTGCTCCTTATATGTATGCAAAATCCTATTAAGATCCGACTACCATATCATATAGCTACCATAGGAATGATCGGTCGAAACTTAAGTTTTTGTATGAAGAAGCATTTTGTTTATCAAGTAATCTTGACTAAACTCGGTATTTATTAGTTTTACTATGCTCCTCATAAATATGCGAAATCCTATTAAGATCGGACCACTGTATCATATAGCTGCCATGGGAACGATTGCTCGAAAATTACTCGGAAACTCTGAATTTATCAGTTTTACTGTGCTCCTCATATAAATGTAAAATCCTATTAAGACCGGACCACTATCTCATTTAGCTACCATAGTAACGATCGGTCGAAAATAAAGTTTTTGTATGAAAAAACATTTTGTTTATCAAGATATCATGACCAAACTCGGAATTTTTTAGTTTTACTATGCTCCTCATATATTTGCAAGCTACTATTAAGTTCGGATCACTATATCATTTCGCTGCCATAGGAACGATCGGTCGAAAATTAAGTTTTTGTTTAAAAAAAAAACAATTTGTTTATTAAGATATCTTGACCAAACTCGAAATTTATTAGTTTTACTATGCTCCTTATATGTACGCAAATTCCTATTACGATAGGACTACTATATCATATAGCTGCCACAGGAATGATCGGTCGAAAATTAAGTTTTTGTATGAAAAAACATTTTTTTTATTAAGATACCTTGACCAAACTCGGCATATATAAGTTTTACTATGCTCCTCATAAATATGTTAAATCCTTTTAAGATCGGACCACTGTATCATATAGCTGCCATGAGAACGATCGCTCGAAAATTACTCGGAAACTCTGAACTTATTAGTTTTACTATGCTCCTCATGTATATGTAAAATCCTAGTAAGATCGGACCACTATCTCATGTACCTGCCATAGGAACGATCGGTCGAAAATTAAGTTTTTGTATGAAAAAAACAATTTGTTTATTAAGATATCTTGACCAAACTCGGAATTTATTAGTTTTACTATGCTCCTTATATGTATGCAAAATCCTATTAAGATCCGACTACCATCACATCACATCTATATCATATAGCTATCATAGGAATGATCTGTCGAAAGTTAAGTTTTTGCATGAAGAAGCATTTTGTTTATCAAGTAATCTTGACTAAACTCGGCATTTATTAGTTTTACTATGTTCCTCATAAATATGCGAAATCCTATTAAGATCGGACCACTGTATCATATAGCTGCCATAGGAACGATCGGTCGAAAATTACTCGGAAACTCTGAATTTATCAGTGTTACTGTGCTCCTCATATAGATGTAAAATCCTATTTAGACCGGACCATTATCTCATGTAGCTACCATAGGAACGATCGGTCGAAAATAAAGTTTTTGTATGAAAAAACATTTTGTTTATCAAGATATCATGACCAAACTCGGAATTTTTTAGATTTACTATGCTCCTCATATATATGCAAGCTCCTATTAAGATCGGATCACTATATCATTTCGCTGCCATAGGAACGATCGGTCTAAAATTAAGATTTGTATGAAAAACATTTTGTTTATAAAGATATCTTGACCAAACGCGGTATTTATTAATTTTTCTATGCTCCTCATATATATGCAAAATCCTATTACGATCGAACTACTATATCATATAGCTGCCATAGGAATGATCGGTCGAAAATAAAGTTTTTGTATGAAAAAACATTTTGTTTATTAAGATACCTTGACCAAACTCGGCATATATAAGTTTTACTATGCTCCTCATAAATATGTTAAATCCTTTTAAGATCGGACAACTGTATCATATAGCTGCCATGGGAACGATCGCTCGAAAATTACTCGGAAACTCTGAATTTATTAGTTTTACTATGCTCCTCATGTATATGTAAAATCCTATTAAGATCGGACCACTATCTCATGTACCTGCCATAGGAACGATCGGTCGAAAATTAAGTTTTTGTATGAAAAAAACAATTTGTTTATTAAGATATCTTGACCAAACTCGGAATTTATTAGTTTTACTATGCTCCTTATATGTATGCAAAATCCTATTAAGATCCGACTACTATATCATATAGCTACCATAGGAATGATCGGTCGAAAGTTAAGTTTTTGCATGAAGAAGCATTTTGTTTATCAAGTAATCTTGACTTAACTCGGTATTTATAAGTTTTACTATGCTCCTGACAAATATACGTCATCCTATTAAGATCGGACCACTATATCATATAGCTTCCATAGGACAGATCGGTCGAAAATTAAGTTTTTGTATGAAAAAGAACAATTTGTTTATCAAGATATCTTGACCAAACTCGGAATTTATTAGTTTTACTATGCTCCTTATATATATATATGGTCGAAAATAAAGTTTTTGTATGAAAAAACATTTTGTTTATCAAGATATCATGACCAAACTCGGAATTTTTTAGATTTACTGTGCTCCTCATATATATGCAAGCTCCTATTAAGATCGGATCACTATATCATTTCGCTGCCATAGGAACGATCGGTCTAAAATTAAGATTTGTATGAAAAACATTTTGTTTATAAAGATATCTTGACCAAACGCGGTATTTGTTAGTTTTTCTATGCTCCTCATGTATATGCAAAATCCTATTACGATCGAACTACTATATCATATAGCTGCCATAGGAATGATCGGTCGAAAATAAAGTTTTTGTATGAAAAAACATTTTGTTTATTAAGATACCTTGACCAAACTCGGCATACATAAGTTTTACTATGCTCCTCATAAATATGTTAAATCCTTTTAAGATCGGACCACTGTATCATATAGCTGCCATGGGAACGATCGCTCGAAAATTACTCGGAAACTCTGAATTTATTAGTTTTACCATGCTCCTCATGTATATGTAAAATCCTATTAAGATCGGACCATTATCTCATGTAGCTACCATAGGAACGATCGGTCGAAAATAAAGTTTTTGTATGAAAAAACATTTTGCTTATCAAGATAGCATGACCAAACTCGGAATTTTTTAGATATACAATGCCTCTCATATATATGCAAGCTCCTATTAAGATCGGATCACTATATCATTTCGCTGCCATAGGAACGATCGGTCGAAAATTAAGATTTGTATGAAAAACATTTTGTTTATAAAGATATCTTGACCAAACGCGGTATTTATTAATTTTTCTATGCTCCTCATATATATGCAAAATCCTATTACGATCGAACTACTATATCATATAGCTGCCATAGGAATGATCGGTCGAAAATAAAGTTTTTGTATGAAAAAACATTTTGTTTATTAAGATACCTTGACCAAACTCGGCATATATAAGTTTTACTATGCTCCTCATAAATATGTTAAATCCTTTTAAGATCGGACAACTGTATCATATAGCTGCCATGGGAACGATCGGTCGAAAATTACTCGGAAACTCTGAATTTATCAGTGTTACTGTGCTCATCATATATATGTAAAATCCTATTTAGACCGGACCATTATCTCATGTAGCTACCATAGGAACGATCGGTCGAAAATAAAGTTTGTGTATGAAAAATCATTTTGCTTATCAAGATAGCATGACCAAACTCGGAATTTTTTAGATATACTATGCTCCTCATATATATGCAAGCTCCTATTAAGATCGGATCACTATATCATTTCGCTGCCATAGGAACGATCGGTCTAAAATTAAGATTTGTATGAAAAACATTTTGTTTATAAAGATATCTTGACCAAACGCGGTATTTATTAATTTTTCTATGCTCCTCATATATATGCAAAATCCTATTACGATCGAACTACTATATCATATAGCTGCCATAGGAATGATCGGTCGAAAATATAGTTTTTGTGTGAAAAAACATTTTGTTTATTAAGATACCTTGACCAAACTCGGCATATATAAGTTTTACTATGCTCCTCATAAATATGTTAAATCCTTTTAAGATCGGACAACTGTATCATATAGCTGCCATGGGAACGATCGCTCGAAAATTACTCGGAAACTCTGAATTTATTAGTCTTACTATGCTCCTCATGTATATATAAAATCCTATTAAGATCGGATCACTATCTCATGTACCTGCCATAGGAACGATCGGTCGAAAATTAAGTTTTTGTATGAAAAAAACAATTTGTTTATTAAGATATCTTGACCAAACTCGGAATTTATTAGTTTAACTATGCTCCTTATATGTATGCAAAATCCTATTAAGATCCGACTACTATATCATATAGCTACCATAGGAATGATCGGTCGAAAGTTAAGTTTTTGCATGAAGAAGCATTTTGTTTATCAAGTAATCTTGACTTAACTCGGTATTTATAAGTTTTACTATGCTCCTGACAAATATACGACATCCTATTAAGATCGGACCACTATATCATATAGCTTCCATAGGACAGATCGGTCGAAAATTAAGTTTTTGTATGAAAAAGAACAATTTGTTTATCAAGATATCTTGACCAAACTCGGAATTTATTAGTTTTACTATGCTCCTTATATATATGCAAAATCCTATTAAGATCAGACTACTATATCATATATCTGCCATAGGAACGATCGGTCGAATATTAAGTTTTTGCATGAAAAAAACAATTTGTTTATTAAGATATCTTGACCAAACTCGGAATTTATTAGTTTTACTTTGCTCCTTATATGTATGCAAAATCCTATTAAGATCCGACTACCATATCATATAGCTACCATAGGAATGATCGGTCGAAACTTAAGTTTTTGTATGAAGAAGCATTTTGTTTATCAAGTAATCTTGACTAAACTCGGTATTTATTAGTTTTACTATGCTCCTCATAAATATGCGAAATCCTATTAAGATCGGACCACTGTATCATATAGCTGCCATGGGAACGATTGCTCGAAAATTACTCGGAAACTCTGAATTTATCAGTTTTACTGTGCTCCTCATATAAATGTAAAATCCTATTAAGACCGGGCCACTATCTCATGTAGCTACCATAGGAACGATCGGTCGAAAATAAAGTTTTTGTATGAAAAAACATTTTGTTTATCAAGATATCATGACCAAACTCGGAATTTTTTAGTTTTACTATGCTCCTCATATATTTGCAAGCTACTATTAAGATCGGATCACTATATCATTTCGCTGCCATAGGAACGATCGGTCTAAAATTAAGATTTGTATGAAAAACATTTTGTTTTTAAAGATATCTTGACCAAACGCGGTATTTATTAGTTTTTCTATGCTCCTCATATATATGCAAAATCCTATTACGATCGAACTACTATATCATATAGCTGCCATAGGAATGATCGGTCGAAAATAAAGTTTTTGTATGAAAAAACATTTTGTTTATGAAGATACCTTGACCAAACTCGGCATATATAAGTTTTACTATGCTCCTCATAAATATGTTAAATCCTTTTAAGATCGGACCACTGTATCATATAGCTGCCATGGGAACGATCGCTCGAAAATTACTCGGAAACTCTGAATTTATTAGTTTTACTATGCTCCTCATGTATATGTAAAATCCTATTAAGATCGGACCACTATCTCATGTACCTGCCATAGGAACGATCGGTCGAAAATTAAGTTTTTGTATGAAAAAAACAATTTGTTTATTAAGATATCTTGACCAAACTCGGAATTTATTAGTTTTATTATGCTCCTTATATGCATGCAAAATCCTATTAAGATCCGACTACTATATCATATAGTTACCATAGGAATGATCGGTCGAAAAAAAAGTTTTTGCATGAAGAAGAATTTTGTTTATCAAGTAATCTTGACTTAACTCGGTATTTATAAGTTTTACTATGCTCCTGACAAATATACGACATCCTAATAAGATCGGACCACTATATCATATAGCTTCCATAGGACAGATCGGTCGAAAATTAAGTTTTTGTATGAAAGAGAACAATTTGTTTATCAAGATATCTTCACCAAACTCGGAATTTATTAGTTTTACTATGCTCCTTATATATATGCAAAATCCTATTAAGATCAGACTACTATATCATATATCTGCCATAGGAACGATCGGTCGAATATTAAGTTTTTGTATGAAAAAAAAACAATTTGTTTATTAAGATATCTTGACCAAACTCGGAATTTATTAGTTTTACTTTGCTCCTTATATGTATGCAAAATCCTATTAAGATCCGACTACCATATCATATAGCTACCATAGGAATGATCGGTCGAAAGTTAAGTTTTTGTATGAAGAAGCATTTTGTTTATCAAGTAATCTTGACTAAACTCGGTATTTATAAGTTTTACTATGCTCCTCATAAATATGCGAAATCCTATTAAGATCGGACCACTGTATCATATAGCTGCCATGGGAACGATTGCTCGAAAATTACTCGGAAACTCTGAATTTATCAGTTTTACTGTGCTCCTCATATAAATGTAAAATCCTATTAAGACCGGGCCACTATCTCATGTAGCTACCATAGGAACGATCGGTCGAAAATAAAGTTTTTGTATGAAAAAACATTTTGTTTATCAAGATATCATGACCAAACTCGGAATTTTTTAGTTTTACTATGCTCCTCATATATTTGCAAGCTCCTATTAAGATCGGATCACTATATCATTTCGCTGCCATAGGAACGATCGGTCGAAAATTAAGTTTTTGTTTAAAAAAAAAAACAATTTGTTTATTAAGATATCTTGACCAAACTCGAAATTTATTAGTTTTACTATGCTCCTTATATGTATGCAAAATCCTATTACGATAGGACTACTATATCATATAGCTGCCATAGGAATGATCGGTCGAAAATTAAGTTTTTGTATGAAAAAACATTTTGTTTATTAAGATACTTTGACCAAACTCGGCATATATAAGTTTTACTATGCTCCTCATAAATATGTTAAATCCTCTTAAGATCGGACCACTGTATCATATAGCTGCCATGGGAACGATCGCTCGAAAATTACTCGGAAACTCTGAATTTATTAGTTTTACTATGCTCCTCATATATATGTAAAATCCTAGTAAGATCGGACCACTATCTCATATACCTGCCATAGAAACGATCGGTCGAAAATTAAGTTTGTGTATGAAAAAACAATTTGTTTATTAAGATATCTTGACCAAACGCGGAATTTATTAGTTTTAGTATGCTCCTTAAATGTATGCAAAATCCTATTAAGATCCGACTACCATATCATATAGCTACCATAGGAATGATCGGGCGAAAGTTTAGTTTTTGTATGAAGAAGCATTTTTTTTATCGAGTAATCTTGACTAAACTCGGTATTTATTAGTTTTACTATGCTCCTCATAAATATGCGAAATATTATTAAGATCGGACCACTGTATCATATAACTGCCATGGGAACGATCGCTCGAAAATTACTCGGAAACTCTGAATTTATCGGTATTACTGCGCTGCTCATATATATATAAAATCCTATTAAGACCGGACCACTATCTCATGTAGCTACCATAGGAACGATAGGTCGAAAATAAAGTTTTTGTATAAAAAAACATTTTGTTTATCAAGATATCAAGACCAAACTCGGAATTTTTTAGTTTTACTATGCTCCTAATATATATATGCAAGCTACTATTAAGATCGGATCACTATATCATTTCGCTGCCATAGGAACGATCGGTCTAAAATTAAGATTTGTATGAAAAACATTTTGTTTATAAAGATATCTTGACCAAACGCGGCATTTATTAGTTTTTCTATGCTCCTCATATATATGCACAATCCTATTACGATCGGACTACTATATCATATAGCTGCCATAGGAATGATCGGTCGAAAATTAAGTTTTTGTATAAATAAACATTTTGTTTATTACGATACCTTGACCAAACTCGGCATATATAAGTTTTACTATGCTCCTCATAAATATGTAAGATCCTATTAAAATTGGACCACTGTATCATATAGCTGCCATGGGAACGATCGCTCGAAAATTACTCGGAAACTCTGAATTTATTAGTTTTACTATGCTCCTCATGTATGTGTAAAATCCTATTAAGATCGGACCACTATCTTATATACCTGCCATAGGACCGACCCTCGAAAATGAAGTTTTTGTATGAAAAAACATTTTGTTTATCAAGATATCATGACAACCTCGGAATTTTTAAGATTTACTTTGCTCCTCATATATATGCAAGCTCCTATTAAGATCGGACCACTATTTCATATCGCTGCCATGGGAACGATCGGTCGTAAATTATGATTGTATGAAAAAACATTTTGTTTATTAAGATGTCCTGACCAAACTCGGTGTTTATTAGTTTTTCTGTGCTCCTAATATATATGCAAAATTTTATTAACCATACCATAGGAATGATCGGTCGAAAGTTAAGTTTTTGTATGAAAAAGCATTTTATTTATCAAGTAATCTTGACTAAACTCGGCATTTATTAGTTTTACTATGCTCCTCATAAATTAGCGAAATCCTATTTAGATCGGACCACTGTATCATATAGCTGCCATGGGAACGATCAGTCGAAAATTACTCGGAAACTCTGAATTTATCAGTTTTACTGTGCTCCTCATATATATGTAAAATCTTATTAAGACCGGACCAGTATCTCATGTAGCTACCATAGGAATGCAAAATGCAAAATCCTATTACGATAGGACTACTATATCATATAGCTGCCATAGGAATGATCGGTCGAAAATTAAGTTTTTGTATGAAAAAACATTTTGTTTATTAAGATACTTTGACCAAACTCGGCATATATAAGTTTTACTATGCTCCTCATAAATATGTTAAATCCTTTTAAGATCGGACCACTGTATCATATAGCTGCCATGGGAACGATCGCTCGAAAATTACTCGGAAACTCTGAATTTATTAGTTTTACTATGCTCCTCATATATATGTAAAATCCTAGTAAGATCGGACCACTATCTCATATACCTGCCATAGAAACGATCGGTCGAAAATTAAGTTTGTGTATGAAAAAACAATTTGTTTATTAAGATATCTTGACCAAACTCGGAATTTATTAGTTTTAGTATGCTCCTTAAATGTATGCAAAATCCTATTAAGATCCGACTACCATATCATATAGCTACCATAGGAATGATCGGGCGAAAGTTTAGTTTTTGTATGAAGAAGCATTTTTTTTATCGAGTAATCTTGACTAAACTCGGTATTTATTAGTTTTACTATGCTCCTCATAAATATGCGAAATATTATTAAGATCGGACCACTGTATCATATAACTGCCATGGGAACGATCGCTCGAAAATTACTCGGAAACTCTGAATTTATCGGTATTACTGCGCTTCTCATATATATATAAAATCCTATTAAGACCGGACCACTATCTCATGTAGCTACCATAGGAACGATCGGTCGAAAATAAAGTTTTTGTATGAAAAAACATTTTGTTTATCAAGATATCATGACCAAACTCGGAATTTTTTAGTTTTACTAGGCTCCTCATATATTTGCAAGCTCCTATTAAGATCGGATCACTATATCATTTCGCTGCCATAGGAACGATCGGTCGACAATTAAGTTTTTGTTTAAAAAAAAAAACAATTTGTTTATTAAGATATCTTGACCAAACTCGAAATTTATTAGTTTTACTATGCTCCTTATATGTATGCAAAATCCTATTACGATAGGACTACTATATCATATAGCTGCCATAGGAATGATCGGTCGAAAATTAAGTTTTTGTATGAAAAAACATTTTGTTTATTAAGATACTTTGACCAAACTCGGCATATATAAGTTTTACTATGCTCCTCATAAATATGTTAAATCCTTTTAAGATCGGACCACTGTATCATATAGCTGCCATGGGAACGATCGCTCGAAAATTACTCGGAAACTCTGAATTTATTAGTTTTACTATGCTCCTCATATATATGTAAAATCCTAGTAAGATCGGACCACTATCTCATATACCTGCCATAGAAACGATCGGTCGAAAATTAAGTTTGTGTATGAAAAAACAATTTGTTTATTAAGATATCTTGACCAAACTCGGAATTTATTAGTTTTAGTATGCTCCTTAAATGTATGCAAAATCCTATTAAGATCCGACTACCATATCATATAGCTACCATAGGAATGATCGGGCGAAAGTTTAGTTTTTGTATGAAGAAGCATTTTTTTTATCGAGTAATCTTGACTAAACTCGGTATTTATTAGTTTTACTATGCTCCTCATAAATATGCGAAATATTATTAAGATCGGACCACTGTATCATATAACTGCCATGGGAACGATCGCTCGAAAATTACTCGGAAACTCTGAATTTATCGGTATTACTGCGCTGCTCATATATATATAAAATCCTATTAAGACCGGACCACTATCTCATGTAGCTACCATAGGAACGATAGGTCGAAAATAAAGTTTTTGTATAAAAAAACATTTTGTTTATCAAGATATCAAGACCAAACTCGGAATTTTTTAGTTTTACTATGCTCCTAATATATATATGCAAGCTACTATTAAGATCGGATCACTATATCATTTCGCTGCCATAGGAACGATCGGTCTAAAATTAAGATTTGTATGAAAAACATTTTGTTTATAAAGATATCTTGACCAAACGCGGCATTTATTAGTTTTTCTATGCTCCTCATATATATGCACAATCCTATTACGATCGGACTACTATATCATATAGCTGCCATAGGAATGATCGGTCGAAAATTAAGTTTTTGTATAAATAAACATTTTGTTTATTACGATACCTTGACCAAACTCGGCATATATAAGTTTTACTATGCTCCTCATAAATATGTAAGATCCTATTAAAATTGGACCACTGTATCATATAGCTGCCATGGGAACGATCGCTCGAAAATTACTCGGAAACTCTGAATTTATTAGTTTTACTATGCTCCTCATGTATGTGTAAAATCCTATTAAGATCGGACCACTATCTTATATACCTGCCATAGGACCGACCCTCGAAAATGAAGTTTTTGTATGAAAAAACATTTTGTTTATCAAGATATCATGACAAACCTCGGAATTTTTAAGATTTACTTTGCTCCTCATATATATGCAAGCTCCTATTAAGATCGGACCACTATTTCATATCGCTGCCATGGGAACGATCGGTCGTAAATTATGATTGTATGAAAAAACATTTTGTTTATTAAGATGTCCTGACCAAACTCGGTGTTTATTAGTTTTTCTGTGCTCCTAATATATATGCAAAATTTTATTAACCATACCATAGGAATGATCGGTCGAAAGTTAAGTTTTTGTATGAAAAAGCATTTTATTTATCAAGTAATCTTGACTGAACTCGGCATTTATTAGTTTTACTATGCTCCTCATAAATTAGCGAAATCCTATTTAGATCGGACCACTGTATCATATAGCTGCCATGGGAACGATCAGTCGAAAATTACTCGGAAACTCTGAATTTATCAGTTTTACTGTGCTCCTCATATATATGTAAAATCCTATTAAGACCGGACCAGTATCTCATGTAGCTACCATAGGAATGCAAAATGCAAAATCCTATTACGATAGGACTACTATATCATATAGCTGCCATAGGAATGATCGGTCGAAAATTAAGTTTTTGTATAAATAAACATTTTGTTTATTACGATACCTTGACCAAACTCGGCATATATAAGTTTTACTATGCTCCTCATAAATATATTAAATCCTTTTAAGATCGGACCACTGTATCATATAGCTGCCATGGGAACGATCGCTCGAAAATTACTCGGAAACTCTGAATTTATTAGTTTTACTATGCTCCTCATATATATGTAAAATCCTAGTAAGATCGGACCACTATCTCATATACCTGCCATAGAAACGATCGGTCGAAAATTAAGTTTGTGTATGAAAAAACAATTTGTTTATTAAGATATCTTGACCAAACTCGGAATTTATTAGTTTTAGTATGCTCCTTAAATGTATGCAAAATCCTATTAAGATCAGACTACCATATCATATAGCTACCATAGGAATGATCGGGCGAAAGTTTAGTTTTTGTATGAAGAAGCATTTTTTTTATCGAGTAATCTTGACTAAACTCGGTATTTATTAGTTTTACTATGCTCCTCATAAATATGCGAAATATTATTAAGATCGGACCACTGTATCATATAACTGCCATGGGAACGATCGCTCGCAAATTACTCGGAAACTCTGAATTTATCGGTATTACTGCGCTGCTCATATATATATAAAATCCTATTAAGACCGGACCACTATCTCATGTAGCTACCGTAGGAACGTTAGGTCGAAAATAAAGTTTTTGTATAAAAAAACATTTTGTTTATCAAGATATCAAGACCAAACTCGGAATTTTTTAGTTTTACTATGCTCCTTATATATATATGCAAGCTACTATTAAGATCGGATCACTATATCATTTCGCTGCCATAGGAACGATCGGTCTAAAATTAAGATTTGTATGAAAAACGTTTTGTTTATAAAGATATCTTGACCAAACGCGGCATTTATTAGTTTTTCTATGCTCCTCATATATATGCACAATCCTATTACGATCGGACTACTATATCATATAGCTGCCATAGGAATGATCGGTCGAAAATTAAGTTTTTGTATAAATAAACATTTTGTTTATTACGATACCTTGACCAAACTCGGCATATATAAGTTTTACTATGCTCCTCATAAATATATTAAATCCTTTTAAGATCGGACCACTGTATCATATAGCTGCCATGGGAACGATCGCTCGAAAATTACTCGGAAACTCTGAATTTATTAGTTTTACTATGCTCCTCATGTATGTGTAAAATCCTATTAAGATCGGACCACTATCTTATATACCTGCCATAGGACCGACCCTCGAAAATGAAGTTTTTGTATGAAAAAACATTTTGTTTATCAAGATATCATGACAAACCTCGGAATTTTTAAGATTTACTTTGCTCCTCATATATATGCAAGCTCCTATTAAGATCAGACCACTATTTCATATCGCTGCCATGGGAACGATCGGTCGTAAATTATGATTGTATGAAAAAACATTTTGTTTATTAAGATGTCCTGACCAAACTCGGTGTTTATTAGTTTTTCTGTGCTCCTAATATATATGCAAAATTTTATTAACCATACCATAGGAATGATCGGTCGAAAGTTAAGTTTTTGTATGAAAAAGCATTTTATTTATAAAGTAATCTTGACTAAACTCGGCATTTATTAGTTTTACTATGCTCCTCATAAATTAGCGAAATCCTATTTAGATCGGACCACTGTATCATATAGCTGCCATGGGAACGATCAGTCGAAAATTACTCGGAAACTCTGAATTTATCAGTTTTACTGTGCTCCTCATATATATGTAAAATCCTATTAAGACCGGACCAGTATCTCATGTAGCTACCATAGGAATGCAAAATGCAAAATCCTATTACGATAGGACTACTATATCATATAGCTGCCATAGGAATGATCGGTCGAAAATTAAGTTTTTGTATGAAAAAACATTTTGTTTATTACGATACCTTGACCAAACTCGGCATATATAAGTTTTACTATGCTCCTCATAAATATGTAAGATCCTATTAAAATTGGACCACTGTATCATATAGCTGCCATGGGAACGATCGCTCGAAAATTACTCGGAAACTCTGAATTTATTAGTTTTACTATGCTCCTCATGTATGTGTAAAATCCTATTAAGATCGGACCACTATCTTATATACCTGCCATAGGACCGACCCTCGAAAATGAAGTTTTTGCATGAAAAAACATTTTGTTTATCAAGATATCATGACAAACCTCGGAATTTTTAAGATTTACTTTGCTCCTCATATATATGCAAGCTCCTATTAAGATCGGACCACTATTTCATATCGCTGCCATGGGAACGATCGGTCGTAAATTATGATTGTATGAAAAAACATTTTGTTTATTAAGATGTCCTGACCAAACTCGGTGCTTATTAGTTTTTCTGTGCTCCTAATATATATGCAAAATTTTATTAACCATACCATAGGAATGATCGGTCGAAAGTTAAGTTTTTGTATGAAAAAGCATTTTATTTATCAAGTAATCTTGACTGAACTCGGCATTTATTAGTTTTACTATGCTCCTCATAAATTAGCGAAATCCTATTTAGATCGGACCACTGTATCATATAGCTGCCATGGGAACGATCAGTCGAAAATTACTCGGAAACTCTGAATTTATCAGTTTTACTGTGCTCCTCATATATATGTAAAATCCTATTAAGACCGGACCAGTATCTCATGTAGCTACCATAGGAATGCAAAATGCAAAATCCTATTACGATAGGACTACTATTTATCAGTTTTACTGTGCTCCTCATATATATGTAAAATCCTATTAAGACCGGACCAGTATCTCATGTAGCTACCATAGGAATGCAAAATGCAAAATCCTATTACGATAGGACTACTATATCATATAGCTGCCATAGGAATGATCGGTCGAAAATTAAGTTTTTGTATGAAAAAACATTTTGTTTATTAAGATACTTTGACCAAACTCGGCATATATCAGTTTTACTATGCTCCTCATAAATATATTAAATCCTTTTAAGATCGGACCACTGTATCATATAGCTGCCATGGGAACGATCGCTCGAAAATTACTCGGAAACTCTGAATTTATTAGTTTTACTATGCTCCTCATATATATGTAAAATCCTAGTAAGATCGGACCACTATCTCATATACCTGCCATAGAAACGATCGGTCGAAAATTAAGTTTGTGTATGAAAAAACAATTTGTTTATTAAGATATCTTGACCAAACTCGGAATTTATTAGTTTTAGTATGCTCATTAAATGTATGCAAAATCCTATTAAGATCAGACTACCATATCATATAGCTACTATAGGAATGATCGGGCGAAAGTTTAGTTTTTGTATGAAGAAGCATTTTTTTTATCGAGTAATCTTGACTAAACTCGGTATTTATTAGTTTTACTATGCTCCTCATAAATATGCGAAATATTATTAAGATCGGACCACTGTATCATATAACTGCCATGGGAACGATCGCTCGAAAATTACTCGGAAACTCTGAATTTATCGGTATTACTGCGCTGCTCATATATATATAAAATCCTATTAAGACCGGACCACTATCTCATGTAGCTACCATAGGAACGATAGGTCGAAAATAAAGTTTTTGTATAAAAAAACATTTTGTTTATCAAGATATCAAGACCAAACTCGGAATTTTTTAGTTTTACTATGCTCCTTATATATATATGCAAGCTACTATTAAGATCGGATCACTATATCATTTCGCTGCCATAGGAACGATCGGTCTAAAATTAAGATTTGTATGAAAAACGTTTTGTTTATAAAGATATCTTGACCAAACGCGGCATTTATTAGTTTTTCTATGCTCCTCATATATATGCACAATCCTATTACGATCGGACTACTATATCATATAGCTGCCATAGGAATGATCGGTCGAAAATTAAGTTTTTGTATAAATAAACATTTTGTTTATTACGATACCTTGACCAAACTCGGCATATATAAGTTTTACTATGCTCCCCATAAATATGTAAGATCCTATTAAAATTGGACCACTGTATCATATAGCTGCCATGGGAACGATCGCTCGAAAATTACTCGGAAACTCTGAATTTATTAGTTTTACTATGCTCCTCACGTATGTGTAAAATC
The DNA here is from genome assembly GCF_030788295.1 of Drosophila virilis. NCBI lineage: Eukaryota > Metazoa > Arthropoda > Insecta > Diptera > Drosophilidae > Drosophila > Drosophila virilis. The sequence continues at coordinate 27,549 of NW_027212891.1, read as the reverse complement.
CTATTAAGATCGGACCACTATCTTATATACCTGCCATAGGACCGACCCTCGAAAATGAAGTTTTTGCATGAAAAAACATTTTGTTTATCAAGATATCATGACAAACCTCGGAATTTTTAAGATTTACTTTGCTCCTCATATATATGCAAGCTCCTATTAAGATCGGACCACTATTTCATATCGCTGCCATGGGAACGATCGGTCGTAAATTATGATTGTATGAAAAAACATTTTGTTTATTAAGATGTCCTGACCAAACTCGGTGTTTATTAGTTTTTCTGTGCTCCTAATATATATGCAAAATTTTATTAACCATACCATAGGAATGATCGGTCGAAAGTTAAGTTTTTGTATGAAAAAGCATTTTATTTATCAAGTAATCTTGACTAAACTCGGCATTTATTAGTTTTACTATGCTCCTCATAAATTAGCGAAATCCTATTTAGATCGGACCACTGTATCATATAGCTGCCATGGGAACGATCAGTCGAAAATTACTCGGAAACTCTGAATTTATCAGTTTTACTGTGCTCCTCATATATATGTAAAATCCTATTAAGACCGGACCAGTATCTCATGTAGCTACCATAGGAATGCAAAATGCAAAATCCTATTACGATAGGACTACTATATCATATAGCTGCCATAGGAATGATCGGTCGAAAATTAAGTTTTTGTATGAAAAAACATTTTGTTTATTACGATACCTTGACCAAACTCGGCATATATAAGTTTTACTATGCTCCTCATAAATATGTAAGATCCTATTAAAATTGGACCACTGTATCATATAGCTGCCATGGGAACGATCGCTCGAAAATTACTCGGAAACTCTGAATTTATTAGTTTTACTATGCTCCTCACGTATGTGTAAAATCCTATTAAGATCGGACCACTATCTTATATACCTGCCATAGGACCGACCCTCGAAAATGAAGTTTTTGCATGAAAAAACATTTTGTTTATCAAGATATCATGACAAACCTCGGAATTTTTAAGATTTACTTTGCTCCTCATATATATGCAAGCTCCTATTAAGATCGGACCACTATTTCATATCGCTGCCATGGGAACGATCGGTCGTAAATTATGATTGTATGAAAAAACATTTTGTTTATTAAGATGTCCTGACCAAACTCGGTGTTTATTAGTTTTTCTGTGCTCCTAATATATATGCAAAATTTTATTAACCATACCATAGGAATGATCGGTCGAAAGTTAAGTTTTTGTATGAAAAAGCATTTTATTTATCAAGTAATCTTGACTAAACTCGGCATTTATTAGTTTTACTATGCTCCTCATAAATTAGCGAAATCCTATTTAGATCGGACCACTGTATCATATAGCTGCCATGGGAACGATCAGTCGAAAATTACTCGGAAACTCTGAATTTATCAGTTTTACTGTGCTCCTCATATATATGTAAAATCCTATTAAGACCGGACCAGTATCTCATGTAGCTACCATAGGAACGATCGGTCGAAAATTATGATTTTTATGAAAAAACATTTTGTTTATTAAGATATCCTGACCAAACTCGGTGTTTATTAGTTTTTCTGTGCTCCTAATTTATATGTAAAATCCTATTAAGATCGATCTACTATATCATATAGTTGCCATGGGAACGATCGGTCGAAAATTAACTTTTTCTATGAAAAAGCATTTTGTTTATAAAGATATCTTTACCAAACTCAGCATTTATTAGTTTTACTATGCTCCTAAAATATATGCAAAATCCTATTAAGATCGGACTGCTATATCATATAGCTGTCATAGGAACGATCGGACGAAAATTAAGTTTTTGAATGCAAAAGTATTTTGTTTATCAAGATATCTTGACCAAACTCGGCATTTATTAGTTTAACTATGCTCGTAATATATATGCAAGATCCTATTAAGATCGGACTGCTATATCATATAGCTGCCATTGGAACGATCGGTCGAAAATTAAGTCTTGGTATGAAAAAAACATTTTGTTTATTAGGAAATCTTGACCAAACTCGGCAGTTATCAGTTTTACTATTCTCCTCATATGTATGTAAAATTCTTTTAAGACCGGACCATTATCTCACTAAGCTGCCATAGGAACGATCGGTCGAAAATTAAGTTTTTGTATGAAAAAAACAATTTGTTTATTAAGATATCTTGACCAAACTCGGAATTTATTAGTTTTACTATGCTCCTTATATGTATACAAAATCCTATTAAGATCCGACTACTATATCATATAGCTACCATAGGAATGATCGGTCGAACGTTAAGTTTTTGTATGAAGAAGCATTTTGTTTATCAAGAAATCTTGACTAAACTCGGCATTTATTAGTTTTACTATGCTCCTCATAAATATGCGAAATCCTATTAAGATCCGACCACTGTATCATATAGCTGCCATGGGAACGATCGGTCGAAAATGACTCGGAAACTCTGAATTTATTAGTTTTACTGTGCTCCTCATATATATGCAAAATCCTAATACGATCGGACTACTATATCATATAGCTGCCATAGGAATGATCGGTCGAAAATTAAGTTTTTGTATGAAAAAACATTTGTTTATCAAGATATCATGACCAAACTCGGAATTTTTTAGTTTTACTTATCTCCTCATATATATGCAAGCTCCTATTAAGATCGGATCACTATATCATTTCGCTGCCATAGGAACGATCGGTCTAAAATTAAGATTTGTATGAAAAACATATTGTTTATAAAGATATCTTGACCAAACGCGGCAATTATTAGTTTTTCTATGCTCCTCATGTATGTGTAAAATCCTATTAAGATCGGACCACTATCTCATATACCTGCCATAGGAACGACCGTCGAAAATGAAGATTTTGTATGAAAAAACATTTTGTTTATTAAGATATCATGACCAAACTCGGATTGTTTTAGTTTGTCTATGCTTCTTATATATATGCAAACTCCTATTAAGATCAGACCACTATATCATATCGCTGCCATAGGAACGATCGGTCGAAAATTATGATTTGTATGAAAAACATTTTGTTTATAAAGATATCTTGACCAAACGCGGCATTTATTAGTTTTTCTATGCTCCTCATATATATGCACAATCCTATTACGATCGGACTACTATATCATATAGCTGCCATAGGAATGATGGGTCGAAAATTAAGTTTTTATATAAAAAAACATTTTGTTTATTAATATACCTTGACCAAACTCGGCATATATAAGTTTTACTATGCTTCTCATAAATATGTTAAATCCTATCAAGATCGGACCACTATTTCATATACCTGCCATAGGAACCACCGTCGAAAATGAAGTTTTTGTATGAAAAAACAATTTGTTTATCAAGATATCATGACCACACTCGGCATTTATTGGTTTTACTATGCTCCTCATATATATGTTAAATTCTATTAAGACCGGACCACTACCTCATTACTATGCTCCTCATATATATGCAAGCTCCTATTAAGATCGGACCACTATATCATATCGCTGCCATAGGAACTATCGGTCGAAAATTAAAATTTGTATGAAAAAACATGCTGTTTATTAAGATATCTTGACCAAACGCGGCATATATTAGATTTACTATGCTCCTCATAAAAATGCGAACTCTTATTAAAATCGGACCACTGTATCATATAACTGCCATGGGAACGATCGGTCGAAAATTACTCGCAACCTTTAAATTTATTAGTTTTACTATGCTCCCCATGTGTATGTAAGATCCTATTAAGATCGGACCACTATCTCATATACCTGCAATAGGAACGACCGTCGAAAATGAAGATTTTGTATGAAAAAACATTTTGTTTATTAAGATATCATGACCAAACTCGGAATGTTTTAGTTTGTCTATGCTTCTTATATATATGCAAACTCCTATTAAGATCCGACCACTATATCATATCGCTGCCATAGGAACGATCGGTCGAAAATTAAGATTTGTATGAAAAAACATGCTGTTTATTAAGATATCTTGACAAAACGGGGCATATATTAGATTTACTATGCTCCTCATAAATATGCCAACTCTTATTAAAATCGGACCACTGTATCATATAACTGCCATGGGAACGATCGGTCGAAAATTACTCGCAACCTCTGAATTTATTAGTTTTACTATGCTCCCCATGTATATGTAAAATCCTTTTAAGATCGGACCACTATATCATATCGCTGCCATAGGAACTATCGGTCGAAAATTAAGATTTGTTTCGAAAAAACATGTTGTTTATTAAGATATCATGACCAAACTCGGAATGTTTTAGTTTGTCTATGCTTCTTATATATATGCAAACTCCTATTTAGATCAGACCACTATATCATATCGCTGCCATAGGAACGATCGGTCGAAAATTATGATTTGTATGAAAAACATTTTGTTTATAAAGATATCTTGACCAAACGCGGCATTTATTAGTTTTTCTATGCTCCTCATATATATGCACAATCCTATTACGATTGGACAACTATCTCATATACCTGCCATAGGAACGACCGTCGAAAATGAAGATTTTGTATGAAAAAACATTTTGTTTATTAAGATATCATGACCAAACTCGGAATGTTTTAGTTTGTCTATGCTTCTTATATATATGCAAACTCCTATTTAGATCAGACCACTATATCATATCGCTGCCATAGGAACGATCGGTCGAAAATTAAGATTTGTATGAAAAAACATGCTGTTTATTAAGATATCTTGATCAAACGCGGCATATATTAGATTTACTATGCTCCTCATAAATATGCGAACTCTTATTAAAATCGGACCACTGTATCATATAACTGCCATGGGAACGATCGGTCGAAAATTACTCGCAACCTCTGAATTTATTAGTTTTACTATGCTCCCCATGTATATGTAAAATCCTTTTAAGATCGGACCACTATATCATATCGCTGCCATAGGAACTATCGGTCGAAAATTAAGATTTGTTTCGAAAAAACATGTTGTTTATTAAGATATCATGACCAAACTCGGAATGTTTTAGTTTGTCTATGCTTCTTATATATATGCAAACTCCTATTTAGATCAGACCACTATATCATATCGCTGCCATAGGAACGATCGGTCGAAAATTAAGATTTGTATGAAAAAACATTTTGTTTATTAAGATACCTTAACTAAACTCGGCATATATAAGTTTTACTAAGCTCCTCATAAATATGTTAAATCCTATCAAGATCGGACCACTATTTCATATACCTCCCATAGGAACCACCGTCGAAAATGAAGTTTTTGTATGAAAAAACAATTTGTTTATCAAGATATCATGACCACACTCGGCATTTATTGGTTTTACTATGCTCCTCATATATATGTAAAATTCTATTAAGACCGGACCACTACCTCCTTACTATGCTCCTCATATATATGCAAGCTCCTATAAGGATCGGACCACTATATCATATCGCTGCCATAGGAACTATCGGTCGAAAATGAAGATTTTGTATGAAAAAACATTTTGTTTATTAAGATACCTTAACTAAACTCGGCATATATAAGTTTTACTAAGCTCCTCATAAATATGTTAAATCCTATCAAGATCGGACCACTATCTCATATACCTGCCATGAACACGATCGGTCGAAAATTATGATTTTTATGAAAAAACATTTTGTTTATTAAGATATCCTGACCAAACTCGGTGTTTATTAGTTTTTCTGTGCTCCTAATTTATATGTAAAATCCTATTAAGATCGATCTACTATATCATATAGTTGCGATGGGAACGATCGGTCGAAAATTAAGTTTTTCTATGAAAAAGCATATTGTTTATAAAGATATCTTTACCAAACTCAGCATTTATTAGTTTTACTATGCTCCTAAGATATATGCAAAATCCTATTAAGATCGGACTTCTATATCATATAGCTGTCATAGGAACGATCGGACGAAAATTAAGTTTTTGAATGCAAAAGTATTTTGTTTATCAAGATATCTTGACCAAACTCGGCATTTATTAGTTTAACTATGCTCGTAATATATGCAAGATCCTATTAAGATCGGACTGCTATATCATATAGCTGCCATTGGAACGATCGGTCGAAAATTAAGTCTTGGTATGAAAAAACATTTTGTTTATTAGGAAATCTTGACCAAACTCGGCATTTATCAGTTTTACTATTCTCCTCATATATATGTAAAATTCTATTACGATCGGACTACTATATCATATAGCTGCCATAGGAATGATCGGTCGAAAATTAAGTTTTTGTATAAAAAACATTTTGTTTATTACGATACCTTGACCAAACTCGGCATATATAAGTTTTACTATGCTCCTCATAAATATGTAAGATCCTATTAAAATTGGACCACTGTATCATATAGCTGCCATGGGAACGATCGCTCGAAAATTACTCGGAAACTCTGAATTTATTAGTTTTACTATGCTCCTCATGTATGTGTAAAATCCTATTAAGATCGGACCACTATCTTATATACCTGCCATAGGACCGACCCTCGAAAATGAAGTTTTTGTATGAAAAAACATTTTGTTTATCAAACTCGGTGTTTATTAGTTTTTCTGTGCTCCTAATTTATATGTAAAATCCTATTAAGATCGATCTACTATATCATATAGTTGCCATGGGAACGATCGGTCGAAAATTAAGTTTTTCTATGAAAAAGCATTTTGTTTATAAAGATATCTTTACCAACTCAGCATTTATTAGTTTTACTATGCTCCTAAAATATATACAAAATCCTATTTAGATCGGACTGCTATATCATATAGCTGTCATAGGAACGATCGGACGAAAATTAAGTTTTTGAATGCAAAAGTATTTTGTTTATCAAGATATCTTGACCAAACTCGGCATTTATTAGTTTAACTATGCTCGTAATATATATGCAAGATCCTATTAAGATCGGACTGCTATATCATATAGCTGCCATTGGGACGATCGGTCGAAAATTAAGTCTTGGTATGAAAAAAATATTTTGTTTATTAGGAAATCTTGACCAAACTCGGCATTTATCAGTTTTACTATTCTCCTTATATGTATGTAAAATTCTATTAAGACCGGACCATTATCTCACTAAGCTGCCATAGGAACGATCGGTCGAAAATTAAGTTTTTGTATGAAAAAAACAATTTTTTTATTAAGATATCTTGACCAAACTCGGAATTTATTAGTTTTACTATGCTCCTTATATGTATACAAAATCCTATTAAGATCCGACTACTATATCATATAGCTACCATAGGAATGATCGGTCGAAAGTTAAGTTTTTGTATGAAGAAGCATTTTGTTTATCAAGAAATCTTGACTAAACTCGGCATTTATTAGTTTTACTATGCTCCTCATAAATATGCGAAATCCTATTAAGATCCGACCACTGTATCATATAGCTGCCATGGGAACGATCGGTCGAAAAATTACTCGGAAACTCTGAATTTATTAGTTTTAGTGTGCTCGTCATATATATGCAAAATCCTAATACGATCGGACTACTATATCATATAGCTGCCATAGGAATGATCGGTCAAAAATTAAGTTTTTATATGAAAAAACATTTGTTTATCAAGATATCATGACCAAACTCGGAATTTTTTAGTTTTACTTATCTCCTCATATATATGCAAGCTCCTATTAAGATCGGATCACTATATCATTTCGCTGCCATAGGAACGATCGGTCTAAAATTAAGATTTGTATGAAAAACATATTGTTTATAAAGATATCTTGACCAAACGCGGCATTTATTAGTTTTTCTATGCTCCTCATATATATGCACAATCCTATTACGATCGGACTACTATATCATATAACTGCCATAGGAACGATCGGTCGAAAATTAAGTTTTTATATGAAAAAACATTTTGTTTATTAAGATACCTTGACTAAACTGGGCATATACATATAAGTTTTAGTATGCTCCTCATAAATATGTTAAGTCCTATCAAGATCGGACCACTGTATCATATAGCTGTCATGGGAACGATCGCTCGAAAATTACTCGGAAACTCTGAATTTATTAGTTTTACTATGCTCCTCATGTATATGTAAAATCCTATTAAGATCGGACCACTATCTCATATACCTGCCATAGGAATGACCATCGAAAATGAAGATTTTGTATGAAAAAACATTTTGTTTATCAAGATATCATGACCAAACTCGGAATTTTTTGGATTTACTATGCTCCTCATATATATGCAAGCTCCTATTAAGATCGGACCACTATATCATATCGCTGCCATAGGAACTATCGGTCAAAAATTAAGATTTGTATGAAAAACCATTCTGTTTATTAAGATATCTTGACAAAACGCGGCATATATTAGATTTACTATGCTCCTCATAAATATGCGAACTCTTATTAAAATCGGACCACTGTATCATATAACTGCCATGGGAACGATCGGTCGAAAATTACTCGCAACCTCTGAATTTATTAGTTTTACTATGCTCCCCATGTGTATGTAAAATCCTATTAAGATCGGACCACTATCTCATATACCTGCCATAGGAACGACCGTCGAAAATGAAGATGTTGTATGAAAAAAACATTTTGTTTATTAGGATATCATGACCAAACTCGGAATGTTTTAGTTTGTCTATGCTTCTTATATATATGCAAACTCCTATTAAGATCCGACCACTATATCATATCGCTGCCATAGGAACGATCGGTCGAAAATTAAGATTTGTATGAAAAAACATGCTGTTTATTAAGATATCTTGACCAAACACGGCATATATTAGATTTACTATGCTCCTCATAAATATGCGAACTCTTATTAAAATCGGACCACTGTATCATATAACTGCCATGGGAACGATCGGTCGAAAATTACTCGCAACCTCTAAATTTATTAGTTTTACTATGCTCCCCATGTATATGTAAAATCCTATTAAGATCGGACCACTATCTCATATACCTGCCATAGGAGCGACCGTCGTAAATGAAGATTTTGTATGAAAAAACATTTTGTTTATTAAGATACCTTAACCAAACTCGGCATATATAAGTTTTACTAAGCTACTCATAAATATGTTAAATCCTATCAAGATCGGACCACTATCTCATATACCTGCCATGAACACGATTGGTCGGAAATTATGATTTGTATGAAAAACATTTTGTTTATAAAGATATCTTGACCAAACGCGGCATTTATTAGTTTTTCTATGCTCCTCATATATATGCACAATCCTATTACGATTGGACTACTATATCATATAGCTGCCATAGGAATGATCGGTCGAAAATTAAGTTTTTATATGAAAAAACATTTTGTTTATTAAGATACCTTGACCAAACTCGGCGTATATGTTTTACTATGCTCCTCATAAATATGTTAAATCCTATCAAGATCCGACCACTATTTCATATACCTGCCATAGGAACCACCGTCGAAAATGAAGTTTTTGTATAAAAAAACAATTTGTTTATCAAGATATCATGACCACACTCGGCATTTATTGGTTTTACTATGCTCCTCATATATATGTAAAATTCTATTAAGACCGGACCACTACCTCATTACTATGCTCCTCATATATATGCAAGCTCCTATTAAGATCGGACCACTATATCATATCGCTGCCATAGGAACTATCGGTCGAAAATTAAGATTTGTTTCGAAAAAACATTTTGTTTATTAAGATATCATGACCAAACTCGGAATGTTTTAGTTTGTCTATGCTTCTTATATATATGCAAACTCCTATTAAGATCAGACCACTATATCATATCGCTGCCATAGGAACGATCGGTCGAAAATTAAGATTTGTATGAAAAAACATGCTGTTTATTAAGATATCTTGACCAAACGCGGCATATATTAGATTTACTATGCTCCTCATAAATATGCGAACTCTTATTAAAATCGGACCACTGTATCATATAACTGCCATGGGAACGATCGGTCGAAAATTACTCGCAACCTCTAAATTTATTAGTTTTACTATGCTCCCCATGTATATGTAAAATCCTATTAAGATCGGACCACTATCTCATATACCTGCCATAGGAACGACCGTCGTAAATGAAGATTTTGTATGAAAAAACATTTTGTTTATTTTGATACCTTAACCAAACTCGGCATATATAAGTTTTACTAAGCTACTCATAAATATGTTAAATCCTATCAAGATCGGACCACTATCTCATATACCTGCCATGAACACGATCGGTCGAAAATTATGATTTGTATGAAAAACATTTTGTTTATAAAGATATCTTGACCAAACGCGGCATTTATTAGTTTTTCTATGCTCCTCATATATATGCACAATCCTATTACGATTGGACTACTATATCATACAGCTGCCATTGGAATGATCGGTCGAAAATTAAGTTTTTATATGAAAAAACATTTTGTTTATTAAGATACCTTGACCAAACTCGGCATATATAAGTTTTACTATGCTCCTCATAAATATGTTAAATCCCATCAAGATCCGACCACTATATCATATAGCTGCCATAGGAACGATCGGTCGAAAATTAAGAATAGTATGAAAAAACATGATGTTTATTAAGATATCTTTACCAAACGCGGCATATTTTAGTTTTACTATGCTCCTCATATATATGCAAAGTCGTATTAAGATCGGACCACTGTATCATATAGCTGCCATGGGAACGATCGGTCGAAAAATAAGTTTTTGTATGAAAAACATTTTGTTAATTAAGATACCTTGACCAAACTCGGCATATATAAGTTTTACTATGCTCCTCATAAATATGCGAACTCTTATTAAAATCGAGCGATATGTAAAATCCTATTAAGATCGGACCACTATCTCATATACCTGCCATAGGAACGACCGTCGAAAATGAAGATTTTGTATGAAAAAACATTTTGTTTATTAAGATACCTTAACCAAACTCGGCATATATAAGTTTTACTAAGCTCCTCATAAATATGTTAAATCCTATCAAGATCGGACCACTATCTCATGTACCTGCCATGAACACGATCGCTCGAAAATTATGATTTGTATGAAAAACATTTTGTTTATAAAGATATCTTGACCAATCGCGGCATTTATTAGTTTTTCTATGCTCCTAGTATATATGCTTAATCCTATAAAGATCGGACTACTATATCATATAGCTGCCATAGGAATGATCGGTCAAAAATTAAGTTTTTGTATGAAAAAACATTTTGTTTATCAGGATATCATGACCGAACTCGGAATTTTTTAGTTTTACTATGCTCCTCATATATATGCAAGCTCCTATTAAGATCGGATCACTATATCATTTCGCTGACATAGGAACGATCGGTCTAAAATTAAGATTTGTATGAAAAACATTTTGTTTATAAAGATATCTTGACCAAACGCGGCATTTATTAGTTTTTCTATGCTCCTCATATATATGCACAATCCTATTAAGATCGGACCACTATCTCATATACCTGCCATAGGAACGACCGTCGAAAATGAAGATTTTGTATGAAAAAAAATTTTGTTTATTAAGATACCTTGACCAAACTCGGCATATATAAGTTTTACTATGCTCCTCATAAATATGTTAAATCCTATTAATATGTTAAATCCTATGAATTAGCTTTACTATGCTCCTCATGTATATGTAAAATCCTATTAAGATCGGACCACTATCTCATATACCTGCCATAGGAACGACCGTCGAAAATGAAGATTTTGTATGAAAAAAAATTTTGTTTATTAAGATACCTTGACCAAACTCGGCATATATAAGTTTTACTATGCTCCTGATAAATATGTTAAATCCTATTAAGATCAGACGACTATTTCATATACCTGCCATAGGAACCACCGTCGAAAATTAAGATTTGTTTCGAAAAAACATTTTGTTTATTAAGATATCATGACCAAACTCGGAATGTTTTAGTTTGTCTATGCTTCTTATATATATGCAAACTCCTATTAAGATCAGACCACTATATCATATCGCTGCCATAGGAACGATCGGTCGAAAATTAAGATTTGTATGAAAAAACATGCTGATTATTAAGATAACTTGACCAAACCCGGCATATATTAGATTTGCTATGCTCCTCATAAATATGCGAACTCTTATTAAAATCGGACCACTGTATCATATAACTGCCATGGGAACGATCGGTCGAAAATTACTCGCAACCTCTGAATTTATTGGTTTTAAAATCCTATTAAGATCGGACTATCTCATATACCTGCCATAGGAACGACCGTCGAAAATGAATATTTTGTATAAAAAAACATTTTGTTTATTAAGATACCTTAACCAAACTCGGCATATATAAGTTTTACTAAGCTCCTCATAAATATGTTAAATCCTATCAAGATCGGACCACTATCTCATATACCTGCCATGAACACGATCGGTCGAAAATTATGATTTGTATGAAAAACATTTTGTAAATAAAAATATCTTGACCAAACGCGGCATTTATTAGTTTTTCTATGCTCCTAATATATATGCTAAATCCTATAAAGATCGGACTACTATATCATATAGCTGCCATAGGAATGATCGGTCGAAAATTAAGTTTTTGTATGAAAAAACATTTTGTATATCAAGTTATCATGACCGAACTCGGAATTTTTTAGTTTTACTATGCTCCTCATATATATGCAAGCTCCTATTAAGATCGGATCACTATATCATTTCGATGCCATAGAAACGATCGGTCTAAAATTAAGATTTGTATGAAAAACATTTTGTTTATAAAGATTTCTTGACCAAACGCGGCATTTATTAGTTTTTCTATGCTCCTCATATGTATGCACAATCCTATTACGATCGGACTACTAAATCATATAGCTGCCACAGAAATGATCGGTCGAAAACTAAGTTTTTGTATGAAAAAACATTTTGTTTATTAAGATACCTTGACCAAACTCGGCATATATAAGTTTTACTATGCTCCTCATAAATATGTTAAATCCTATCAAGATCGGATTACTGTATCATATAGCTGCCATGGGAACGATCGCTCGAAAACTACTCGGAAACTCTGAATTAATTAGTTTTACTATGCTCCTCATGTATATGTAAAATCCTATTAAGATCGGACCACTATTTCATATACCTGCCATAGGAACCATCGTCGAAAATGAAGTTTTTGTATGAAAAAACAATTTCTTTATCAAGATATCATGACCACACTCGGCATTTATTGGTTTTACTATGCTCCTCATATATATGTAAAATTCTACTAAGACCGGACCACTACCTCATTACTATGCTCCTCATATATATGCAAGCTCCTATTAAGATCGGACCACTATATCATATCGCTGCCATAGGAACTATCGGTCGAAAATTAAGATTTGTTTCGAAAAAACATTTTGTTTATTAAGATATCATGACCAAACTCGGAATGTTTTAGTTTGTCTATGCCTCTTATATGTATGCAAACTCCTATTAAGATCAGATCACTATATCATATCGCTGCCATAGGAACGATCGGTCGAAATTTAAGATTTGTATGAAAAAACATGCTGTTTATTAAGATATCTTGACCAAACGCGGCATATATTAGATTTACTATGCTCCTCATAAATATGCGAACTCTTATTAAAATCGGACCACTGTATCATATAACTGCCATGGGAACGATCGGTCGAAAATTACTCGCAACCTCTGAATTTATTAGTTTTACTATGCTCCCCATGTATATGTAAAATCCTATTAAGATCGGACCACTATCTCATATACCTGCCATAGGAACGACCGTCGAAAATGAAGATTTTGTATGAAAAAACATTTTGTTTATTAAGATACCTTAACCAAACTCGGCATATATAAGTTTTACTAAGCTCCTCATGTATATGTAAAATCCTATTAAGATCGGACCACTATCTCATATACCTGCCATAGGAACTATCGGTCGAAACTTAAGATTTGTTTCGAGAAAACATTTTGTTTATTAGGATATCATGACCAAACTCGGAAGTTTTTGGATTTACTATGCTCCTCATATATATGCAAGCTCCTATTAAGATCGGACCACTATATCATATCGCTGCCATAGGAATTATCGGTAGAAAATTAAGATTTGTTTTGAGAAAACATTTTGTTTATTAAGATATCATGACCAAACTCGGAATTTTTTACTTTGTCTATGCTTCTTATATATATGCACACTCCTATTAAGATCAGACCACTATATCATATCGCTGCCATAGGAACGATCGGTCGAAAATTACGAATTGTATGAAAAAACATGCTGTTTATTAAGATATCTTGACCAAACGCGGCATATATTAGTTTTACTATGCTCCTCATATATATGCAAAATCGTATTAAGATCGGACCACTGTATCATATAGCTGCCATGTATGAAAAAACATTTTGTTAATTAAGATACCTTGACCAGACTCGGCATATATAAGTTTTACTATGCTCCTCATAAATATGCGAACTCTTATTAAAATCGGACCACTGTATCATATAACTGCCTTGGGAACGATCGGTCGAAAATTACTCGCAACCTCTGAATTTATTAGTTTTACTATGCTCCTCATGTATATGTAAAATCCTATTAAGATCGGACCACTTTCTCATATACCTGCCATAGGAACGACCGTCGAAAATGAAGATTTTGTATGAAAAAACATTTTGTTTATTAAGATACCTTAACCAAACTCGGCATATATAAGTTTTACTAAGCTCCTCATAAATATGTTAAATCCTATCAAGATCGGACCACTATCTCATGTACCTGCCATGAACACGATCGCTCGAAAATTATGATTTGTATGAAACACATTTTGTTTATAAAGATATCTTGACCAATCGCGGCATTTATTAGTTTTTCTATGCTCCTAATATATATGCTAAATCCTATAAAGATCGGACTACTATATCATATAGCTGCCATAGGAATGATCGGTCAAAAATTAAGTTTTTGTATGAAAAAACATTTCGTTTATCAAGATATCATGACCGAACTCGGAATTTTTTAGTTTTACTATGCTCCTCATATATATGCAAGCTCCTATTAAGATCGGATCACTATATCATTTCGCTGCCATAGGAACGATCGGTCTAAAATTAAGATTTGTATGAAGAACATTTTGTTTATAAAGATACCTTGACCAAACGCGGCATTTATTAGTTTTTCTATGCTCCTCATATATATGCACAATCCTATTACGATCGGACTACTATATCATATAGCTGCCACAGGAATGATCGGTCGAAAATTTAGTTTTTATATGAAAAAACATTTTGTTTATTAAGATACCTTGACCAAACTCGGCATATATAAGTTTTACTATGCTCCTCATAAATATGTTAAGTCCTATCAAGATCGGACCACTGTATCATGTAGCTGCCATGGGAACGATCGCTCGAAAATTATGATTTGTATGAAACACATTTTGTTTATAAAGATATCTTGACCAATCGCGGCATTTATTAGTTTTTCTATGCTCCTAATATATATGCTAAATCCTATAAAGATAGGACTACTATATCATATAGCTTCCATAGGAATGATCGGTCAAAAATTAAGTTTTTGTATGAAAAAACATTTTGTTTATCAAGATATCATGACCGAACTCGGAATTTTGTAGTTTTACTATGCTCCTCATATATATGCAAGCTCCTATTAAGATCGGATCACTATATCATTTCGCTGCCATAGGAACGATCGGTCTAAAATTAAGATTTGTATGAAAAACATTTTGTTCATAAAGATATCTTGACCAAACGCGGCATATATTAGTTTTACTATGCTCCTCATATATATGCAAAATCGTATTAAGATCGGACCACTGTATCATATAGCTGCCATGTATGAAAAAACATTTTGTTAATTAAGATACCTTGACCAAACTCGGCATATATAAGTTTTACTATGCTCCTCATAAATATGCGAACTCTTATTAAAATCGGACCACTGTATCATATAACTGCCATGGGAACGATCGGTCGAAAATTACTCGCAACCTCTGAATTTATTAGTTTTACTATGCTCCTCATGTATATGTAAAATCCTATTAAGATCGGACCACTATCTCATATACCTGCCATAGGAACGACCGTCGAAAATGAAGATTTTGTATGAAAAATCATTTTCGTTATTAGGATACCTTAACCAAACTCGGCATATATAAGTTTTACTAAGCTCCTCATAAATATGTTAAATCCTATCAAGATCGGACCACTATCTCATATACCTGCCATGAACACGATCGGTCGAAAATTATGATTTGTATGAAAAACATTTTGTATATAAAGATATCTTGACCAAACGCGGCATTTATTAGTTTTTCTATGCTCCTCATATATATGCACAATCCTATTACGATCGGACTACTATATCATATAGCTGCCACAGGAATGATCGGTCGAAAATTTAGTTTTTATATGAAAAAACATTTTGTTTATTAAGATACCTTGACCAAACTCCGCATATATAAGTTTTACTATGCTCCTCATAAATATGCGAACTCTTATTAAAATCGGACCACTGTATCATATAACTGCCATGGGAACGATCGGTCGAAAATTACTCGCAACCTCTGAATTTATTAGTTTTACTATGCTCCTCATGTATATGTAAAATCCTATTAAGATCGGACCACTATCTCATATACCTGCCATAGGAACGACCGTCGAAAATGAAGATTTTGTATGAAAAATCATTTTGGTTATTAAGATACCTTAACCAAACTCGGCATATATAAGTTTTACTAAGCTCCTCATAAATATGTTAAATCCTATCAAGATCGGACCACTATCTCATATACCTGCCATGAACACGATCGGTCGAAAATTATGATTTGTATGAAAAACATTTTGTATATAAAGATATCTTGACCAAACGCGGCATTTATTAGTTTTTCTATGCTCCTCATATATATGCACAATCCTATTACGATCGGACTACTATATCATATAGCTGCCATAGGAATGATCGGTCAAAAATTAAGTTTTTATATGAAAAAAACATTTTGTTTATTAAGATACCTTGACCAAACTCGGCATATATAAGTTTTACTATGCTCCTCTTAAATATGTTAAGTCCTATCAAGATCGGACCACTGTATCATATAGTTGCCATGGGAACGATCGCTCGAAAATTCCTCGGAAACTTTGAATTTATTAGTTTTACTATGCTCCTTATGTATATGTAAAATCCTATTAAGATCGGACCACTATCTCATATACCTGCCATAGGAACGACCGTCGAAAATGAAGATTTTGTATGAAAAAACATTTTGTTTATCAAGATATCATGACCAAACTCGGAATTTTTTGGATTTACTATGATCCTCATATATATGCAAGCTCCTATTAAGATCGGCCCACTATATCATATCGCTGCCATAGGAACTATCGGTCGAAAATTAAGATTTGTTTCGAGAAAACATTTTGTTATTAAGATATCTTGACCAAACGCGGCATTTATTAGTTTTTCTATGCTCCTCATACATATGTACAATCCTATTACGATCGGACTACTATATCATATAGCTGCCATAGGAATGATGGGTCGAAAATTAAGTGTTTATATGAAAAAACATTTTGTTTATTAAGATACCTTGACCAAACTCCGCATATATAAGTTTTACTATGCTCCTCATAAATATGCGAACTCTTATATAACTGCCATGGGAACGATGGGTCGAAAATTACTCGCAACCTCTGAATTTATTAGTTTTACTATGCTCCTCATGTATATGTAAAATCCTATTGAGATCGGACCACTATCTCATATACCTGCCATAGGAACGACCGTCGAAAATGAAGATTTTGTATGAAAAAACATTTAGTTTATTAAGATACCTTAACCAAACTCGGCATATATAAGTTTTACTAAACTCCTCATAAATATGTTAAATCCTATCAAGATCGGACCACTATCTCATATACCTGCCATGAACACGATCGCTCGAAAATTATGATTTGTATGAAAAACATTTTGTTTATAAAGATATCTTGACCAATCGCGGCATTTATTAGTTTTTCTATGCTCCTAATATATATGCTAAATCCTATAAAGATCGGACTACTATATCATATAGCTGCCATAGGAATGATCGGTCGAAAATTAAGTTCTTGTATGAAAAAACATTTTGTATATCAAGTTATCATGACCGAACTCGGAATTTTTTAGTTTTACTATGCTCCTCATATATATGCAAGCTCCTATTAAGATCGGATCACTATATCATTTCGCTGCCATAGGAACGATCCTTCTAAAATTAAGATTTGTATGAAAAACATTTTGTTTATAAAGATATCTTGACCAAACGCGGCATATATTAGATTTACTATGCTCCTCATAAATATGCGAACTCTTATTAAAATCGGACCACTGTATCATATAACTGCCATGGGAACGATCGGTCGAAAATTACTCGCAACCTCTGAATTTATTAGTTTTACTATGCTCCCCATGTATATGTAAAATCCTATTAAGATCGGACCACTATCTCATATACCTGCCATAGGAACGACCGTCGAAAATAAAGATTTTGTATGAAAAATCATTTTGTTTATAAAGATATCTTGACCAATCGCGGCATTTATTAGTTTTTCTATGCTCCTAATATATATGCTAAATCCTATAAAGATCGGACTACTATATCATATAGCTGCCATAGGAATGATCGGTCGAAAATTAAGTTCTTGTATGAAAAAACATTTTGTATATCAAGTTATCATGACCGAACTCGGAATTTTTTAGTTTTACTATGCTCCTCATATATATGCAAGCTCCTATTAAGATCGGATCACTATATCATTTCGCTGCCATAGGAACGATCCTTCTAAAATTAAGATTTGTATGAAAAACATTTTGTTTATAAAGATATCTTGACCAAACGCGGCATATATTAGATTTACTATGCTCCTCATAAATATGCGAACTCTTATTAAAATCGGACCACTGTATCATATAACTGCCATGGGAACGATCGGTCGAAAATTACTCGCAACCTCTGAATTTATTAGTTTTACTATGCTCCCCATGTATATGTAAAATCCTATTAAGATCGGACCACTATCTCATATACCTGCCATAGGAACGACCGTCGAAAATAAAGATTTTGTATGAAAAATCATTTTGTTTATCAAGATACCTTAACCAAACTCGGCATATATAAGTTTTACTAAGCTCCTCATAAATATGTTAAATCCTATCAAGATCGGACCACTATCTCATGTACCTGCCATGAACACGATCGCTCGAAAATTATGATTTGTAAGAAACACACTTTGTTTATAAAGATATCTTGACCAATCGCGGCATTTATTAGTTTTTCTATGCTCCTAATATATATGCTAAATCCTATAAAGATCGGACTACTATATCATATAGCTGCCATAGGAATGATCGGCCAAAAATTAAGTTTTTGTATGAAAAAACATTTTGTTTATCAAGATATCATGACCGAACTCGGAATTTTTTAGTTTTACTATGCTCCTCATATATATGCAAGCTCCTATTAAGATCGGATCACTATATCATTTCGCTGCCATAGGAACGATCCTTCTAAAATTAAGATTTGTATGAAAAACATTTTGTTTATAAAGATATCTTGACCAAACGCGGCATATATTAGATTTACTATGCTCCTCATAAATATGCGAACTCTTATTAAAATCGGACCACTGTATCATATAACTGCCATGGGAACGATCGGTCGAAAATTACTCGCAACCTCTGAATTTATTAGTTTTACTATGCTCCCCATGTATATGTAAAATCCTATTAAGATCGGACCACTATCTCATATACCTGCCATAGGAACGATCGGTCGAAAATTAAGATTTGTATGAAAAAACATGCTGTTTATTAAGATATCTTGACCAAACGCGGCATATATTAGATTTACTATGCTCCTCATAAATATGCGAACTCTTATTAAAATCGGACCACTGTATCATATAACTGCCATGGGAACGATCGGTCGAAAATTACTCGCAACCTCTGAATTTATTAGTTTTACTATGCTCCCCATGTATATGTAAAATCCTATTAAGATCGGACCACTATCTCATATACCTGCCATAGGAACGACCGTCGAAAATAAAGATTTTGTATGAAAAATCATTTTGTTTATAAAGATATCTTGACCAATCGCGGCATTTATTAGTTTTTCTATGCTCCTAATATATATGCTAAATCCTATAAAGATCGGACTACTATATCATATAGCTGCCATAGGAATGATCGGTCGAAAATTAAGTTCTTGTATGAAAAAACATCTTGTATATCAAGTTATCATGACCGAACTCGGAATTTTTTAGTTTTACTATGCTCCTCATATATATGCAAGCTCCTATTAAGATCGGATCACTATATCATTTCGCTGCCATAGGAACGATCGGTCTAAAATTAAGATTTGTATGAAAAACATTTTGTTTATAAAGATATCTTGACCAAACGCGGCATATATTAGTTTTACTATGCTCCTCATATATATGCAAAATCGTATTAAGATCGGACCACTGTATCATATAGCTGCCATGTATGAAAAAACATTTTGTTAATTAAGATACCTTGACCAAACTCGGCATATATAAGTTTTACTATGCTCCTCATATATATGCGAACTCTTATTAAAATCGGACCACTGTATCATATAACTGCCATGGGAACAATCGGTCGAAAATTACTCGGAACCTCTGAATTTATTAGTTTTACTATGCTCCTCATGTATATGTAAAATCCTATTAAGATCGGACCACTATCTCATATACCTGCCATAGGAACGACCGTCGAAAATAAATATTTTGTATGAAAAATCATTTTGTTTATCAAGATACCTTAACCAAACTCGGCATATATAAGTTTTACTAAGCTCCTCATAAATATGTTAAATCCTATCAAGATCGGACCACTATCTCATGTACCTGCCATGAACACGATCGCTCGAAAATTATGATTTGTAAGAAACACACTTTGTTTATAAAGATATCTTGACCAATCGCGGCATTTATTAGTTTTTCTATGCTCCTAATATATATGCTAAATCCTATAAAGATCGGACTACTATATCATATAGCTGCCATAGGAATGATCGGTCAAAAATTAAGTTTTTGTATGAAAAAACATTTTGTTTATCAAGATATCATGACCGAACTCGGAATTTTTTAGTTTTACTATGCTCCTCATATATATGCAAGCTCCTATTAAGATCGGATCACTATATCATTTCGCTGCCATAGGAACGATCGGTCGAAAATTAAGATTTGTATGAAAAAACATGCTGTTTATTAAGATATCTTGACCAAACGCGGCATATATTAGATTTACTATGCTCCTCATAAATATGCGAACTCTTATTAAAATCGGAACACTGTATCATATAACTGCCATGGGAACGATCGGTCGAAAATTACTCGCAGCCTCTGAATTTATTAGTTTTACTATGCTCCACATGTATATGTAAAATCCTATTAAGATCGGACCACTATCTCATATACCTGCCATAGGAACGATCGGTCGAAAATTAAGATTTGTATGAAAAAACATGCTGTTTATTAAGATATCTTGACCAAACGCGGCATATATTAGATTTACTATGCTCCTCATAAATATGCGAACTCTTATTAAAATCGGAACACTGTATCATATAACTGCCATGGGAACGATCGGTCGAAAATTACTCGCAACCTCTGAATTTATTAGTTTTACTATGCTCCCCATGTATATGTAAAATCCTATTAAGATCGGACCACTATCTCATATACCTGCATTAGGAACGACCGTCGAAAATGAAGATTTTGTACGAAAAAACATTTTGTTTATCAAGATATCATGACCAGACTCGGAATTTTTTGGATTTACTATGCTCCTCATATATATACAAGCTCCTATTAAGATCGGACCACTTTATCATATCGCTGCCATAGGAACTATCGGTCGAAAATTAAGAATGAAAACATTTTGTTTATTAAGATATCTTGACCAAACGCGGCATTTATTAGTTTTTCTATGCTCCTCATATACATGTACAATCCTATTACGGACTACTATATCATATAGCTTCCATAGGAATGATCGGTCGAAAATTAAGTGTTTATATGAAAAAACATTTTGTTTATTAAGATACCTTGACCAAACTCGGCAAATATAAGTTTTACTATGCTCCTCATAAATATGCGAACTCTTATATAACTACCATGGGAACGATCGGTCGAAAATTACTCGCAACCTCTGAATTTATTAGTTTTACTATGCTCCTCATGTATATGTAAAATCCTGTTGAGATCGGACCACTATCTCATATACCTGCCATAGGAACGACCGTCGAAAATGAAGATTTTGTATGAAAAAACATTTAGTTTATTAAGATACCTTAACCAAACTCGGCATATATAAGTTTTACTAAGCTCCTCATAAATATGTTAAATCCTATCAAGATCGGACCACTATCTCATATACCTGCCATGAACACGATCGCTCGAAAATTATGATTTGTATGGAAACATTTTGTTTATAAAGATATCTTGACCAATCGCGGCATTTATTAGTTTTTCTATGCTCCTAATATATATGCTAAATCCTATAAAGATCGGACTACTATATCATATAGCTGCCATAGGAATGATCGGTCGAAAATTAAGCTTTTGTATGAAAAAACATTTTGTATATCACGTTATCATGACCGAACTCGGAATTTTTTAGTTTTACTATGCTCCTCATTTATATGCAAGCTCCTATTAAGATCGGATCAATATCATTTCGCTGCCATAGGAACGATCGGTCTAAAATTAAGATTTGTATGAAAAACATTTTGTTTATAAAGATATCTTGACCAAACGCGGCATTTATTAGTTTTTCTATGCTCCTCATATATATGCACAATCCTATTACGATCGGACTACTATATCATATAGCTGCCACAGGAATGATCGGTCGAAAACTACTCGGAAACTCTGAATTAATTAGTTTTACTATGCTCCTCATGTATATGTAAAATCCTATTAAGATCGGACCACTATCTCATATACCTGCCATAGGAACGACCGTCGAAAATGAAGATTTTGTATGAAAAAACAATTTGTTTATCAAGACATCATGACCACACTCGGCATTTATTGGTTTTACTATGCTCCTCATATATATGTAAAATTCTATTAAGACCGGACCACTACCTCATTACTATGCTCCTTATATATATGCAAGCTCCTATTAAGATCGGACCACTATATCATATCGCTGCCATAGGAACTATCGGTCGAAAATTAAGATTTGTTTCGAAAAAACATTTTGTTTATTAAGATATCATGACCAAACTCGGAATGTTTTAGTTTGTCTATGCTTCTTATATATATGCAAACTCCTATTAAGATCAGACCACTATATCATATCGCTGCCATAGGAACGACCGTCGAAAATGAAGATTTTGTATGAAAAAACATTTTGTTTATCAAGATATCATGACCAAACTCGGAATTTTTTGGATTTACTATGCTCCTCATATATATGCAAGCTCCTATTAAGATCGGACCACTATATCATATCGCTGCCATAGGAACTATCGGTCGAAACTTAAGATTTGTTTCGAGAAAACATTTTGTTTATTAAGATATCTTGACCAAACGCGGCATTTATTAGTTTTTCTATGCTCCTCATATATATGCACAATCCTATTACGATCGGACTACTATATCATATAGCTGCCATAGGAACGACCGTCGATAATGAAGATTTTGTATGAAAAAACATTTTGTTTATTAAGATACCTTCACCAAACTCGGCATATATAAGTTTTACTATGCTGCTCATAAATATGCGAACTCTTATATAACTGCCATGGGAACGATCGGTCGAAAATTACTCGCAACCTCTGAATTTATTAGTTTTACTATGCTCCTCATGTATATGTAAAATCCTATTGAGATCGGACCACTATCTCATATACCTGCCATAGGAACGACCGTCGAAAATGAAGATTTTGTATGAAAAAACATTTAGTTTATTAAGATACCTTAACCGAACTCGGCATATATAAGTTTTACTAAGCTCCTCATAAATATGTTAAATCCTATCAAGATCGGACCACTATCTCATATACCTGCCATGAACACGATCGGTCGAAAATTATGATTTGTATGAAAAACATTTTGTTGATAAAGATATCTTGACCAAACGCGGCATTTATTAGTTTTTCTATGCTCCTCATATATATGCACAATCCTATTACGATCGGACTACTATATCATATAGCTGCCATAGGAACGACCGTCGATAATGAAGATTTTGTATGAAAAAACATTTTGTTTATTAAGATACCTTGACCAAACTCGGCATATATAATTTTTACTATGCTCCTCATATATATGTAAAATTCTATTAAGACCGGACCACTACCTCATTACTATGCTCCTCAAATATATGCAAGCTCCTATTAAGATCGGACCACTATATCATATCGCTGCCATAGGAACTATCGGTCGAAAATTAAGATTTGTTTCGAAAAAACATTTTGTTTATTAAGATATCATGACCAAACTCGGAATGTTTTAGTTTGTCTATGCTTCTTATACATATGCAAACTCCTATTAAGATCAGACCACTATATCATATCGCTGCCATAGGAACGATCGGTCGAAAATTAAGATTTGTACGAAAAAACATTTTGTTTATTAAGATACCTTAACCAAACTCGGCATATATAAGTTTTACTAAGCTCCTCATAAATATGTTAAATCCTATCAAGATCGGACCACTATCTCATATACCTGCCATGAACACGATCGGTCGAAAATTATGATTTGTATGAAAAACATTTTGTTGATAAAGATATCTTGACCAAACGCGGCATTTATTAGTTTTTCTATGCTCCTCATATATATGCACAATCCTATTACGATCGGACTACTATATCATATAGCTGCCATAGGAATGATCGGTCAAAAATTAAGTTTTTATATGAAAAAACATTTTGTTTATTAAGATACCTTGACCAAACTCGGCATATATAAGTTTCACTATGCTCCTCATAAATATGTTAAGTCCTATCAAGATCGGACCACTGTATCATATAGCTGCTATGGGAACGATCGCTCAAAAATTACTCGGAAACTTTGAATTTATTAGTTTTACTATGCTCCTCACGTATATGTAAAATCCTATTAAGATCGGACCACTATCTCATATACCTGCCATAGGAACGACCGTCGAATATGAAGATTTTGTATGAAAAATCATTTTGTTTATCAAGATATCATGACCAAACTCGGAATTTTTTGGATTTACTATGCTCCTCATATATATGCAAGCTCCTATTGAGATCGGACCACTATATCATATCGCTGCCATAGGAACTATCGGTCGAAAATTAAGATTTGTTTCGAGAAAACATTTTGTTTATTAAGATATCATGACCAAACTCGGAATTTCTTAGTTTGTCTATGCTTCTTATGTATATGCAAACTCCTATTAAGATCAGACCACTATATCATATCGCTGCCATAGGAACGATCGGTCGAAAATTAAATTTGTATGAAAAAACATTTTGTTTATTAAGATACCTTGACCAAACACGGCATATATAAGTTTTACTATGCTCCTCATAAATATGTTAAATCCTATCAAGATCGGACCACTATTTCATATACCTGCCATAGGAACCACCGTCGAAAATGAAGTTTTTGTATGAAAAAAAAATTTGTTTATCAAGATATCATGACCACACTCGGCATTTATTGGTTTTACTATGCTCCTCATATATATGTAAAATTCTATTAAGACCGGACCACTACCTCATTACTATGCTCCTCATATATATGCAAGCTCCTATTAAGATCGGACCACTATATCATATCGCTGCCATAGGAACTATCGGTCGAAAATTAAGATTTGTTTCGAAAAAACATTTTGTTTATTAAGATATCATGACCAAACTCGGAATGTTTTAGTTTGTCTATGCTTCTTATATATATCCAAACTCCTATTAAGATCAGACCACTATATCATATCGCTGCCATAGGAACGATCGGTCGAAAATTAAGATTTGTATGCAAAAACATGCTGTTTATTAAGATATCTTGACCAAACGCGGCATATATTAGATTTACTATGCTACTCATAAATATGCGAACTCTTATTAAAATCGGACCACTGTATCATATAACTGCCTTGGGAACGATCGGTCGAAAATTACTCGCAACCTCTGAATTTATTAGTTTTACTATGCTCCTCATGTATATGTAAAACCCTATTAAGATCGGACCACTATCTCATATACCTGCCATAGGAACGACCGTCGAAAATGAAGATTTTGTATGAAAAAACATTTTGTTTATTAAGATATCTTAACCAAACTCGGCATATATAAGTCTTACTAAGCTCCTCATAAATATGTTAAATCCTATCAAGATCGGAACACTATCTCATATACCTGCCATGAACACGATCACTCGAAAATTATGATTTGTATGAAAAACATATTGTTTATAAAGATATCTTGACCAAACGGGGCATTTATTAGTTTTTCTATGCTCCTAATATATATGATAAGTCCTATAAAGATCGAAATACTATAACATATATACATATAAAATTAAGATTTGTATGAAAAACATTTTGTTTATAAATATATCTTGACCAAACGCGGCATTTATTAGTTTTCCTATGCTCCTCATATATATGCACAATCCTATTACGATCGGACTACTATATTATATAGCTGCCACAGGAATGATCGGTCGAAAATTAAGTTATTGTATGAAAAAACATTTTGTTTATTAAGATACCTTGACCAAACTCGGCATATATAAGTTTTACTATGCTCCTCATATATATGCAAGCTCCTATTAAGATCGGATCACTATATCATTTCGCTGCCATAGGAACGCGGCATTTATTAGTTTTTCTATGCTCCTCATATATATGCACAATCCTATTACGATCGGACTACTATATCATATAGCTGCCACAGGAATGATCGGTCGAAAATTAAGTTTTTGTATAAAAAAACAATTTGTTTATCAAGATATCATGACCACACTCGGCATTTATTGGTTTTACTATGCTCCTCATATATATGTAAAATTCTATTAAGACCGGACCACTACCTCATTACTATGCTCATATATATGCAAGCTCCTATTAAGATCGGACCACAATTTCATATCGCTGCCATAAGAACGATCGTCCGAAAATTAGGTTTTTGTATGAAAAAACATTTTGTTTATCAAGATATCTTGACCAAACTCGGAGTTTATGCCTTATGAATCATCGGTCGAAAATTAAGTTTTGTATGAAAACACATGTTGTTTAGTAATATATCTTGACCAAACCAAAAGTTTTTGTATGAAAAAACACTTTGTTTATTAAGATATCATGACCAAACTCGGAATTTTGTAGGTTTACTATGCTCCTCATATATATGCAAACTCATATTAAGATCGGACCACTATATCATATCGCTGCCATAGGAACTATCGGTCGAAAATTAAGATTTGTTTCGAAAAAACATTTTGTTTATTAAGATATCATGACCAAACTCGGAATTTATTAGTTTTTCTATGCTTCTTATATATATGCAAACTCCTATTAAGATCAGACCACTATATCATATCGCTGCTATACGAACGGTCGGTCGAAAATTAAAATTTGTATGAAAAAACATGTTGTTTATTAAGATATCTTGACCAAA